>NC_072766.1:9976446-10576446 GCF_022539595.1 Amphiprion ocellaris
CGTTTTTACAACATGTTTGAAAAATGGCATTTATTTTCGACATAGTATAGTAAGGCGTTTTTTTTGCGCCAAAATTCATGATGATTTTTTTTTTCAAAGAAAACCTTTCTGGAGTGTTTTTCACGCCCTCCTTTACATTATTTCATCATATGGCACGGTTTTACAACATGTTTGAAAAATGGCATTTTTTTTCGACATAGTATAGTAAGGCGTTTTTTTTGCGCCAAAATTCATGATGATTTTTTTTTTCAAAGAAAACCTTTCTGGAGTGTTTTTCACAGCCCTCCTTTACATTATTTCATCATATGGCACGTTTTTACAACATGTTTGAAAAATGGCATTTTTTTTCGACATAGTATAGTAAGGCGTTTTTTTTGCGCCAAAATTCATGATGATTTTTTTTTCAAAGAAAACCTTTCTGGAGTGTTTTTCACGCCCTCCTTTACATTATTTCATCATATGGCACGTTTTTACAACATGTTTGAAAAATGGCATTTTTTTTCGACATAGTATAGTAAGGCGTTTTTTTTGCGCCAAAATTCATGATGATTTTTTTTTCAAAGAAAACCTTTCTGGAGTGTTTTTCACGCCCTCCTTTACATAATTTCATCATATGGCACGTTTTTACATGTTGCAAAATCGAATTTTTTTTTGACCCTAAACTATGACTTTTTTCATATTTTGCACGACATAATAAACTGACGTTTTTGTCACATTTTGGACGACATACTAAACTATGACATTTTTTTCATATTTTGCACGACATAACAAACTGACGTTTTTGTCACATTTTGGACGACATACTAAACTATGACATTTTTTTCATATTTTGCACGACATAACAAACTGACGTTTTTGTCACATTTTGGACGACATACTAAACTATGACATTTTTTTCATATTTTGGACAACATACTAAAGTATGATGTTTTTTTCATATTTTGGACAACAGACTAAACTGACTTTTTTTCATATTTTGGACGACATACTAAACTATGACATTTTTGGTCACATTTTGGACGACATACTAAGCTATGATTTTTTTTCATATTTTGGACGACATACTAAACTATGATGTTTTTGGTGACATTTTGGATGACAGACTAAACTATGACTTTTTTTCATATTTTGGATGACATGCTAAACTATGACGGTTTTGGTGACATTTCTGACGACATACTAAAATATGATGTTTTAGTGATATTTTGGACTACATACTAAACTATGAAGTTTTTTTTCATAGTTTGGACAACATACTAAACTATGACATTTTTGTGGTATGTTGGACGACATACTAAAGTATGACGTTTTTTCCTATTTTGGACGACATACTAAACTATGATGTTTTTTTCATATTTTGGACGACATGCTAAACTATGACGTTTATTTCATATTTTGGACGACATACTAAACTATGACGTTTTAGTGACATTTTGGACGACATGGTAAACTATGACGTTTTTGGTGACATTTTGGACGACATACTAATGTGACCCTTGTGGGATGTCTTCTCTTTCTAAAATGACTCTCAGGAGCTGGTCAGGCTTGTGGCAACAGCAGGTTTATTCCACATCTGCAGTCACAACAAAGGATAATGGAATTCACTGAATTGTCAGCTTGTGGGCAACAGCATGTGCTCTGTCCTCTTCATAAATCCTCCGTCGCGCTGAGGATTACCCATTCATATATCTTAACACTTAGTACAATACAATAAAAACACAGTGATCGTATAGTGGGTTAAAATTAAATTGTCCCCCTCTTGATTATTTGACGGTGAGGGACAAGAAATTATTACAAAAACACAAATTTTCCCTGGACTGTTACCTTTTTTGTTTAGTATTTCACATATTCAGAACAGCAAACATACTACAAAACACAGTTATTGAACAACCGGCAACATAACTCATTTACATATTTCTAACATTACATTATAAAAAGGGACACACTGTAACATACCTGCAGTCATAACAAAGGATAATGGAATTCACTGAATCGTCAGCTTGTGGGCAACAGCATGTGCTCTGTCCTGAAAGACAACGTGTTAGCGATAGCTAGCTGCGCAGTGGAATTTTTTTCAACGATAAAACACATGAAAAACATACAATCAACTTCAAAAAAATATGGCGAAATGATTCTGGGACACACAATAAATAACCAAGTGAAGCCAGCTAAACTTCTACATAGTTATAAATGTAGTTAGCATTGTTTTGCCAAGAGACATTTACATACACGTTACCTCTTCATAAATCCTCCGTTGCGCTGAGGATTACCCATAATCCTTTGCTACGACTATACATGCAGGGAAACCCTTCTGACAGCAGGCGGCGTAGTTGTCCCATTTAGCTGGATTTAACCTGAACTTTTTTTTAACTATTACACTAAACTATGATGTTTTTCTCATATTTTTGACGACATACTAAACTATGATCTTTTTTCCACATTTTGGATGACATTCTAAACTATAATGTTTTTTGTGACATTTTGGATGACATACTAAACTATGACGTTTTTTCCACATTTTGGATGATGTTGTTTATACAACATACTAAAATATGAGTTGTTTTTCCATGTTTCGGAAGACATCCTCAGACATTTTTTGGGCCCCTTTGTTGATTTTTTTCAGTCAGTAAGTAGAGAGGAAAGCCAGGAAGGGCCACAAGCTGGCATCAAACCTGCCTCTATGAAGCAGTCTTGTTTATGAGTCACCCTCTCAACCAGTTGAGCTACCTGGACACCTTTTGTTTACCTGTTGGACGACATACTAAAGTATGACGTTTATTTCCACATTTTGGATGACAGACTAAACTATGACGTTTTTGGTGACATTTTGGACGACACACTAAACTATGACGTTTTTGTCATTTTTTGGACAACATTCTAATCTATGAGATTTTCTTCCACATTTAGGACAACATCCTGAGATGTTTCTCGGGCCCTTTTGTTGGTTGTATTCAATAGGCAAGTAGAGAGGAAGACAGAAAAGTCAATCTTGGCGACATACTAAACTATGACGTTTTTGGTGACATTTTGGACGACATACTAAACTATGACGTTTTATTGATATTTTGAACGGCATACTAAACTATGACATTCCAGTCATATTTTGGATGACATACTAAACTATGACGTTCAAGTCACATTTTGGACGACATACTAAACTAGAAAAGCACTCAGAGGGCACAATACTCTGACAAGGCTGCTCAGTTCACGTTTTTGAGTAATGTTTCACACTGGCAGACGGATTCACAGACAAGTGTATGATGATCGTCACATAACTCCGCCGCGTTCCTTGGCGGAGTAATAATTATAACAACTTGTTCATGTATTTCATGACAGTACATGTAGTATGAGCGAACGCTGTGGCAAAGTAGATGTTTAACCCAAGTTCAACCTGAGGTCCAAACCTTTTTTTCATATTCCCTGCAAGGTAAGAAACAAAAATTAGATGTCCTGTAAAAAGCATGCGTGTGAGAGTGAGTAACATGAAAGGCAGACAGGATAAGTTGATTATGAATCGAGGAGTGTACGATTTGGCCGGACTTCACACTGCATAGAGCAGCAAAGAGCAGACTATTGGCCGAGCATCCTTGTGACTTACTGATGGCCAAACTTTGGGACTGTGACTGCGTAGAAGGAGGACTCCCTGAACAAATGTTCTTTTCATTTCATGCTTTTCATCCATCAGCTCCACTCGTTTGCTGCTGATTCAATTGCAGCTAATCACTGAATCAAAATCACATGTATGAACAAGTAAATAGGCTATTTAAAAGCCGAGCACAAAAATAACTTCTTCCATCGGATGTCTGAGGGGAAAAAAAAAAAGCATTCTGCTTCTGCATCTTATTGCTTCCATTGTATAAAAAAGTTTTAGTTTTTTTTTAGTTTGCTTAATTTTTTTAATTCTTATTTCTCATATTTTCTTTAATCCTGTGCAGGAAACCCATTACCTACAATACAGCCACAAACTACATCAGTAAGGAAAGGTCTGTAATACAGTCTTGCTTGAGGGAGCTTTTGACTACACAGGAAGAAGTGAAGGAAGGAAATAAGGTTTGGCATGTTGACTCAAGACTAAATTTCCCAGGAGGCCTAAAAGGACAGCTATTAAACTTTAATTGCTCTACTTGCCTATTGGAAGAGCTGTCAGAGCCCTGGTGGGGTAAATTTTGGAGCTACCGTGAAAAAAAAAGCTGAAGGATCGACTCACACCTGTCATCAAAAGTTTAGCAGATAGTTGCACCGACATACATCCACACTGTTTCATCATTTCAGAAGCTATTATATCAAATGTAAAAGAAAAAAAATAACATGGCGTGATCCAGAGGAGAGCAGAGGATGACAAGGCTCAAAATTTCCAAACACCAGCCCAAATTTCCCTATCATCCCAAGAAAAGAAAGGCAGGAAAAACAAAGAGCATCTGAGCTTTGTTTCTCGATTATTTGCATAATACACTCTGATGGGTGGATACTCGTCTCAATCCTTGGCTCTTTTGTATCTGCAGATTACAAAGGGCCTGTTTCCAGCACCGTGCAGGCTACCAAGAAGAGACTATCAAAGGGAAGGAATGGGCTTTCAAGTCAGGACCCTTCGATTGTGTTACAGATTGGTTCCAGGTGAGGCAGCTTTGGGAAGTTCAGCCGGAGGAAAATTGCCCCTCCACGCAGCGCTTGTGAGAGGCAGGGAGGCTTCACGGTTGGCATGGTGCTCCGGAATTCCAATACTACTCACGTTTGGTGGGATTTCTAAGGGATGAATGCTGGGCCTCAAAAATCTTGTTGTGGTTGATTGCAGTTACATTAAAAGCTAAGCCCAGACAAAAAAAGGGGTATACAGAGTGTCTGGCTGTTTCAAAAAAAAAAAAAAAAAAAGCATGGAGAATAGCTGGATAGCACCACAGTCCGCAGACAATAATTGCCAACATAATGTTCAAAACATGCCTTTGATTCACTCACAAGATAAGCCCTGGATTTATTTTTCAAAACAGACATTTTCCAGTTCCACTCTGGTGTTAACGTGATTTTCAAAATGAGCGGTTCGTGTTCTTCTTTTTCACACATGCTATTATGGCAGGAAACTATCTCAAGGACTCCTGGCAGGGATGGAGCGTATGCATTTCAGCAAACAGGGCCCCAGAAGTATATCATGGCACATAAACCATTATTTGATTTCCCTGATTTACTGCCTTTCATAGTGAAGAAAACTAGCTTTCGATTCTGTGGAGATATATCTGCACAGACCAGACAGTCAGATCCCTTCGCTTGACTTGTTTGCAACGTGCTTTATTTTTGGAGTTTGGACAGATTTTTAGAGGATTTTGACTGACAACTTGTTTGGTTTGATGCAGTTTAGGTATAATACTAAAGCCATTTGATCCTAGTGTTATGGTGACAGCCTCACAGACTTCTCCAGTGGCGCCATTTTTCTTGTAACCTGCCATCATCATCTTTGATCCCTCTCTTCTTTTGATATTCAGACACCCACCCCACCCAGCCTCAAAGCCAGGTCCATCTGTACAGTTAAAGACATCTTAAATAAGTCCTGAGGGAAACTCTAAACAGACCCCAAAGTGTTTCACACGTACACAGATTCTGTACGTCTGCTGTGCACACTCTGTCAGATCTGATCTGATCCAGGCGAGGTGTTGGAAGGACAATTAGGTGGAGAAAGTGCTGAGCTATGAACGGGCGTGCCAAGCCGTGGCATTATGCATCACTCACCTGTCCGGCCAAATAAATTGAGACAGGGAAACATCTGCTCGTGTTTTCAAATGGGCCAAAAATGTCTGTCTCATCTTGTTCTTTAAGAATTTTGAAGCTGTGCTGCAACAGCTGTCTATTTTAACTTTGTGTTATGATGCCACATTATAAATTTTATATTTAAAATCCACATTTACCTTTATTGTTTAATTTTACTTAATTTTTCTCAAGATTTCACTTCTTGTAATATGCTGCTTCTGATGTATCCACCTGTGCATCCATCTCTTGGTGCCGACAAAAGTGAAGGGAAAATTAAATTTTAAGATGAGTGGAAAAATTGTTTCCACTTTCACTGAACACTGAGGGCAACAGCAAAGAGGATTGTGAGGACCTCCGAAGAGACCAGAATCACTCTTCGGAGGCCACACAGAGCAAATAAGCTGTTATTCCACTGTTGTTTGGAAGGATTGTGAAGAGATTGGTCCTGTAATGAAAAGAAAATAGAAGTGATGTTCCCATGACGGATATGGTAAACTAAATTGAGAGAGGCTGCTCTGTCGGCTCGGGGTTCACACCTCTGGTCCCACAGTGCCCCCCTCCCCTCCTCACATCCACCCTTTGTCCTCTAACATCACTGACTCACCCTTTCCAAAGAACCTGATCCAGCCTAGAGGCCCATGTGCTCATGTCCTGTCGAGGATTTGTTGATTTCTCTAATCACTGTTCAAGCTCTGGTTGTCTTTGTTTGTTTTGTAGGACAAGCAGCAAACACAAGCGCTTAAGATTGTCCTGCGGAACAAAGAGAGGAGAAAACTCTTGATTGCGCCTTTAAGATCACGATAATTACTTTGTCCTGTGTACTTTAGTCCTATAGTACACTGTAGCAGAATTATGTCAATTGTAATTATGTATGAGATTTTTTTAAATTGTCATTTCAAAGACATTTTCCATCAATGGATGTGCTGCTGTTTGTATCTGGGTATATTTCTGTGTGCATTTTTGTCTGTGTAAGATCGCAGAGGAGATGCTGCTGAGAATGAAAACCAGGAGGAGGAGGAAGTGCTGTATTTATGCTGTTCATGGTCTTCTCTCTTCACTGACAGGGGGGAACAAGCCCTGCTGGCTATCTGCATGGTTTGGTTTTATTTCACTGACAGGAGAGTCTGCCTTCTCTGAGCCCCTCTCTGTTCCTCCTGTGGCAGCTACAGTGTGTTTAAAACCAGAACCACAGCTCTGTTCCTATCCCCGGGGACCCAGACGTGTACTGCCCGACCTCCAAAGATGTTTATTGATATGAACTGAATGGGCATGATGAGGAAAGTTACAGTGTATGTTGCAACCAAGAGAGTTCCTTTTTGACTTGATTTAAAGACAGATGACCAACAGTGAGGCAGCGAGTGGCTTTTCATTATCAGATAAAATCACACAGTAAGCTGAAGAGAATAATGTTACTGAATAAGCAAATAAAAATTTTAAAGACACAGGGGCATGGGACATCAAAGACCTCAACTTTAGCACAAAATCCAAGCATCACTGCAGTGTCCTCTTTCCCATGCAGACACTGAGCAACAGGAGGGATTAGCCACAGCTTGACACAAGTCAAAGCAAGACAAGTCAAACAGATATCATGTTTGACTAAAATACAAACGGTTAGCACATAGGGAGGCTACTGCAGCATGACTTGCTTATTAGTGTTGTTAGTGCAAGACAACAAGCCTAACAGACAGACTTGTTAACAGATTAGCAGGTCAGAAAGTAGCATTTGCTCCCAATGCACAGTAATATGAGATAAGTGGGACGCAAAAATTAAATATTGTTTTTGAGAAAGGTTCCATCCTTTAATGCGGTAAAGTCACCACCACATAATTACATGAGTTTATTTATTTTGTTATCTGTTTGTTGATTCTCACTTGTGTTTCTGTAGATGGGTTCATCCTCCTTCATCTGTTTCTATTTACTTATTTCCACTCAAATACCTTTTGTCGTGGGGTTTAGTAGGCTTAATTAGCAAGAAAGGTCTCAGTCCAAATAATCTAAACTCATCCCTCACCACACTGAGAAATATTTTACTTTTCTTTGCTAAGTTGCTGAACCAATACAAGTTTGTAAATCTTTACTCACCATAAATTTCAGATGTAAATTTTGAACGCCAGAGTAAACTCAGTCCAAATCTGAGACAGTTACTGCTTACACATGTTGCTACATAATTGCGAGAATGTTTGCTTCTGAGGTAGCATCAGGGACGGGGGCCGCCCTTTGAATCTTCTGCTGGTTTATAACTATATGTGCGGGACGCTTTGCCCAGACCCAATAAACCAAATCAATTTAATGGTTTGACGATGGGAAAGTTGCCAAGCTCAATTTTCTGCGGCCTGTTTTTCTCTACCTGATGTAACCATGAGGCTGCTCCACAATGAATGCACAGTCACACCACCACCAATAACTCTTGATCTGCAGCCTCAACTACATAATGACATGTTGCTGCTCAGATGTCAGTCACATACTGTCTCCCCCTCTCTTTATTGGCCTGCACCCCTTTCCACATTCTCTCCTTAGACTATCGACTGCACACTTTTAGTATAGGTTAATAACTATGTTGGTATGTCATATATGTTATATTTCATTAATCTGCCTGTAACAAAGATTTATAGAGGAAAAGGTGCTGAGAGAAACCACTTTATTTTGTCTTTAGTTTATATTTCACATGTATAACTTACTATGAATTATTATTGAAATCAGTGATAAATGATCTTATCTTTAAAGTTTTAATAGCCTTTGGAAAGTTGGTGGAAAAACTCAACAACATTAATTGAAAAAATACACTAAAACATTTTGAAATTTGATACCATTCAGTGCTAGTAAGTGTGTAATTACCGAAAGTTACTGTTGCATCACATCATAAATACCCAGACATTTGCACATTAAGCTTGTTTTCGACCCTAGTCTTATTACCCGGGACTTAAACTCTTGCTGTGAGGACATTAAAATGATGCACACTGTTTCAGTAACGAGGTGGTTAGAAATGTTTCCACAAGATCAATGAAAATGTGGCTTCTTTCTTAACATGCAATTTTACTGAGGCACACAGTGCAGTCTGATGACACATGCAAATAAATATACACATGCAGCAAGGGATAACTGAAAATCCATTTAATGCATATACTTGCATGGCAAAAACACATGACCTTTTGTTCACACGCACGTGTAATGCAAATGGAGACCTGTTGTGAAACTCTGCATGATTCATTTGGTTGCTGTGGTGAGCTCGCTGTGCTTCTGGTACTCTTCTTATGGAGACGTCACTGTTCGTGCCAGTGTGTGTTTGTCTGTGATGGAGTCTGAAGTTGCCAGTCACTCTGTATAAATCCAGACACAGTGACAGATGCCTGGTGCACTATGTCAAAAGCCTGCGTTTTTTTCAAAGCTCTTCAGGCTCAATCTAGAGTCTGACCCCAGATCATTAGCAGAGCACCTGCCACGTCAGCCCTTCATCAACATCACAACGCCCACTCGCCCACCAGCTCCAGACATGACAGACATAGCGCTCGACAGAATTGTACACAGCGCTGCAATAGCAATATGACAGCAAGACATGGGTGGGGATCACAAACACGTAACTTCATGCTATTCCCATCATCTGAAATAGCAATCAAAGCTGATCTAATTAAGCCAGTCTGTACAATTCAGGTCTTTGGGGAAAGGCTGACAGGGTCCAGATACTCTCCCTTTCTGTGCACAAGTCGCACCAGAAACACAGGGGAGTTCTGGGATACAGAGCGGTCATGACAGAGACTTTAGTTGAGGATGTAAACCAGACGTCAGCGGCTTGTGTGTTCTGATGTTGCATGAATGCTTATCGGAAACAATCATGCATATATGAGAGCTCTGCACACTCACTTAAAACAGTTGCGCGTTGTCATTGTCCAGGTCTGCACTTGTTTGTTTAAGCTCCGACTTGGCATGATGAATGTGTATTACATTTCTCATTTAGGCACTTTGTTTCCAAGTCAGTCAATCAGGCCTTTTCTGTACAGGTCCTTCTATCTCACTGCCTTTTCATATTTCACATACAGTTAGACTGTTGATATGTAAGATCATCTCATGATATCTTTAACTCTTCCTGACCTCTAAGTTATCAGTCTATTCCTGTAAGTAACAATAGCGCCAAAGATTTTATAGACTGAATTTCTACTGTTGCAACATAAATTTAACTTTATCTTCTATTCAAGGAGGTCTGACATTTTTGTGGCCATTCACAGTTGGTGGTTGATACCATCTTCACGGTCAGGCTGCATCCAAGAATGTTTCTAGTTTGACTTGCTTGGATGAAACATCACTTTTGTTTTGGTTTTTCAGAGGGGATAGATTTCATTCGAGGTAACAGTGGAAGTCCAAAACTCTTCTATAACTTTGAAATACACAGACCGACTGTGGAGGTTATTTGGCAAACAGTTTAAGTTAAGATTTTCATCTGAATCTCAGCGCAAAGTAAACATGACAGAGCACAATGGAGTGAGTTTTAACAAAAGAGAAAGAAGGAAGAAAACTTACAGAATGTTTCAAAACAGTACACAGTTTCATATTTCAGATGAACTCATCTCTTCTCATCTTTGATGTGGATCTAATAAAATCTAGCATAATTTTGACTTTGACAAAATTTGCTGCATGTAGCCTCTAAATGTTTATTCACATTACGCATATATACATGTATAGAATATTCGCTTTCCAAAATAAATAACCCTACGTGAAAAATGCAGTAAAATTTATTCTAAGACTTTACCTGAGAAGGCTCTGCGTCATCTATTGTTATTCCAAGTTTCATTGTGATTAAAATGCTTGATCAAAAATATTTTTCTTCATATTTCTTTCCTTTAATAATCTCTAAATATGTAATACAATGATAAAATATTAAGTATGACATATATAATTATGTTTTATCACTTTTATTTAAGACAATCGTAATTACAGAAAGCCACAAGAAACCAGGGCATGAGATGATAAATAGTAAACGTCTTAATCTCTCCTGCTGAATTGGTTTAATTGTGAAACTTCTGTCTTTTTCTACTAATTTTACGGCTGGAACTGTAGAGTGGTTAAACTATGTCCATGACTGACAGATGTTATTGCAAATCTAGTTTCAGAGGCGATGAAAAAAGCTGTGAACCTCTGTTGGTGTTTCATCCCCTTGATGGCTTCAAATGATGCCCTCTGGGCCAAACTCTGTAGGACAGAGGTGCCAGGTCTGCTCTGGTTTCACGCTGTCAGATAAGATCAGTTTGTGTGTTGGATCCCGGTCACTGAGTGGACCAGGCCAGTGCTGACCTGGTGCTAAAGTTTGCCAACACTAGTCACGCTATACAGAACAGGAAGTCAAAGGTCATATTTTACCTTTCCTCCACCTTCTCATTTACTAAGGTCCTCACAGTGGTAGCTGACTATGTAAAACCAACACAACAAACAGCCTGTGTATGAACTCTTCTTTGTGCATTAGCTTAAATGCTGTAACACAGAAAAGCAAGAGGAGTTAGTGAGTGAAAACAGTGCTGTGCTTATTCATTTGCAAAGCATGCTTTTGAAGCCTCAGTTTGGAACCAGGATTTTCACTGAATGAGCTGACTTACTGACAAATATATGAAAGACATATATCATTAATTACATATTCAGTTTTTGGACTTTTGCTGAAATGCTGTCTATTTTATATGGTAGCACAAATTCTGGGCAAAAACTATATAGTTGAAATGTAAAATATACAAAATAGAAATATACAGAATGTACATGTCCAAAGTCCTGAGATAGTCAGTAGTGAAATTTCTTGTTTCCTTCCCTCCCTCCTGCCTCCCACAACATCTTTTACAAGTAAATACTGTTTCTGACACTTGACAAAGACTCATTTTTCACAGACAGACTGACTTGAACAGCTGCTTGCTACTTCACCCAAGACTGCTTAATGTCATGGAGAAGTCATTTAATCATGCATCCTCAGTTACTATCAAATTGTTTCAAAATGTGCAGCTTTTGGATTAATCAAACAGGAAAAATTATCGTCTTAACTGCTACAATTGAGTCTCGTTTAATGACTCATCACCATTAATATTTTATGTCTTCTATTAAATGTTAATTTTTTTTTCTCACAGTACACCTATTTAGACAAAATATGCTGTATTCACTCAGGTATGACCTTTAATCTAGTTCTCACTACATTAACAATAATACACACTTTTGGATATTAACAGTGAGATCTGAAATAGGTTAACTGTTCCTGTACTGTGTAATATCCAAAGCAGATGTTTTGAACTAAAGTTCTTCATCATATTCGTAACATATCATCCTAACCAGATGTGACATAAATCACGACATGATATATCATGATATAAATTCTGTGTGGCTTTGTGATGCAGATTAATGACTGAAATAACACCTAAACATTTAAGCAGAGGAAATTAGGAACACTAGGTTGGTGACTTATAAACAAATATGTAGTTTTTTTTTGTATTCATATAAATAAATGTAACTCTGTTTTATATGTGACCCACCAGCTGTAGACAATGATCATATATTTATTTACTCCACAATTAAATGACCATGTTATGTTATATTATATTATGTTATGTAACATGCCATAGAGCTCTTTGTGTTCTTAGTGTTTTATTTGCTGAAACATGCACAACTTCATTGCGTTGCATGTACCTGAATGGAACAGCCATGTTACATGTGTCTGCCACAGTACATTAAATTGTTTTTATTTATGTATGTATATATATATATATATATATATATATATATATATATATAAATAATTAAATCAGATCTGGAGAATTGCAGCAATGTGTTCTTGGTACTCATGAAGTGATTCAATAGTATCGTATCGTAGCTCCTGATTTTTACAGGTAAATATTTTGTTGCACATATAAGTCACAGGTTTATATCTTTTCAAAACAAAAATAAATATCTTGTTCATGTTTTGGTCATGATGAATGTCAAAAGACGCATCATGATGTTCTCTCACAAATGAGATATTGCAATTTATTTAGGTTTGTGAGACAGTCATGTAGAGAATGATAATGGTTACTGATACACACAGTAAGGAGGGAAGAAATGACAAAGAGCAAATTGAGATCACTAAGAGGCCATCCAGCAGGTCCAGTCACAGAGTAGCCTACGGTGCCTTATAGATGGATCACTGGGGTCATTACTAGCAGGATCATCCTGCTGCTTTCCAGCTGCTGTGTCACCTTATGAATTACAATTTTCAACTCTACACCCAAAGCAGAAAAAAAGAAGAAAAAAACCCTACTAAGGTCATAGCCCCGCAGAGCAAAGGTTTTGCAAATGGTATCACAGCAACTCTCTGTGGCATAAGACACCACAACTCATGCACCATCTTTGAAAATACCCACATCACCAAAGGCATTGTTATGTAGTCGGTTTTAAAATTAGACTGACTGGGGATTCAAATAATCTGAGTTTTTACTCTAAAGGACTGCACTGTAAACAAATCCACCTTTGAACCAGACTCCAAAATGGAACCTCAGTCACTTGGATTGCAAATTGCACGATGGTGAATAAAAATCTTAGGCTGTAATAATGATAATGATGGCAGTTTAGTGGAGATGCTTGTAATCTGCCTGTAACACATGTGGGTCATGAATTATTAATGCTGCCCAACTAATTGAAGAGAGGCTCCAAGCGGGGGAAAAAAAACGACCCTCATTTCCCCCAAAAACAAAAAGTCTCAAAACCACCAAGACCCTGAGTTCACCCTTGTGAGATATGTTTCTATCATCTATATAGAGAAAGAGAGATTTTTTTAGTCTATGGACAAAAGCATGTAAAGATGTGAAAGGGAGAGTAGAAATAGAGAAGTGGGGAGCCAGAGGGTTAGCAGATGAATTTGTGTGCTTTTCTGGGTTGCACTTTACAAGTGGTGTGGGGCCAAAGTGTTTGTGGGGCTCTTGTGGTTTTTCAGCCAATAAATCCTCTGCACATATTTAATCCAGTCAGATGTGCTGCAGGAGAGGGGCACTGAAGGATGTATGGCCATTATTCAGCAGCCCACATCAGAGAGAAGAGCTAAGGATCTGACATCCCCTCCTCACTATATATACTCACTATATATGTGTGTCATTGACACAGTCAGACACAAGGATTATAAAAGAGGTGTGACAATTAGACATGAAAATTCATTGAACCAAAACTCTGAACTTTTAAGTATACCGATGCCTTACAATATAATAAACTGTGAGACAGCTGCGCTTTTTCTAAAGAAAATTTTCTGAATCCTCTACTACATGGTCATAATGGAGAAAACCATTAGAATTATACAGATATTGGAGTGACTTGAACATATCAACATATCTTTGCTAAAAAGTAAAAATGTTTTCTAACTGGCTGTACCTTTTTAAAATCTGAAAACAGCAAATTTCCTTGTATTAGGTTTTGATTAGACTGGTGTAAACACTGATGGTCCTGATCTTAAGAGTATTAAATCCACACTACCACAGTTAGTGCAGGCCCACATGTGGACTGGATTGTGTTTGGGTTTAGTTACAGTCTGACTGATGTATCACTTAGAAAACTGACAAAACTTCTGTTCTGTTCTTCAATATTTCACATGTTGCTTTAAGTTCTTTCATTTCAACAGTTGCTACATCTGTCCCATGTGGTTGCCAATTTATTGTATCCATATATCAAGTGAAAACTACTGAAAAGACCAAGAGAAATGTATTTACCTAAAAATTCTAAACACCACAATGAAGATATATTAGAGGACCATCTGAGACAGTCAGTGGGTTTTTCAGCACAGTTTAAGCGAGAATCCCTTCCAGTATCTGGGACACAAGCGCCATCTTATGTTCAACTGTAGTAGTGGTCTATGTTCACTCAGAGCTCTGTTCAAGGTGTGAAACCATGAATCCAGGACCAGAGGGCCTTCGTTCTTTCTCTCTAACCCAAGTTTGACCCTTTAATTTTCCATTACACTTTAAAAACACACTAACAGTCGGTAGTGGGAGTTGCAGTTGAGGTCACTCAGATCATGAGAGATATTTTTTTGTAAATATCTGGGCATTTTTAGAACCTGCAGAAAGAGAGCATTTTGAAAATTAAAAAGAAATTCTTAATGAATGATTGAGCCCTATATTTTAGACTGAATGTATTTACATTTTCCTGAAGCTTTAAGTCAAATAAGGAAAAAAGACAAGATGAAAATTCACAATGTCTTCACAAAAATAGTATTCCTGGTAGCACAAAGCAGGCTTTGAAACAGTATTTAGACCATTATGGTGGGAAATAATTGATCTTTATGTCAGGATCAGATGCAGGGGGACTGCACTCATGACCTCACCGTTTCTCAATGTTTGAGTGAATTCATGATACATACGTTTGGTTTTTGAAACTACCATTGAGGACTGAATTCAGTTATGTAGCACCAGTTTACAATACATGTCACGGTAAGGTGATCAAACAAAATTATATAGAGAATCCTATCAAATTGAAACAGTTCCCTTTGAGCAAGGTCTTTGGCTAAAAAACAAACAAACAAAATACAAACAACAATAGTGAAAACTATAAAATAACATGTCTATACTCTGACATTTTGATTTGAGGAAATGATTAGGTAGAAAGGAAGATGAAAATGTACAGATGTTCAAGTGAAATCTGAAAGTGCACTTTCAGTGATTGCATTCGGGCATCTCATCATAAACATCCTAAAAGATTTTCATGCTTGCCAGTGAAACTACAAAACTAAGTGGTAAATCCAGTGCAGCACTTTTGAGGATAGTGTCTCCTCAGGAAATGTTTTAAAGTGATGTTTTTCTGTCAGGCAATGCTGAGGCGAGCGGCGGGGTCCTTGTAGCCGCTACCATTAGCTCAGCAGCAGCTAGTCAGCCATTGGCCGGTGCGAGCCTGAGCATCCTTCTAGAAAAACACCACTTAGAGTAAAAGACACGGACTGCATTAAACGCTGCTCAGCATACATTAAACACGACAGAGGCAATCTCTTTGAAGACAAAGAGTATAAAGGTATGGGATTAGTGCCGCCACAGTCACATTTACTGCTGTTTTAACCTAAATTTGTTGAATAAATCGTCTTCAGTTATTCTTTACTCGAGACGGCTGCACGAAACGAATTGTCGCGGCGCCCCGAGGTGTTCTTTGTTTTTCACAGTTAACGGTAAACGCAGACGGTTTTTAATATGAACCGATAGGAACTGATTTAACAGCTAGTTTTCACTGACATCCGGTTAACTCGGAGTATTAGCTGCCTGTCGTTGACGCTACCAGCTAACAATGGGACATGGAGATTAGGAGCGTTGTTCAGCGCTTATTAATTTGATTTGGAGCAGCTAGCTATCGTTAACGTTCCACCAGTTATCGACTACATTGACAACAAAGGCAAAAAGAGCAGTTTACAACGTTTCGTGACTTGGAGTTAGTTACATATTAATAGCATCTCTCAGGAAGGTTAGCCGGTGTCTCCAAAGGGAGCTAACGTCAAGGATTTCAACTTTGAATAGAAGGCCGACATTTTAATGTGTGTTAACTTCCTCTGACCAATTCAAAGCACCGTCCTTGCATATATCTAAACCAAAGTAAACACATTTGTAGCGTTAACAAGTTAACCACGAATGTTAGGCTGTTTCTCATGGTAACTATAATCGGTTTAATTAGTTGTAGAGCTGCCAAGAACAACTATTTCGACTATTTAGCCGATTAACCGATTAATCTGAAAGATAACTTTTCCTCCAAAGAAAGCAAAATGATCAGTTCATTTAGAGTCATTATGTTTATCTTCAATTTCATTTATATTTTTTTGCCAAAATGTATGTCATTGTATAATGTACCAAGGTATGACATTATAATGAAAAACTTTACGGTTGAACTGGAAACTTCAGCACGATAATAAATAAAATGAGGGCTTAGTCTTTAAGTCAGTAGAACAACTTCAAAAGAAATCAAAGATTTTATGAAACATCTTAATCAGGTTAAACAGCACCGATCAACTCAAGTAGCCCTTTTCTGCCGTGTAGTATAATTGCTCCCTGACTTTGGTAGTCGTATCCAATTTTATGAAAATTCACTGCACAGCAGAGTTTGTCAGGTGATATCATGTTATAAAATCAGGGTTTAAGTGATGCAGAGCAGCAGTTTCAAAGTGACTACCTGGTTAACAAGTAGTCTTAATGAGCTGCATTTCCATCATGATTTCATACTTGTTCCATTGTCTCACAACAGAAACAGCAGAATATGTAAATAAGTGCAGGTTTTGGGGGAATCCAACTGCATTAAAATGCCCCCAAACAGATGTAAAGTGTGTTTGTCTTCAGGTGTTAGTAAATTGCACTATGCTACTATGGGATGCCATCGAAACTCTACACAGTTTACAAACCGCCTTTTTGTTCTGTGCTAGTTTGAAGTACTCAAATACTCTTGAAGTCTTTGAACTATCTGATCTTTGGAAACTTTCATATTTAACCGTGTTGGACTCTGCCACCAACGCTGTTGTCTCAACTGCAACGCTGACTGCAGCTGACTAATAACTGGAGTTAAAATGACTGATGTCATGGCGCAACAATTAGGAACTTATTGAAAACATTTATTAAAATGGATAGAGTCTATAGTAAACACTCACCCAACTGAAATATTGGTGTTATTTTGAGTGTCAGCACCAATTATGAGAACTAATCACAGCAGCCCTAATCTATGTTCAAAACCTAGCTACTAACAATACTTAAGAGGTAATACACCAGGTAATCTCAGCTTCGATTCCATTATCTGAATCCTCAGCTCGTCCACACATTTGGTTATTTTTGTTTCTTTTGTTCAGGCATTAAAATATCTGAAATGTAATCTTTTAATGAGTATACTACATTTCTCCCCAAAGATGCCTTCAGCAACAGTTGGCAACAATGCTCTCCAGTCTGCCATTCCAGACCTGGGAAATGGAAGTCAATCCGAGGCCATGAAGCAGATTCTTGGTGTGATGGACAAGAAGGTCCGCAATATGGAAAAGAAAAAGGTATCTATAGTTCTTTAAACATGAAAAAGTGTTGGCGCTCCTTTTTTTGTTCGACACTTTGTAGGTTGTGAGAATTTTCGTTTTTTGTGTTGTGGACTTTTGTCATCAAGCTGATACACTTACTGATTTTGGAGAAAGCAAATGATGGAATCTATTTTAAATAAAGACAAGGTGTACTCTTCCGGTGTTGAGCATGTCCTGAGTTTTTATGTGTTTATAGCTGACAGATTGCAGCAGCCACTACTCTGTTTTTGTTACCATCCTAGGTTTTGGTCATAATATGTCTTAACTTTTGCCTGTAAAATATGTCTATTTTCTGATTGTATCCATCCAAACATATAAAATCACACTAATAATTAATCCTAATAATGTGACTTTTTAAAATATGTTTGTTACATATTTTATTTAAAACTAAATTTTAATTTTCAATATTTTCACAGTCCAAACTGGATGACTATCAGGAGAAGAAGAACAAGGGAGAAAGACTGAATCAGGATCAGCTGGTAAGATTAGAAAATCACTGTTGATTAGATTATTTTTTGAGGTGTGCTGTGATGTGAATACAGCAAAATCATACATGTAATATATTAATTACAAATTAAAACATAAATCTTTTTGTTTTTTTCTGTGTTACAACCCTATCATTGTTATACATTCTAGAAAACGCAGCATCTTTATCCATTACTGCTCCCTGGAAAATAATTCTTCTTGAAAATGTTTTTTTTTTACGATACATGAATCTCATTATTCTTTCCTTGATGTGCCTAAAGGAGGCTTTGTCGAAGTATCAAGAGATCACCAACAACCTTGAGTTTGCTCGAGAACTGCAGAAGAGCTTCCTGGCGTTAGGCCAAGAGGTGAGTCTGGATTTTTAAACAGTACTTGTAACTCTATCAGCAAATGTTTTATTGAGATCTTGCTACAAAGTATCATGGCTGTCACCACATGTAAATGTCCTAAATCATTTCTGCATGTTCAGATTCAAAAGGCAGTGAAGAAGACTGCGAGACGGGAACAGCTGCAGCGAGAAGAGACTGAACAACGGCGGCTGAAGACGGTTTTGGAGCTTCAGTATTTACTGGACCAGTTGGGAGATGATAGTGTCAGACAGGACCTTAAACGGCCTGATGCCACTGGCGCTCCTTTGCTCAGTGACGCTGACCTCTCGTCCCTCGATGAGTTTTACAAATTGGTGGGACCTGATAGGAACTATGACATCAGGTATGATGCCTGTGATTTAGATAGTAGTATAACTATCATTGCGTAGAAATGTTGATTTTGTCTATCATCTCCACAGTGAGTAAGAATTTAAAAAAAGAGGGAGGGCCAACACTATACGAGTAAATAATGCATTTACCCTCTTGTGTAATTTTTAGGTTGACTGACCAATATGAGGAGGCCTCACTACACTTGTGGGAACTGCTTGAAGGCCGAGAGAAGGCTGTGGCAGGGACCACATGTAAGTGTTTTAATGGCTGCAGATCATCCGCCACACAGAACACTTTTTATTCATTCTTGTGGAACTTGTCAAAAAATGCTGCAAAATGGGGATGATTTAAGGACTATTGCCGTGAATATTTTTTATTGTTTAATTCTAATTTAATTCTGCAGTAAACAGAAGGGAAAAAACTAAATGACATTTGATTTGACCAGACCATTTAAAACACCATGAATAAAATTAGATAAGACTTGTGAACAGCATCACCACCACCAAGCCTGTGTGAGATATGTTGAGCCCGAAACCATATTTTCTTTTAACTTGGCTAGATCACCACGGTAACTTATGCTGCAGAGCTAACGTTGTCTGAAACAGGTTATGTTCAGAGCTTCGGATTTAAGAAACGGTGTAAGAAACGTCTCCCCAGTTTGTTTCTTGGTGATTATTTGTACAGATTCTCAGCTGAAGGAATACTTTACATCTGCAGATCTCTTGAATTCTGTGTTACTAATACCAATAAATTAAGCCATGCAGCTACTGTATCGTACACTGTACGCGTTGCATTGCCATGGGAACCTACATGCATTAAGTTGGTTATCCAGAAAATGTGTAAATATGTTTTTGTGTTTGGTCTTAATTTCCTGGCAAGTCCATTTACACTGCTGGTACTGCAGCTAATAGAACAGAGATTAGAAAATTGTTTATTCTGTTGGTATTTATTACGCAAAAGTGTCAAGCAGTAGCATTAATTTCTCTTTGATTTGGCCTAAAATTAAAGTGACATCTTGATACCTGTTGTCTCTAACTGGGGGTTTGGGTTTTATTGAGCCAGCTTACACAAAAATGCCTGGCTAGGTCAAACGTGCTTCTAGGTACAGTGCAGGTCTCTGTTCGGCCTCATCAGTTGTTCTTGTTGTGGCTGAAAATAGTTCTCTGGCTGTACATTTTGTATTGTTTCATTCCACAGAAAAAAACTGGGGGCAGATCAGATCCCTCTCTCGTGGTTTTGTGTGATAAATAATCCTAACATCTGAGGTGTTAAAACATTTGCAAAGTACTGCGTGTCATTACCAACGCTTTTGTTTTTGGACTTGTGTTTCTGTTCCAGACAAGGCACTGAAGGACACTCTGGACAAAGTGCTGTCGAGTGGTTACTTTGACAGAGCACAAACCCATCAGAATGGGACATGTGAAGTAGAGGAGGTACAAGAGGAGCAGATTGTGGTGGCTGAGTCTAATGTTGGGGAGCAGCCATCGGAACCTGGTAACTACATAAAAACACATTAGCAGATAAATGTATTAGAAATTTTTTTTTGACCCTGAGATAATGCTGTCTTAACATTTGCTTCTTGCCTCCAGAAGGATTAACTAATGAAAAATACACAGAGCCAATTAAAGTGGAAACCACAGAGGTAAGATTTCCACTGAATATATGCTGCATAAGAAAATCACTCAAATCAGCAGCTTTCTTTTTTTATTTAGGACTACTGCATCACGTTTTCGGTATGTTGTCTTGTGTTACAGTTTGTAAACAGACAGTTCATTCCAGAAACTACATACAGTAGTACAGAAAAAGACCAAGTGGAGGAGTGGACTGTGGAGGCTCAGGTATGCTCCACTGCTGCACCCCACGGCCATGAAACACTTTTCAGAACTGCTTTTATCTGAGTGTACTCAAATGTAGCTTCTCACTTGTGTCTGTATTTAGATGGTGAATTCCCTCCAGCACCAGCCCCCCGCCCAGCTGGCTCCAGAACCAATTGTTACTGTGAACCAAGTCTCTCCCACTCCTGCCACTCCTGACCCAGTGGTCAGAAAGCAGGCAGTACAAGACCTCATGGCCCAGATGCAAGGGACGTACAACTTCATGCAGGTGAGGTGGTTCAAAAATAACCGTACTGTGAACACACAAAACATGTATTATCGTGTCTCCCACATGGCAACAAACGTAAAAATCAGTAGTAATGAAAATTAAATAAGGTTTTAAAGATTCTAATTTAAATACAAAAACATAAAGAGATGTTTGAGATCAGAATAAGTCCTGTAAAAAAAACATCTTTTAGAAAGAAAGCTTTGCTGAAGAGACCGAGCTCAGTTCCTTGAGCTACATGATGGTGTCTCAACTCACTTGGTTGCTGCACTGCTGCTAAATCTGATTCATGACCCAATGATTCATTTGCTCTTGTTTGGCTGTTACAGGACTCCATGTTGGAGTTTGACGGCCAGGCTCTGGACCCTGCCATTGTGTCTGCCCAGCCAATGAAACCTGTGCAGACTGTTGACCTGCAGCAGATGGGAGGCCCTTCAAGTATGTGCCAGTTAATTTACTCTGAACTGATTCCCCAATAGATTATATTGTTTCTGCTTATTGCTATGTGAAGTGTAATACATCAAATAGCAACAGTTTTTTTTTTTAATGTTTCTGTTTTCTTCCAAACAGTCCACTCAGAATCCAGACTTCCTCAAACAACTACAGTGTCTGGACCACAGGAATCCTCACAAGTAAGTAGAGTGAAAGCACAACAGGAAATGGTTTCAGAGACTTGGTTCTTTTTGAGTTGTGTGAAAAAGTAATGCAGCCATTTAATAACAGATATGCAATAATGCAGGTATTATGTGATGCAGATGATCATTTTAAAACTTTTCTATAAGGATTAAATGTGATGCTCTGTGACGTGTCCTGATGTCTGCCGTGTATTTGATTAATTAGAATATTATGAGAAGGTAGAGGGGAGCTTTAAGAGGAAAAATCTCATCTTTCCCACTGATCTCTCAACATTCCTGGTTTCCTTGCCTTTCAAATTCCTTCCTCCTTACCTACTTAGACCTCACTGTCTCTGTCATCTGAACAGTCTCCTGCCCCAAGTTCCCTGTCCTCTGCCTTCCCACCTGTCTCCAAACCCACCCACACTGGAGGCATCAATGTCAACGCAGCACCTTTCCAGTCAGTGCAAGCGGTACGCTCTCTATCTGGGTCCATTTAAACATGTTTGGACGTAATATATTCTGTTGGAAACTGTCAGCTTCAATACTTTTACAAGCTAAGGGTTAGCAAAGTAAATATCCAAGGCCAGTTAACATGTTATGTTGGTATCAGCAAAACTGGTTGCCTGTGGTTGCGCCATCTAAACGGGTAACAATTTAACATTTCCCTATCTTTAATACATCCAGCTTCCCAGGCCTTCGACAGAAATTGTGATATTGCTTTGGTACAAACTGAAACACAGAAAACTTTTCTTTTCCATCTCAGGTATTTAATTTAAATGCACCAGTACCTCCTGATGGCCAAGCAGACCCTCTGAAGCAGCAAAGCCAGTTCCCTGGTGGCTATGGACAGGGCTTCAGCAGCCAGTCAGAGAATACTGTAGACCAGCCTGACATCCCACAGGAAAGATTACAGTCAGGTGAGGGTAAACCTGTTAGTGTTAGAGGAAAAAAATGAAATAAATGATTAAAATCTTGTGTTTTGCAGTGAACCCTGAAAATAATAAAAATAATCTTGTATGAAGAAGAGGTTAAAAAAAATAAACTGTTGGAATTTCAAGAGGCTCTGTAGCTTCACCCAGTTGCAACACAAAATATCTCATTTGTTACAAAGTTGAAACGGGAGAAAATAAGCAGGCCATTAAGCAAAAAAAAAAAAATTAAAAATGCAGCTTGTCAGCTCGCAGTAAGTTATTTTGTGTCTTAAATCTTAACTACACAAGTGACAAACCAACGGTGCATTGCAAACACTTAAACCTTCTGTCTTAATTTTATCCAGTTGTTGGTGGTTTCCAGCCCCAAGACCAGGTCCTGCCCTCAGCGGGAGGCCATGAAGATGCCTCTCCAGGTGCAGGGTTTGGGCAGCCTGGCCAGTCCTTTTACAACCCCAGGGCTGTACCCAGGGGTGGACCCAGGAACTCTCGTGGTATAATGAATGGATATCGAGGCTCCTCCAATGGATTCAGAGGTACAAGCATCAAACTACATTAAAGAGATGCATTCATCATGTGATGTCATTGTTTATTTTAATCATACTGTACCTGTTGAAATGACACTGTTAATTCTAATGCCTTTTGTCAACAGGGGGATATGAAGGCTATCGCCCTCCTTTCTCAAATGCCCCCAGCAGTGGTTACGGTCAAACCCAGTTCAACACATCTCGGGACTATTCCAATAGTACCTACCAGCGGGTAAGAGTTTATGCATTAGAAAGCTCATATAACATATTATCCTGAGTGATTGACTTTGCATTTTCAATTTGTAAGATGACTAATTTTTGTATATTCTTACTTCTTCAAGGAGGGATATCAGCAAGGCTACAAACGGGGAGCTGCCCAAGGACCTCGAGGTTTGTCTCGAGGTAACGCTCAAGCGATGCGATCTTAAAGGATCCTAAGGACCGTCAAGTTGCGCCACGTTGAACATTCAGGATTTTTGAATGTGTTTGCCCCAGCTCACTTTTATAACAATGTTTTTGTTTCTCATTGGTAATCTTATTTTTTTAACTCCTAGCCTACTTATCAGTCAGCCTGCTTTGGTCTGTCTAGATCCTCTTAACGTTTTAACACAAAATGCTGAACTTCACCACATGTAGGATTATCAGCAAGTCTGTGATGTACAACAACAAATAGATATTCCTGTAAACTTGAAAGATTTCATTAATTTATTTTTTGTACAAAATAAATGCAAAAAATACCCTACCACTGTCGATCTGATTCCATGAAAATGATTTTTCTTTTGCCCTGTGCTGTCAGCCACTTTTTCTTTTTGAACTTATAATTTTCATAAAGGCATTTTTTTATTTTTTTTTAAAAACCCACTGTCACCTCTTGCGCCATCACCTCTTTGTACACTGATGTTATTGGTTGAGACTGTTTCAATAAAGTTGTGTCCTATTACCTTCTGTTTATGATGGTCTCTGTTATGTTGAATCTCTATTGGTCAGTTGGTGAATATTAGTGTTTTGGTGAGTCAGTGAGCCTTCAAACCTACAACAATCTGAGCACCGTAAGTATGTCACTGAGCCACATCTATGTAAGAATTTAGTCAGGTAATTAAAGCCACTATGGTTGTCAAGTCCACCTCTCTTTCCCTCCAAAGGACGCGAGGACAACTCAATTTAAATTTCCAACTCAAAACTTTATTTTCCTTCTAGTTGGTTGGTCAGAGTATTTCAATAGGTTGTAAACCTTTAAAGACAGAGAAACAACATTCATAACATCAAACACAGAACCAAAAAGTTGACATATTAGTCTCTTAACATTTAAATCAACCAATCATACAGTGCAGTTAACATAAACTTGGCCATATAAAGAAACATTTCAAATCACCAAAAAAGCAAATAAATATTTCACCAACCATTGGCATCTTTGGACTGAATCCATGAGTGGACTTGGCTCTTCTTTGTTCTTTCCTCGTGTCTCTCTTCTGAAGATTGTTTGCCAGACTGGCTGAGCTTCCCCCAGTCCTTCCCAGGTGCTCTCAATCAGTGTTCACTGATCAGGTGTCAAGCACCAGGTGTCAGGTCCCTCCTTGCTGCTACCAGTGCATTCTGGGAAGTGTAGTCCCATGTCTTGAGATTCAGCTCAACAATGGTTTTAGTACTTTATATGAAATTACATCTTTAAAATTCGTGGCTTGCACACACACATGCAATTAATAGCAATTGCCTTTCAAGCACTGCAAATAATTGGGACAAACGTCACTTAAAACTTGAGTGATCTTTGTTGCGAGAGTATGCCACCGCTTTCCATTTTTACGTTTAGGTTGTTCATATTTAACTTTCACACTGTACTGTAAGTCTGACGTTCATCAAGTGATCAAATCTGTTAGGCAAACTGAAAGGTAAACTGTTTTATTATTTTGAACTGAGGTGTACAGTTTTGTCAAATGACTCTTGTATCCAGCAGCAAGCGATCAGAAACATCACCTGTACATTTTGTGCAAACCATAATGCGTTGTTGTTTCAAAGGAACACATGGCACACAGAAAATAAAATGTTCTCTTAAGTAAACCACAGTAAGGCAAAGATGTGATCAGTGGATGCGAATTAAGCCTTCATTAAACGTCGACAACACTTTTTGCCACGGCCAGTCTGCTAGCTAGTAGAAACAACATGACTTGAGAAAAAGCAACCTGAAAAGCACAGCAATTATACCAAACCAGCAAACTGGGGGAAAAATATTCCAATTTTGTCCTAATTAGGACAAAGTAATACACATCTTGTACCAAACACAATGACGTGAACTGAAAGTAAAGAAGCCAAATTCAGAAGTTTTTATGGTCTCACACTTCGACAGATAAAAAACTGCTGCATTTTTGTGACGCTGGTTATCTGACGTAGCTTATATTCAGAGCTTTACCGCTTTTCTAATAAAATCTTTTAATTAACTGAACAAATCCAGACTCTGATGCAGATGATTATGAAGAAACACACCACTGTAACCTCAACTGAAAAAAATACCTTCCTGACATCAAAACCGTTTCTTTAAACAAATTCAAAATCAAGATCAACTATGATCAACTCATGAATAAACACACATGCCCACTACAGTGTGTAACAAATTCAATACTCCAGAGGGCCAACCTTTGTTCATCCTGTAGGGCAAGCAGTTGGTTTTAATTTTTTTTTCCCAAAAGTACACCGTAACTAACCTGAAACTCCCATAACAGATTCTGCAGGACTTAGGACTTGTTTATCTCTCCTATATCTATTTTTAAGAATCTAGCACCTTTATTTTAACAAAGTCAACGGAGAACAGCTGCAGCGTGGCCTGAAAATGACCAGCGCCACGTCTTTTCAAGCACAGCGCGCATTTTTAGTTATACAGCTGAGAAAACTCTGAAAATCTGACTGTACACAAGAAAAAAGATGTTTCATGGTAGATAAACAGTTGACTGAGTATAACAGCAAGCAAAATGACCATATTAAGAAAGTAGCAAAAGTGTTGTATTTCCTCACCAAAGTGCGAGGACCGAGTGGTCTGGCTTCTTGAAGGTTAAAAGACTGTAAAATGTAGCAATAATGATGGCAGCTGGACATGATAGCAAAAAAAAACCGTTTTCTGCAAAGATCTAACTATCTTGTAGATCGAGGATTCCTATCTGTATCTGGTTGCATCAAGTCCTTACTTTTACTTTTTACGTGAAATGATGCAGCATAAAAATGCTGTATGTTGAATAAAATTTCTATAGCGCATCTTTACTCCGTTTGAGCTTTTAATACAATAAAGAAATCTTCAAAATGTCTCTTGCAGTCAATTTGTAAAATATTTGATACAGTCTAGTAAAACACATTTCAGCACAAGTTTCGCACATAATTTCTTTTTGGAAATATTTGGGGGTATCTTGACAGAAAACCAAGGTCAAAATAGTAAAATTAAAAAGACTTTTTTACACCTTTATCCCCATTAACAGCTGCACTGTAGATATTTGACAGGCTCTTCAGTCAAATCCATCAGGTCGTGGAGCCAGCAGCATGTCATTTTAGAGGTTCTAGACTTTGAACAGCAAACAGCTGGTTATAAAAGCTCACCTAAATTATATTTGGATATGATCAGATAACAACACAATCTTGATCATTTCTGATGTAATAAAACACAACTCCTTGAAAAAGTAAGTGGTCACTTTTTAGGATACATGTCCATGTTAGGTCGCTTTACAATTGTAATTCCATTTTGCAATCCAAGGATTATTGTTATTAACAAACACTGGTATCAGGGATAACAGGGATTCCTTTCGTGTCGCTCTCCTTCATCTCAAGTGTACTCCAGACCCCTGATGCTGCTCATGCTGGTTAAAGAGGCCTTATATTCTGGTGGGACTGCTCCTCTGCACGCAGGAGTGGAGATGCTGCAAAAGTCTGCTTCTGAAGTGTTGTCAGCATTGTTATGGCAGGTTATGCTGGCCTTGTGCAGCTTCTTGATGGCCTGGTGCTAGATCCTGATGTGTCAGGGGCAGACCTTGCTGAGCCAGGTCTGGATTTTGTTGTACATGGTCTTCCTGAGGTACATCTTGAGGAGCGTGGTGTGTAGGTTGATGTTCTTGTTGTTGGACCTCTTGTTCAGTGTGTAACTGGTTGTCAACTGCATGTATCTCTGGAACAGGATTTCCTTCAACTGCAGCACAAAATAATCAGTTTTACATTCTCAGAGAATAGCCTGTAAAACGAAATGGTGCAATCAATACTTACCGTGAACCTCTGGAAGTTCTACTTTCTGTGACTTGAGCCGCTCCATATGTTCAACAGCCTGAAATGTTGGATTTCTATGTTAAATTTTCTTCAATTTGAAAAGTGCACACCGCATTGTGGATAGTAACATTAAGTTGATAACTTACATTACATTAGCATGAATAGAAAATAAAGCGTGTCAATTTCACTGTAAATCTACAGTAGCAACCCTTTTAAAGTAACAGTGTACTGCTCTTTACCTGTTGCAGCTCAATTTTCTGTGCATTAAGCTGCTCCTGCTGTCTCTGCAGCTCATCTCTCTGTTTCTGGAGGTCAACAGCCTTCTGGTTCAGATCCTGTTCTTGCTGAGCAAGATGCTCCTCAAATTCCCTCATTTCTTCATCTGTGTAAGCCTGGTTCTGCTCCAGGGTCTGAGAAATGCAAAGTGAATGGGACACCACTGATCAGAGTCCTGCTCCTTTTAACAAAATGGTTTTCTGATTGTATTACTCTTCAGTAGTGTCAACACATATCATCTCACCTCCCAGCTATCTGGCTCCAAGAATTCCTTTTTCTTTGTAGCAACCAAGAACTCATCTAAAGAGACTAGCCTGTCTTTGTTAGAATCCACCTTGAAGAAGAACAAGAGCAAAAAGGTTTTCAAGGATAGATTTTATACTGTATATGTAATCACTCACTAATAGGGTCTATTAAACACAACATGCAAAGAGACATAATTCTATTTTTTGTTTTCTGAACAAAACTATGAAGTTAGCCATAGGCTTTGCATTAGCGTCATGACAATCGGTACATAAAAAGGTGACTCTTTGCTGTTTTCTTTTATTGTAAAGCATTTTGTAACTTCAAAAGGTGCTATAAAAAAGATATTACTATTTAGTGTGAAAGAAGCTTATGAATATATTTTTTAATCTTATTGTATTTCAACGAACTAATGAGCAGCGCTAAGAACATTTAGAATAGTAAAACAACACAAGACTATATAATATGAAATATTTGTAACATGCTGCCACGTTTACCGATGGCTTCTATCATATTTCTTGTTTATACTGATTTGCTGGAGCTAAACAGGGGTCAGCTTTGTGGTCTGCACATGTTCATGACAACAGGGCTCTGAGTCCAATTTACTGTACCTCATTCATAACATGCTCTCTCATACGAAGCCTCTCCTCCTCCATCTCCACCATGTCATCCTCTTCATTGGTGGGGTCATAAATTTTTTCCAGCTGAAATCACCGAGGACAACAGTCAGTGCAAAGACCATTCACTAAAAGAAATCGTAAATTTTCACATGCCATGACTTTACCTCTTTGGTGAACAAAGCCTCAAGCTCCTGTTCATCGAAGAAGCCATCTCCATTTGTATCTAAATCATGAAATAAGAAAATAGATGACAATGGTAAAACAATACAAAATGCATTATGCAGGACTAAAGGAATGGGTATTCATCCCATATTAACAGGTGCTGGTTGGTAAAGGTCTTACCATGCAAGTTGAAAAAGGTCTTGGGGTCAAAGTCCTCAGGGTCTAAACCATCAGCTTCCTCCCAAACCTCCTTCAGTTGATTCTGGCTACCCTGCAACACAGAAGCAAAATGACATTTTAATCAAAGGTAGAAAAACCCACATTTGAACATTCTGCTACATAGTTTAACATGTCAGCCCTGAAAATAATTGCCCTAAAGCCACCACGCGTAAGTACCATGTGGAGCCTATATTCTTATAATCTGGACAAGAAGAAGGTAACATGACACAGGATGAAAATAGTTTCTTCTCATTAACTGTAACATCTCTAATGCTGTCTGTGCACCTAATTTACTTACCGGATGGTTAACTTTTGGGTGGTCAGCGTGCTTCTTCTTCATCTCCTCATAGTGCTCCTCCTCTTTCTTTCTGTCTTCGTCGTCCAGTGTTTTCAGGTGTTCCCGTCTGTCGTGCTCCTTCATCATTTCATACCTCTTGAATTCCTCGTGTCTCTCTTTGTCATAGTTTTCCAGATCCTTAGTGGCCTGGATGCAGGTGAAAAATATTTTCAAGGGTCACCAATTTACCTTAAAACATTTATATGGCACAATGTCTTAACAGTTCAGAATAGTTCTATTTTTATGCTGTATACCTCATGTTGTAAACAGATGGATTTACACTGTATTTATATTTCTGTTTACAGAGATTCTTGAATGCTGAATTAATTTTCCGTGATGTAAAATTACAGTTGTATGCAGAATATTGGGCACATCTGAGAGAAATAATTGCATTATTTGCGGATTTTTTTAGTAACAAGTAAATACAGCTACTGACGCTTTAGAAAATAAGTCTTTCTTAAAATGTTACTGTGTTAATGCTTTTTACATCAGGAACTCATTTGGACTTTTTGATTTGCTAAAATTTGTATACATGTCAAGAATGGTCATTTGGAATTGCTAACTGACAGCGATTTTCAAGCTGATACATTTTTTGACCCTTCAAACCTAGCAGTGAATAAATGCAACATCAAAAGCCTCCTCTGAGTAACTGACTGAGGATCTGAAAATGAATCTATCAGCTGCCTACAAAGCAGGAAAAAGCAATAAAAAGATTCCAGATAACTTGTTCAAAATGTCCACATGACTTAACAACAGAAGTTAAGACAAGGTTGGGAAGGCCAAAAAAACTTTCAGATCACAAACTTTCTGGGCAGAAAAACAACAGAAAACCCACACGCCATTGCAAAAGAGCTGGAGGAAAGTTTCGCTGACACTGAAGCGGTGTTGCAACATTGCACTGTGCAATGATGATGCACAACCAGTGTCTACACAGAGGAGTCATCAGGAGGAAGTCTCACCTGCTGCCCTATCACAAAAGCCAACATCTTAAGCATACGACTCTACATCTGAACAAACCAGTCACTTTGGGAAAAAGGTGCTGTTAACAGAAAATGTTCAAATTTAGCCATTTTGCCGTAATCAATAAAGATGAGTTTGGAGAAAAAAAGAAGCATGGGGGTGGAAATATTCTGCTATGAGGCTGCGGGCAGCCAGCAGCACAGAAAGCACTGCATGAATAGAGAGAAGAATGGACTCCACTGAATATCAGCAAAATCTGGATGGAAATGTCATGCAGTCAGTCAAGAAAGTGAAACTGAAAAGAGGATGGGTTCTAAAACAGGACAATGATCAAAAATAACTTTATGATAAACCACCAAAAAGAAATGCAGTTGTTGTCAGATCATTTGACATACAGGAGCAGGCTGAAAAATATACATTTTGTAAAAAAATATTTCTTAACAATTCATACTGATAATTAAAAGAAGGGTAAAATGACACCAGCTGCAGTTTTTGCCTGCTTACACTACTGACCTCTACACCTACTAAAGCCTTCCTGTTTCCTGGTTCTTTACATTTTGTCATTGTCTACCAAATTGAAACCTTCCTCCAATCATTGGCATACAAGTAAGGCATTAGCAACACTCCACTGAGCCAAAATAAAACAGTTCCTCAAAGTCTACCATTTGTATACCTTCTACGATGTAGAATGAAGTATCAATGAGCTTTACCGATTTGATGAGCCGATCCAGGTCATCCACTTCAAATGTATGTGGGTTCATGTGGTTCAAGTACTCAAACTGTTTCAGCAGAGCCTGGTGGTCCACTGCGATGTCTATTTAGAGGTTAATAATTGACAAATACAAAAAACATAGATATAACATTATATTTCTCTACCTCGAATGAAAACTTCAAGTTGTATCATCTTAATTAAAACCTAATTCAAAATGAAACACAAATTTTGTTGCACACGTACCATTCCCTCCTTCGAGGTCTTGCTTGGCCTTAATCAGGGTCCGGAGTCGGTTTACCTCCTGCCTCTTCAACTCGTCTAGTTTTGTTCTGACGTGATGGCTGACAAAGTCCAGCTCTTTGGCCAGCTTACCTTGCTATAATATAAACAAATAATGCAAAATTCTGCATTATTAACACTATGAACAAAGCAGTGCATGCATTGAATGAATTAATGTGAAAATCAATATGACTAATACATCTTTCTTTTTAACTGTCATAACTAAAAATGAATTTTGCAGGTGATATTGTGCGTTATTTCTCAAAAAAAAAAATCCATGATTTATTCCATTCCTGGACAAGTATAAGCTTGAAGTTCACTAGTGAGAATAATGATTTGCTCAATTTGTATTCGAGGCTGGTGGGGAAAAACATTTACCATTGTGATAAAGCCAAACCAATAAAAAGCAGGATACCTTAATGTCCTCCATGTCTGTATTGTGGAGCTTTTCTCTGAAATGCTGATCTTTCTCTAGAAAATCAATGACTTCTCTGAGGTAGCGGTCATAGTGGAGTCCTGTGTCCTATAAAAGAAAAATAAAAGTAGTGTAAAAACTTTAACATATATTTTACAAATAACATGACGAGTAATCCAACAGTAATTATCACTTTGTAAAATGTATGACATTGCTGAATAACATCGTATTTTCACAACTGCTTGTTAAAGAACATTTAGCTTTCATGAAACACATATCTGCTGCTGACCAACATCAGGTTTTCTGGCCGGATGTTTGATAAAGCTATGACAAGACTTGTCCAAAACTGTGGTACTGCCTTCTGTTAAATTGCCAGCTGCTCTGTGGTTAAAGACCACCTATTTATTATCCAATAAAAAGGTTCCTCAGGCAGATACAAATGCACAGACACTCATATCTATGCACTCACAAATAAAGAACATCTGGAACTATTGCACTCGCTGTGAAATTGATTTGTAATAAGTTTTAAGTGCAGCATCTGAAGAATGAATTGTAGTGCAATGACATACCAGGCGATCTGTCATTGAAATTAGCAGCGTCATTGTGAAAGAGCTGCACTCTATCATTTATTGCCTATATAACAGCTAATAACTGCATAGTATCAGGGCTGCAACTAACAAATAATTCATGCTAATTAATTTCTGAACATTAATTAATCATTTGCTCTATTAAATGAAAAAAACAGAAATATACATGACAAGTTATCTAAGCCAACATTAATAATTAATCTGCTTGTCTGCACCTTTTGTCTAGCCTGTCATCACAATAAAAGAATTGAGAGAATAATGAAACAGAAAAACACAAAACATCTCTACATTCGAGAAGCAGTAATAAGCAACGATTTGGAATTTAAATAGTTGTACAATTAATCGATTATCAAAGTCAGTGAAAAATTCTGATGTGTGGAAATTAAAACGATTAATTTTCTATCTAATCTATGGGTAAATCTGCAGCTGCATAAAAAATATCACAGCTTCCTTTCATGGCTACAACACCACAGAACATGATTTATGTTTTGTTATGGATTTTCAGCTTGTGTATGAGTCTTGTTTCTTCTTACCACACTTGCTGGAGGCTCTTCAGGTTTTTTCTCCGGCTCTTTGACTTTTGTCTTGTCCATACTGATTGGAACTGCCTCCAAACACATCAGCTGGAACAGCAGCAGAACCCAGCCGGTGTGAAAGGCCCGACTCCAATACATCTGGAAATAAGAATTAGGACAGTGTTATGCTGAATATAGTTGAGTTTTGGACTTTACAGTATGCAAACATGAACAGTCAACGTGTCTCTGTGTGTAAGCATCGTTGTGTGTCCAGCTTCCTCTTTTTGTCCCATTCAAACAGCTCCTCTAGCCTCCACAGACTGTACATTACTTGCTAGCTAATAATATCCATAGGAGCCTTAGCACTGACAGATTTGGCTAATAAGTGACAAGCACCAAAAAGCCAGATACTTATGTAACGTTAAGCTGTCAGTCTAAGCAGTTAAGCTTACGCCACACAAGTACAAAACACTAAATAAGATGTTAAAACCTTCAGCAAAGAGCACCAAAGATGTGTCACTTGTAAACTCACTTTATTGTGAATCCTGAAGCTCGTCTGCTCTGCTTTCGTGCCGTCGCTTCCTCTCAGCTGGCGATATGTCGGCAGCTAGCTCGCTAGTCAGCATGCAGGTTGTGTGAAGAGCAGCGCTAATCTGATTGGTCGTGTCAGCTGTCTGTCAAACAAAGTAGCAAGTTGCGTTGCATTGAGTTGTACGTGGCGAGATGACGACGAAGCAGGTGGGCGGGTCCTTCGTTTTTTCTGATCGAATCGATGAGATCAGTTTGAAATAAGGAAATTAGAGAAACACAGAAACCAGTGGTGATTCTGAATTAATCTTTCTGTTAGCAAAGTATTTTCTCAGCGTATTAATTACGTTTTCAGTTTCATTTCATTTTCTTTTCTTTTTTAACCCTATTTTTGATCAATCAAATATGTATTGCACAAATATAATAATAGTTTGTTATCAGCTGATATTGACCTGTCACAGATGTATTGGCATCCCAGGTAGAATTTTTTTTGTTCCAAAAATGTTCTGAGAAAATTCTGCAAAGCTCTACTAATGTTTTCAGGTACATTTTCTTTTTAGCTTACAGGATATTTATTCTTTGAAGCAGGAATACATTCGCTAAAAATGTTTAATTGGAAAAAAAGTGTCCTGAGACAAATGTTGCATTAAGAACATCCGTTTTTTGATATCTACATTTTTGAAAATTGCGGGAATATTTATGTGTTACCTCAACAACACCCAAATTCCCCCAAAACATTCTCAGAATATTGCAGGCAATATACTATTCTTATTATATTACATCACAAGGATGTTTTACAAAAAAAATCATCTGAGCCTGCAATAACTTGTTGGTAATGTTAGCCAATGTCGTCGAAATGTTCCCTGCTAAGTGGGGTATTTGTTTTGTTGTTTTAAATACTGATATGAAAACGTTCGTTTGCAAAAGACTATACAGAAAAATATGCTTGGGATAATTTAGAAACAGTGACATCACATAGTTTGTCCAGCAGAGCAGTTCTGATTCTTGTCTGTACAATCCGTCAGGCTCTAGAAAATTACATCGGTCCCTGTGAGTATTTTTATAGCCTTTATAATGATATTGCAATAAAATTACTGATGCATTATTGTGGCATTTTAATAGTACAGCTGGTCAAGATGGATAATTAGTACTACACATTGCTGTTAAGCCAGTAACAATGCAATACATTTCACAAGCATATATGTTTTATATGCAAAATAATAACCTTCAGCGTAGTCCATAGCTAAATATAAGAGCATGAAATAAAAATGAAAAAGGCTTAACTACAATACAATCGCCTCAAAAAAATTTATATTTGGAGTACTTTGGTTAATATACAGCTAATTGTGTTTGAATTCTGGGCTGCACTCCTCCTATATTATGTACCTTGTATCATTAGCAAATCTCAAGGTCATGGGGACATTTTCAAGACACGAGTTTGCAAATCCTTCTTCTTTGTCGGTCTCTACTGTAATTTCTGTAAAAATAAAGGCTGTAGAAAACCCCAAAACTGCAGCTCTGTATCAGCTTTTGAGCTCAGGAGGCAGCAGCTTGTGATTAATGGGTCTATGTCCACCTCTCACCCCATTTCTGCTCACTGTCCCCGTGGGGAGATCTTACATAGAACCTTGTGGCTGTGCTTACAGCTAGTCAGACTCTGCTGTTCTGAAGACATTTGAGCAGACTTCAAATGTGAAACAATTTTCTGTTTATTCTGAAACCAGACATTCATTGGTTTGATGTGTTGTAGTTGTAACACATAATAACTGGGTACATTTTAGTATTTATTGTAGTGTTCATTTCTACCATTGAGGTTCCCGTAAGCATTGTGTGAACAATCCTCTTGGTTATTTGTTTATAGTTGCTGCTTTAGCCACAACTATTTGCAACTGCGTCAAACATGATGTAGAACGTGATGTGGCACAGACTGAAATGCTGATAAATGTCACTACTTGTAAAAGTTCTGTGAGAGTAGATGTGCACAAACTAGAATGGATATCATTCACCTTGTAAATGACCTTAACATCAACTTTAATATGTGCTTCGCAGATTCACATGCTGAAATACAATCTCTCCAGAAGAGGGGGCTGTTGGGATGTGATGACTGAGTCCATTATTGCCGTCATTAAGATCCCTGTGGAAATACTGGATGAAGAGAAATCCATGTTTGCTGAACTGGTCCAATATGCTGGAAGGCACTTAATGACTGAATGATTAAAGCCAGATGGGAAATTTTAATTCTTGTTTGCACCCTCACCTGCTATAGTTGTTTTGTTAATTGAATTACAAGGCAGAAAATAAAAGCAGGGTTTGAGAGGGAATATTTAAATGCTGTTCTGGTCAAATGTCCACTTTCTGTTGCAGTTCTTTAAACAATGGATCAACTTGAATGAAGACTTGCAGTTTGTTGCCTGGAAGTTTTAAAAACATTTGGTTTCTACTGGAAATTTGAATGCTACAGAATGAAAACACAAAAGACAATTTATGACCTTTGGCAGGGACAGCAAGACAATTAATCTAATTTCTATCTGGTTAAGTGAGCTTATGACTGAATATAACATCCCTGCCCTGCAGATAACAGTGTAATAGTTGGATGAACTGGGAGGTAATTAATCAATGTCTTAGATCATAACTGAAATGGAAAGTGAAGGAGAGCAGATGGGAAGATCAGCACTTCTTTTTAATCAACAACTATATGATGATTAAATGTGCTGCATAATGGAAAGGAGAATACCATCTAAATATTACCCTACACTGTGTGTGTTAATAATAATTCAGGCACTCTGAGACACCTGTACACACTCATTATATACCTTACTGTGCTGACATTAAGGGATACCTTGAAAAAGCATTTCAGTAAAGATGCTATTGATTTCCTTTGTGGGCATCTGCCAAATAGATTAAGATCCAAACTATTCCTAGCTGAAGAGCTGAAAGTCAGAGCAAGACAATCTTTATTTCATTTTCTGCTCAGCACCTTTGGTAAGCTGTGATTCAGCGGGAGGAGACTCTCTGAGGAGAAGACAATAACATTGAGTCACCTTGCTGCATTGTGAGCCTCTGGCAGCCAAGAGGCAGGATTCAGCAGTACCAGCAGACTGTACTGCAGAGCTGCACTGGACTGCGCAGCAACTATGTGTGTATTTGTGCGTGTAAATTATTATAGATAAATGGATGTCTGTGTAGAAGGGATGATGATAAATCATAACAAGGTCAAATAACGGGAACCGAACGCGGCTACAGGGTGATTACACTGCAGTATTTATGTATGTTTCAGCTAAGCTCTCCTTCATTTGACTGACTGACTGAGGAATAAACAAGAAGTTACACCAAAATTGAGGATTAACTGATTCAAACAGTTTTCATTCTTGTTCTGGGTCTCTGCTTGACCTTACAATGCAGAGCCCCGGTTCCCCAAAATGCTGCATATCTTTTTCTTCAGTCTGTTGCAAGTGGGTGGTGCTGTTCTGATGTTGTGACAGATGTAATCATGCGTTTCATGACTGGTTCATTTCTTTAAGGTAAAATACAGGAGTGTGAAAATAAAATAAAAGCCTAATATATCTGTTATATATCCAGTTTTTTATTTAATGATAAAATACAGATGGATGTGAAAATCTAAGAAAAACCAAACATGTAATCTATATATTGATGGTGTAGAGGGCATTGTATAACAGTTCTCCTCAAGGCTTTTCAGCTGGGATTAGATCTGGTGACTGCAAAGGCCAAAACATATGATTCACATCATTTAGAAATTCCTCAAAGTATTCACTAACCCTTTGTGCCCTGTTTGAAGTCTATACTTGGTATGTTCCTACTTATTAAGCTCTTCCATTTCTTATGTGCTAAGAATATCTGTAGGGTTAGAAACATACTAAAGCAGAGAAAATGCTTTTGCTTTATGACTTTCTGTCACTCGGATAAGACTTTAAGAAGTTTACAGTGAACAGGTTTTGCTTGAGCTCATGTAGTATAACGTTTTTTTTCTTTTTTCGAAGAAGTGCTTTATCTCCCGCTATTTTTGAAGAACAGCACCTTAAACCACTGCAGAATATTTCAGCAAAGCCTTCCCACAAGGGAACCGTGGGTCAGATATTTATAATGTTGACAGATGTTTGTTGCTCTCTGCTCCTCGGCCTGTAGTGTTTTCCTCTCACAAAGGGCAGATCAAGATTGCAGTAATCTATGCTCCAGACGAAACGCATGAAACTCTGGGGTTCTGTGCATCTTTCTGGGATTGTTTAAAGAGCTTACTGGGATACTTCACACCCTCAAACATGGCGTTACATAGAGATTATCACACCGATATAAGAGAAGTCTGGTATGATGAAGTGAAACCTTGCTTTCTTGTCTCTTGATGCTCAGCAAAACAACTCCGGTGCCAACACTGCTGTGACTTTGAACATTGCCTGCCCCGACAGAGCACAAGTGAAATTTATGGGTGGCAGCGGTAAATTGGGCAGGTCCGTTTGATGCAGTGTAAGCATTATTGTAATGTGTCATGGTCAGGGAAGCTTTCTGCCCTCAAAGTGTGACTGCAGTGAAGGTGATGTGAGGCTGACAAAGTTTATCTCAAGCTTCCAGTGCAATTAATGCATGGACATGCGTTCATCCACACATGCAGGCATGTTGTGCTGTGAGGTCAGACACACTGACAGCTTCACAAAGACCTTGCATTATTCAAGTGCTTTACGTTTCCTTGAAAATTAAAAGACAACGGATTTTCTTCCCGGTATAAAATATTCCTTAAGAAAAAGGTTTGGGTGTGTTATTGGAGAGACAGGAGATCTAAATCAATAGATAACTTTATTGTTCAGTGTAAAGTCTCTCAAGAACATTACGTCAGCAAAAGACAGGACAGCATGTTGCCATGTTTATTAACGTCCTTGTAATTATATCAAAAAATTCTGTTGAGGCGTCACATGTCTAAACTGCTGACTTTTTATTCAATCTGGAAGAAGAATTTTCACTTTCATAATGATTCAGATATAGGAAAGTTGAACCAGGGTTCTCCTGGCATCTTCTTGCAAAATAACCACAACCTCTACCCTTAAAATTTTACACAATCTCAAATATTATCATGAAATATTTGTGGAAAAATCTTTTTTGTTTCAAAAGGTGTGGCTGCATTAGACAGACACAAATACAAATTATATATATTTTTGTTTACTGTTTGCAAGAAAAACTAACAAAACTAAATTCTACCAAAATGACCCAATACTTAAAATTTCTTATTTTTATGGAACCAATCAATTGTAAGTTTTTAATGGCTTTTTAGGATTTGCTTAGTATTATGGCTCTGATTGTACTAAAAGAAACTGCATTTGAAGAGCGCACCTAGGAGTGATTCTTAATGCAATATACATGCATATGTATGGGGTGTCCAAAATTTTTTTCCACCACTGTACATTCAAACTCCTGTTCAATCAGCTATTCAATTATCATTGCACACGTGGTTTAGGTTACATATATGTGTCTGCCTCATGTTTTGTCCACTTTAGTGAAGATAAAGCAGTGTTTAAACATTTGCTTTTACAAAATAAAAGTCTGTGAAGTAAGACGGGTGCACCAGAGTGCTTTAAAGTGATGCCATCTGCATTAAAATACAGACAGCCAAAAATGTCACCTAGTTGGCTTTGAGCCCTGAAATGTCATCTGATCTTGTTTTTGACCAACTTTTTTCTGTTCTTGTGCAAAAAAAAAGAGTCTCCACTGTTGAATGGTACTGCTCTCAAACAAATAAAAGACTGAAAGGCTGGCTGGAAAGTTAACTCCTACTTTCCTCTTCAGACATGGCTGCCTCTGATTAAGCATTTAGAGGTTGCTGGGTTCCTTTAATCCTTTAATATCCCTTCAATGATTTTTTACTGCTTTCGTGGAATCCAAATATATTATTTTAGAATCGTGCTTTTCGTTTCTGCTTTGTGCTAAAATCATTCTCTTGCAATGTTCCACCCCCATTTTTTATTTTATTTATTTTTTTTGCAGCTGCAGCCAGCTTTTCTCTGCAGGAGGCTTAAATTATTCCTCTGCTGGAGAGCTCTGAACTTTGTTTTAATCATCCACCAGGCTGCTGCTGCTGCTGCTGCTGCTGCTGCTGGGTGGGATCAGGTTTGCTCAGACTACAACAGAAAGGCGGAGGGAGCTCAGTTTGGTATTCTTCCCCTTTAAAAACTATGCAGCCCTAGCGGTGGTGGTATTATCTGGACTCCCTTGAAAAGAGAAAAAAAAAAAAAGTCTGCGGAGAGAGAGGGAGAGAGGAGAGATCATGGCGGCACCTCTCGGACGGGACACTCTACCTGATCACTGGTCGTACGGAGTCTGCAGGGATGGCCGGGTCTTCTTTATTAAGTGAGCCACTTTTAAACTGCTGGAGGTCACTTTTAACGGGGCTGGATGGTTTTGTTTTGTTTTGGGTTTTTTTGCCTTCTTGTGCTGTTTTATTACCGTTCAGTAACAGGTGTCTTTCTTGCAGTGATAAAACTCATAGCACTACTTGGCTTCATCCACGCACTGGTGAGCCTGTTAACTCGGGACACATGATCCGCTCAGGTACGCCACAAACGATGTGATTTGCAGGGACACACACCGAAGGGGGGCACGTTGTTGCTGTTTGTTCCCCCCCCCCCTTTCCTCTGTTTCTTTGCTGCTGCAGCGTGTTTTCTGTCTGTTCAACGTGTGTTCTCGCTCGTGTTGTAGATCTGCCCAGAGGATGGGAAGAGGGCTTCACGGAAGAGGGAGCCAGCTACTTCATCAAGTGAGTGGATCGGGGTGCATTGTTGCGTGGATCGTGCAGAAAGAGAGAGAGAGAGAAAAAAAATCCCATGTTGCTGTTTAAAAGTGCTGCTTGAGGAATGCTTCAGTGCTCGTTTTTGTTCAAGCGCGTACACCGGATTGCACATCTAAAAAGCACGCATGCACAGTAAGATGACAAATGACGGAGATAAACACACACCCAACATATGGATTAACACGCTGGGGTCCCATTGGATAGGTGAAAGCAATTATCTCTGCCCGCATTTGTGAGGGAAGGGAAAGTGGCAGAGGCTTTAGCAGGACAGGAAGAAGCCTATTAAAATTCTCCTCACATCCTCCATGCAGGACCTCTACTCTCTCCATTAGATAGGTGTACAGCAGTGATGTGTGTGTGTGTGTGTGTGTGTGTGTGTGTGTGTGTGTGGCAGTGAATGAGAGAGAAACTGTAAAGGTTGCTACAAAGGGGTGTGACCATGTGTTGACAGAGATGTATGGCATGATTGCATTATTGAAGCAGAGAGGACAGGATTTTCAAAGTCACATGCGGCACTGTGAAGTTTTCCTTTTTTTTCAGACTTACACATCCCGCATTAAAATTGCAAGATTTTGGTTGGGAATCATTGAATGGCACTGCAGCATTATTGGCATTTTTCTTCTCTGTTTGTACACAGTACATTATTTTTCTGCGCTGTAGCATGCAGTGGATCTTCAGGCTCTGGCTTGTGTCTGTCAGTGTGTATCAGGCGTTGACTATGATGCAAAGCAGAACAGCAAGAGCAAAATCATGGTGAAACCGATCAGATAAGTCGGGCCAACAATGACAAATGGATGGGCTACTTTAAAACGAAGCGGAGACGTCTGCATTGGATCTGGATCCTTGTAAACAGAGACTCCTCCCTCTGTAGCTTGTTTAAGGGTAGCCCAGGACCTGCCCTTTTAGTTTGCCCCATTTGCTCCAGACAGAAAGCCTGTATGGAGAATTTTATATCCTCATAGCTGCAGGTTTTCTGGGGTTGATTGGTACAAATACGAGGTATTTGCTCCATATCCCACATAGATCTGAATTAACTACGTAGGTACTTCTTTCATTTTAGCTATGACAGTGTGATAACAGAGATATTCTAATAGTTTTACAGATGATACTTATAAATACCAACAATTGGATTTCCATATTTGCGATAGCCACTTTGAAAGTCATTCTCTGGCATCCAAAAATACTTTCAAAAAAGGCTTTAAAAACACATAAAAGAGTTTCAGCCCACAAATTTGTTGTTGCTGAGACATATTGTGTATAGAATAAAGGCAGTCTTTGTGTTTCCCTCATTCATTCACTTTTCCTCTGTAAGAAGCTGGAACAATACATCTGTGAGGTGGCGTGATATACGGCAGCCTAAATGTCACGGCTGTGAAATCAGTCCACTACTTGTTGCCCATTTGGCTTGGTGGAAGGTTCCTGTTTTGCTCCTGCTCTTTGCTTCTTTCTTTGTTTCTAAAGGCTAATTTCTTGGAGTCAGTAGTGAACAGGAGCACTCAAAGATTGTTAGAGTTCAGCTTATTTTGGACACCAGTTGAGATCTTGACAAGATGCTCTTAATCTTGATGCCAACCTTATTTAAATTGTTGTATCTGTGGATGTAAAACTCCAAACTGTGCTTCAGACTGTGTTGGTGTTAGTGTACTGTTATTTTTTTCATACTGGAGGATTTATCTTTTATATCTTTATCAGTTTATTTCATATATTGTGGACACAGACAGTGCCAGGTTTCTGTATTTGTTCAGTGTTTCTACAGGAGAGGTGGCTTGTTGAGCTGCAAAGATTAATCAGTTAATCAATACTGTTCTGCTACTTACTGACTAATCACATTAATTGTCCGTTTTAAGCAAACACATTAAAAATTTGCTGTTTCTGAACTTCGCACATGTGGGGATGTGATGGTTTTCTTTGACACACATGATAGTAAAGCGAATATTTTGCGGTTTTGGATTGTCGGTGTGACAAAACATGACAGCTGCAGCTGTCCTCCTGGTCTGTGCTCTAATGATGGACATTTTTCACTACTTTATGGCATTTTGTGGACAGTTTTTTCCAACAAATAACCGGCAGGCTAATTGATAATGACAATGATTATTTGTTGCTGCCCTTTTGTCTCTTTTTTCCTGCTCACCTGTCTTTTAACTGTAGCGCTCAGCTGATTCAGCTAAAGAGTGGATATGCAGGCCTGGTTAATTTATTACTACTTTGTTATTAAAAACCCAACTTGGTTTAAAAGATTAAAGGTTAAAACAGCCTCCAGGGACATCTGAACTGCTTTTATGTAAGATGTGCTTTCCTTATTAATGTTGCTTGTCAAACCTGGAATACTGAAGATGGCTTTAGCTCAATGGGATTGTTCCTTAAAATCATATTAAAAGAATTGGAACGGGGCAACTTGGACTGTGGCCCTATTTCAGACCACTAAAAGCACTCCTAAAATAATTTTGTAGCTAATAACTGGCAACAAATCAGCATTTACAGTGTTCTATTTATACTCCAGCAACAGCCATAGGTATAGAATTTATGCGAGTTTGTTTTGGTGCTGCTTGGTGGAAATCGTGATTCAGATTTTCTGAGAGGCTCTTCTGAAGTAGATCAGATTTTTAGCACAAAGCAAGTAGTTTGTTTGATAAAAACTGCTGCGGTCTATTCTGTTCTTATCTCTTAGCTGTCCAGGAAGTGTCAACAACAAACTCAAGTACAGAAGTCTGCATGGTGCTGCCGTGACAACAGTCGGTAGATTTGGTTTTGTGTTGACGGTGGAATTTAGCCCAGTTGGAACACAAAGGAGGGATTGTTCAGACACTCTGGCAGTGGCAAAAACTCACATTTATTTACACCTCGCTGTAGGTCAGCCTGTGGCCTGGAGACGTTAACTAAATCTGATTGATGCTTACTAACGTTATGCTCTATTTATAGAAAGTGTAAAGGCCTTTTTCAGCATTTTAGCTCAACTAAGGATGATTTACTTATGATAACATATAGTTTAAATTAATATGACTTCAGCACTCCTAATACACTGACATTAACACATAATAGTAATATAATCTGGGGAAAACTGGAGGGAAGGATTATTCAAACTAATGGTAAGCTCTGTTGTCATGTGTGGCAGCAGATTGAAATAGAGTGCGTCTGGCTGTCATACTTCTGGCAAATCTCCAAGGAAGTGACCCAATTTGAAAATCATCCTCCAAAATCATCCCATTTCAATCCCTGAAGATAATGCTGCAGATGAAAGAGGTCTGTGTGTGGAAGTCTACATGTCTGACGGGTGCAGATCAATACAAGCACAGCACAGCAAATGCAAAGGAAAACAAAAGTGCAGATTTGGAGATGAAAGACAGTCATAGAACATATAATTAGGTAGAGCCGAGCTACTTTAAGCTTCCTGCTGAAGTCATAATAGTCGTCGGCCTCAGCTGTCATCAGTCTTTAGATTGTAAACTAAAGACTAAGCCACTTGATTAACTTATCTTATACATTGTATTTGTATATGAAATTGTTGCAAATAATTCCAGAGTAAAAGCTGGGCAACCTGAGTTCAGTTAGGTTTACGTTCCACCACATCACTGGCACTCACCGAGCATAGGAAACGTGCAATTCTATAGCCCCCCGAGGGAAAAATGACCCCACCGTGGTACAATGGTGTCCTGTTGAGGACACAGTTCACATTGTTGAATGGGCTTACAATGCTGTGGGACAGTCCAGGAAGAAGTGTTTGATATCCACACTAAAGCTCACATTGATTTCACACCAAAAAAAAGGCTAACTCGGCTTCTGTCCCCGACTTCATTCACAGGTCAGATGTAGTAGTTCCTTCATTGTTTATCGTCATCTCAGCTCTTTGATGAATATTTACCTTCAGTTTTGTCCAGCTGCTTATTCTGTTTTTGGGTTGTGCTTGCATTTTTTTTTTTAAATAGCTGACTATTTTGATCAGGACAGCATGAGTTAATTAGCCATGAGACGTTCAGGGAGTTTTGAAGCAGGGGATAAAACAGAAGCGCAGTGTCCCTACAGGCTGTTATCTTTAGGCTGTCTTAATGAAGCTTTCTTTTTCTGCAAACACATCAAACCCATACTGCACTGTTGAGGCCAAAACATCACTGCCAAAAAACAAACTAGCTTACCTTTTCCCTCTAATTTTTTATTTCTTCTAACATTAAAGATGTTTTTGCATAATTAAGGAGTTATCTTTGTGCCCTGTCAAGAAAAAAATGCACGTCAGAAAAAAAAAAATTTAAACTGAGCTTCTTTTGGAAACTGTCAAACTGACCTTAACTTTAAAAGTTCGGTAAAACTTCTGTTGTGTTTCTTTGTGCAGGATCATTCTGCGTGAGACAGCTTGACCACGGTGGATTTAAGATATGAGTTTTGCTTGACAGGCATCACTTCTAAAGTGTTTTCCCAACTGGTCCTCCTTCAGGTTGAGGCAGGAAGACACTAGTTTGTTGTTGTTTTTTTTCCTCACAGAGGCAAAGAAGCAGCAGAAAGTCTCTGGTGACTCGGTCCAACCTCTCTCAGAAATGGTCACTGCTTAGACTCAAAATGTGACCTGAAACTCAAAGCCCTGATGCTGAAGCTTAACATATTTCACCAACATCAGCGTGAAACGCCATTGGGTTTGGTAGGTGAGGCTTCTCGATTTGCTGAATAAACTGCATGTCTGTGCACATGACTGTGGGCTTGAGGGGACATTGTTTGGAAATCTTTGTGGACTGCCAGGGGAGTGTAACCAAGAAAGACTGAAAACACAACACTGAATACCAATTAAATGGAGCTATTTTGCTCCAAGAAGCAGACAGGAGACGGATCGGTGAAAAGCTGAGGTGAGGGTGACACAAAGAGTGAAGCAGCTGGCCATCTTTACTGATAGTCTAGTTAAGCAGAGTGCTCCTCTGTGTACACTAACATAGAAAATGCTAACTGTACATCCATTGTACTGCCTGAGAGAGTTTTCATGCATGAACTATGCTTGGATGCTACAGAGAGGAAGGTATTGGTGACATTGGCTATGTCATTAGGTTCATCAGGCCTCTTGTCACAGATGTTCCATGTAATAAGATCCCATAACACCAGCAGCTTTCCTACTATTTGTGCTCCAGTGAGCAAATATTAATTACAAATTTATATGGTGCAAGTGGCAGGTCTGCCCTGAACTCTGCTCCTGATGGCGCAGTCTCAACTTTTTCCCAAGGCAATTTTTTTCATTTGTTGTGTTTACTTATTGAGAAACTGCTTTGACACACCTTATGGATGTGTGTTGTATTAACCCTGCTATTCTCCTGTTTACAAGTGCCAGCTGTGCTTGTTGAACTGCCTCTATAGAGCTCTACAGAGTACTGTAGGAACTATATATCTTCAAGCTGTGACTTCAGAATATGACAATATCACTTTCAGAGCACCTTTGAATTGCAGGGTAACGTGGGATCCATTTACACTTTCATACACACACACACACACACACACACACACACACACACACACACACACACACACACACACACACACACACACACACACACACACACACACACATACACACACAGTAAGTCTGCGGCTCCTACATACTGTATGTTTACTCAGTACTACAGTTCACACAGTGAGATTACTTTGACTATAAAATAATAATGTGGTTGTCAGACTGTTGTGTTATTTTGTGTTGTTGTTATGCTTCTGTTTGGATACTCCTACTAATGTATGTGCTGCTCTGCATTCAGGGTTTGTGTACTTAAATGACCTTTAAGGATAATGGGGGTCTCTGGCACAGTTATTTTGGGTTTCTGGGGCTGAAAGGTTCAGAAACCTTTGCTCTAAATCATTACCAGGGGGAATAGTTATCTTAAACCTCTTTAAATTGGAGAGGAATCCTGCTAAATTTGCCTGCTTTTTGCCTGCGCATTTAATGCTTCTGTAGCGTCTAAAGAACTGCGCTGTTGTTGGTTTAATTTCTCTTTGACAAGTTTTAAATTAGCAGCCAAGCTGCATTGTGATTTAATTACATTTTTGTGTGCATTTGCTTATGTGAACAGGGACAAAGTTGAAAGTGCTCCGTCACCTTACTAATTTAATTGTACATATTTAGCATGTAAGACGTGATTAATTTTTGCGCTCAGATAAGTCGCAACTCAATTATGTAATTGTGTAAAATAGACTTACTTTCATTTTGTCATTCGATAACATTACTTAAAAATGCGCTCATTTAGTTCATGTTGTATGGAATAGAAATATGTGATGGACAAATACATTAAGATGCAATTCATATGTGGATGTTGAGCCACAGTGGGCCTGTACTTTGAATTATGTCTTGAACACTCATTATCATAGTATCAGGTAATTTTGCTGTTTCTTTCTCATGATTTGTTGGATCACCTTTAGCTGACAGTGAATCCTGTGAAATAGCTGTCATTCTTTTCATACAAGTCTTGATGGCTCAGATTACTCCTGCCTCATTTTTACAAAGTAAAAAAGCTTGATTTTGCCAGGAAAGTCATTGTGTTAGGGGACTGTAATCTTCTAACATGTTGCAGGAGCTGTTTTTTGAGTTAGATTGATTTACTCCCTGGATTCGCATGACTGCAGGTGGGAAAATGTATTCAAAGTGTTCACCGAGGCGACACCATCCTGCGTTTTATTTGTACTCGCTGGTGAAATTAGCAAGTTATCAAATGAAAACACATGTGGCCCTTGGTCATTGTTATTGCAGCATCAAAGTCCTAGCGTTTGACAGAATGCCAGCTACCTTAGCTTGTGCTTGCTCATTTTGATTTAAGTCGCAGCTTGTTGCACTGCTCAGCTTCCCGCCATTGCACCATGTGTGGTGTGCAGAGAATTAGAATGGTGACTGAAAAGGCTTAGTTCATTGCAAGGTAAAGAAGAGAGCATGACGTATTGCTTTTTTGTCAGTCCTTGTCAGTAATGCTAGTTGCAGAGGAACGCGGCAATTACAGTGGAGGATGGAGAGAACTTAATTTCTCATTCTCCTTCACACACATGCAAACTACATGCAACATTAACAACACTTAATGTCCTTCAGACAGACACAACCTTGCCTTGGAGCATGATTCGTTAATCCTGAGTAGATGGCAACAGTGCACATGCTAACATCATTTTTAGCAGCCGGCACAGGGATACTGAAATTGATATTAGGATTCATGGCCAAAAGGGCTGTTGGTGATGTAGCCAGTCCTGCCTCTGTTGTAGGGTGATTTATATCTACTGTTGTCATTATCAGTATATCCTTGTATCATGTCTAAATCATTTCAGGCTATTACGTTTATGCATCCATCTTCTTTTCTTGCTCGTGAGGCGGCTTGAACCTTCACTTGAGGTCGGAAGGTTTTTCTAAGCAGGGCTGCGCTGTCAATATTATGTCCTCAGTGACTTATTACAAGGCTGGTGACAGTTAAACAATACATACTGTATGGCACTGTCCAGCCCTATAAATGGACCTGGAGGTTGAAGCGGTGGACTGAATAAAGGCGATGAAAACAAAGAGCAGATTTAGTGTTTGGTACAGTGGACGTTTGTGCTGCATAACAGACAGGAAGCTTTCCATCAAGCCTTTGTTTGGACTTGCAATATTTAACCCGGGAACCTGCAGTGGGTGAATACATTAGGAGCTGCAGGCCTGAGGTGTGCACTGTGTGATGATATACATTATCAAGAATGAGTCATTCACTGTCCAGATTAGCTTGAGTATAGATTGAGAAGTCACAACTGGAGCAGCAGGAGTCAGAGCAGAAACAGGGCAGGGGCGATGCCCGAGCCGGGATGGGGACATGCTGCTGCAGCTGTCTGCCCCTTAGCTGGAAGACCGACTCGGCTGATCATGAAACAGAGGTGGTGGTTGAGCTGGAGCCCCCCAGTTTGGAGAAGGAGGAGAGGCAGACTGAGACAAGGTAATACTGTTTTAATGGTACTATCACAGAGAAACCTAAGTTGTGTAACATTTGTGCTTTTATGCATCTGCTATTGTGATTCACCTCACAAAAATCTAAATACATATCATAAGAAAACAAAAACATTTTTTGTGCTTTTTTTGAGTCTATCATCATCCATCATTCTTTTCATGTTGTCAGAGAAAGAAGCTCTGCACCTGAGTCATTTCAGCTGCTTCTCTGGAGGAAAGAAAGAGTTTCTGTAGCCGTACTTCTGATTGAATTCAGATGACAGTTGTTTCTGCCGCATTCTGTCAGAGCCTGAGTGTGACTGGAGCCACTGCAGAGAGAAGCAGGTCCCACACTGTTCTCATCTCACCAGACGGCTGAGAGGAGAAGTGATTAGTTAGCAGCCACAAAGGTGAAAGATGGATGCTGTATTCAAAAGAGAAAATCTTTCTGGAGAGCATATCTGAGAGCTGACCTCTTTTTTTGTGGGGTGATCATGTTAAACAGATTACAGTGTTTGGTTTGAAAGTGAGAAGCAATGTAAAGGTACTTTAAATTATAAGTATGTCCATTTGGTAAGTTAATAAATGAGTATTTTGCTTTTTTACTTTAGTGTAAGTGAGCATTTGCTGCCACACCTTTTCTCACTGTAAGTACCAGTATCAATCAATGAATATCAATGAATATTAGTATATATATACTGGATTTATTGTTACTAATTATAATATTAAGCTATGGTTCAAAATACTATGTAAGAGGTCAAAGTGATGAATTAAAACAGAACTTTATAGTCTTCTCAACTTTCTTGGATGTTGTCTTTTGTTAGCTATTTTTTGTTTCTTGCTCACCGCTTTCATTAATGTAATTTCTAGTAGAGCAGGCACCTTTTTTCAAGCTTCCGACGAACCCTTTGCACACTTCCTGCCCAGTACAAAAAGGCAGACCAGGCAAAGTTAGTTGGTGACTAGTGGTGTGTTGAACAGCTAATGAAGAGGATATTTATGTAAGTGCGTGCAGCTGCCAAAACAGCAAAAAATGGTGCAAAAAAATGGCTACGAAATTAGCTTTCAGGTTGTTCTGCTAACCCACGTGGACAACAAAAGACAATTATAATATGACATTTTAATTACTACAGTGCATTCTGACAGTGGCTGTACTTGCTGTGGATGTACGTGTAAAGGCAGCAATCAGAAAACAAGAATAAACACCAAAAACAGCTTGCTAAATATCTACCTGCTTTTCCTGCGCCATTGTTATGCGAGACCAGTAAATGGTGCAATGTCCTGACTGTAAAATCAAGAAAAATCTTAGGACAAACAGGCAGTGCGAACGTTCTCTGTAATCACAACTATTTTTCAGCATAGCACCTTGAAGATCTGTATGGATTTGTCTGGTTAATCTGACTGCCTGATCGCAAGATTTGTAACAATAATCACGCTTTGTGTTTTATACTTCCTATATATTCCTGAAGGTATATTGTCTGAGGGCCGAAAAACCCTAACGTTTCAATAAGCTTATGTTCAGCAGCAGATTGAGTGTACGAGCAATGAAAAATGTTTCTCATTGTGGATTAGGCTACTCGATTGAAAATTGCTTTCCCCATTAATGGAATATTGAGTGTGAAAAAGATGGATGAAAAGGCCGGTCTGGCCGACGCTGGTGGGGGCAGATGTGGTGGTTAGGGCAATTTCACTCACTGCAGCATTTATTGAACACATTGACGACACAGCTGTGTGATTTCTTGCAGACCGATCCAAGTTAATTTGCTTTAGTGCAGAGATGCATGGCTAATTTTGTATTCATGAGCCAATGAATTCCTATTTTTTTCTGTTCTGTGTCTTTAAATGAAGATCACCTCGATCAGGTGTCACCTTCGACTGCTGTGTGAGATAAATGCTAATGTTGCTGTTTGACTTCTATTTGGGAATGTTCAAATTTCTGTCATAACTATGGTGTCAGTGATGGTATCTGTCATTGCAAAGGTCCTGGTGTAGCTTCTAAGCGGTGTTCTGCCTGTTCAGAGTGTAGCCACTAGATACTGCTGTTGTGTCTTTGTCTGCTTGACAGGTTGATGGCATATCACACATTTGCAGGACTGTGAATACAACATGAATACTACATTATATATTAATGTACAAATCATTCATAGTCAGATCACTCCTGTTCTTTTTTCAATCCATTTAGTGCTGAATGGATAATGTCAGTGCACCTCAAGACCTGCAGTCTATTTCAGAGCCTTTTGTGTGATTAGATGGGTGTCTGATTTGCTAACCGGATGGATTGGGAGGACTCACATAGATTCTGTTGAGACAGTGTTATTATTGCTGGCAGTTTGAGTTTGTTATTGGGTACCCAGACTGACAACAGAGAAAGCAGGTGATATAGAGCGAGGCAAGAATGTTGACTCGGCTGTCCATCCTGTGGATCGACCTACACCACCCTCATCCAGCCCTCTGCTCTTATCTATATGTCTGTCTGTGGATTATTGAACCGGCACTGCAGCAGCCTGAGACAGCCACTCACTGCTCTCCGTCCTCCATCCCTGTCTCCCCTCTGGCTAACCGGGATGTGATCTGATAAAGAGGACTCTGGGTGAGACGGAAGGCTCTGGTTGCAGTCAGAGACCAAGGTCAGCACTTTGCCGGACAACACAGTTGGATGATAACTGCTCATCTGTGGTAACCACAAAAAGGGGAGGCTTCAGAAGTTTCTCAGCAGGTTGGGCCCTTTCCCCTTTTCTTCTTTCATCAACCTCTACGTAGGGCTGAACAATAGAGTGTTATCATTTTATTCTCCCGAGAGAGGCTAAGTAGAGCTACATTGTGTAAGTGCTGGCAGCGCTACTGAGTGATCAAGAGCAGAGAGAGAGGGCTGAAACAGCAGTTATACTTTATCTGACACCCCTCTTTGTGTCCTTTCTAGCACACCCACCCAGCACACACTTTAACAGGCTCAGTTTCCATACGTTCAGAGAGAGCAGAAAGAGACACTCCTTGTTGGTTGTCTTCAGGACCAGGAGAGATTTGGACATTTGAGACTTTTGAATTGGACTCGCTGCTTTCCATGTCTGATCACTAACTGGTGAGTAGCAACGTAGCAACATGTACAGAGAGATAAATCCATAGCCGTCAGAGGCACACTGGGAATATCCTTAATTAGTAAAAAGTGAGTGATGGAGATCTTGCACATTTATATTGAGAAACTACATAGTTGTAGTAACATTTTGAATATCCTGGTCAGCTATTACAAACCATATTCTATTTATTGTTGTTCTGGCTGTTTAAATTGTTCTTTTCTTTATTATGTGCATATGGTCTTTTATTGTATGCATTCATATGGTTCATATTGCTATGTAGTTTCATTTTCTTGCTTATGTAATTACTGAAGCACATGCGGATTAACACTGAATTAATTTCTGTCACGGATTTTTTTCATAAGTTTACCAGTTTCTCAAGTGGTCTTGTATGTGTGGGTAGTGAAGAAGCATTCGGAACCTTTACTTAGGTAAATGAGCAATACCACTGTGTTAAAACACTCTTAGAAGTAAAATCTCTGCATGTCAATTTAAGCTATACTAGCAAAATACACTTAAAGGACTGAAGGAAATGTACTATTATCCAGAAGTGCCCATTACAATGCAGTGGCCTCTCTTTCAGTGTTACATGAATATTTACATGGTGTCAGATGATTATTCCTGTTATACTACTGTATATTCCATTGGGTGGTTTGATCTGAAGCAATAATATTTTCAAAATTAATCATGTGTTTTAAATTGTTAATCTGCATATAATTGGTATTTACAGTATATCTGTCGAATATATACTGTAGGGAAAAAAGTAAAATGTTTCCTTTTGAAATGGGTAAAGTGTTGTTACTTTCACCACTGACTGAGGATGGGTGTTGGTTTTCTGTAATGCTATTTTTATGCTTGGATCATTCTTTCGGGATTTCAAAACATTCTGCATTAAACCATTTTACAAGGAATGACAAGCATTAGATATATTTTTGAGATTTTCCTACTATTTGCATCATCTTTCTTGTGCAGAAACATTGGAACTGATCTGCTTTTGGGCCTTCAGTCACTTGCGTCTGTCGGGCTGTTTTACATGTCAACTAGTTAGCATGTAGTTTATCAATGCAGTAAAATTAATTACTCTAAGAGAGAGCCAATGCGATCAAACCCAAACATCTGTCAGACTCATTTCCACAGTGCTGAAGAGGTCTTTACTGGCAGTGCGAGTGCCTTTGACTCCTGGGGTATGCTAATGAGATGTGAAGAAGGGCATAGATGAACGAGAAAGAGCAGCAGAGGATGAAACTCAGGGAATGAGGGCAACAGCAGGTGGATACATTAGCTGCATGTTCACGTGCTTGTGCAGGTATTGTCAGTTTAATCTGTGAGTACTCCCTTGGCTGGTGCAGAAAATATTTTTCAGCTAAACCCCAGCTCCCCTTATTAGCTGATAGAAGACATTTGTAGGGTGGCACAGTCATCAGTCTTTTCAGCTGTTGGGTCATAGCCCAGTCTTCACTTCCATTTCTCATGTGTCTAATGTCTAACCAACTCACACTCTCTTCCCCCCCAGTTCATCTGATCTGGCTGTTTATGCAGCATTTTCTGTTGAAGCTGTTTACCATCATCTTGTTGGATGCTGTTGCGCTACAATGTAAAGTGTAATGGAAAAACAGGAGAGGCTGTTTTGCAGTCAAGCTCATAACTGCACCAAAAACGTGTCATTGGAAAGATTATTTTTGAATGTAATTTGGACATGTCAAATTGATAGCCTGTAAAAAGTCATGCTTTTTAATGGTGCCAAATATGATGGAACCATCTCTTGTTCACCATGTAGCTGCGCCACAAAAAAATTGTTGTACTACGCTATATGCCAAAGCAACACACTTTAGTACATAGTATAGACTTAATATAGTTAGTGTTGAACAATGGGAATTTGCAATGGCCATTCTCTCACTTTCACTCCTTCATTACTTTCTTTTTGCCTTTGTCTTTCCTTAGTGTAATTTCTCTCCTATCCTTCCTTCCTTCCTCCTTCCTCTCCTCTCCTCTCCTCTGCTGTGTAGTGCCTGCATGACTGCAGAGGGAATGGAGCAGAGAGAGCGTCCAGTTCAGGGAAACTCTCTGCCGGCAGAGCTCTGCTGAGGAAAGCATACATTAGAGGAGAGAGGAGGAGAGGTGAGGACAGGGAAAGAATGCCACTAACGGGAGAGAACAAGAGAGAAGAGACTATCATTATATGGGTTGTGGCTAATGCTTTGTACCTGCGGTTTTTACTTGGCACTTTGGGGCCTCTTACATGATTTATTGGTGAGGTTGACTCGGTCTTAATAATACCAATCACAAACCCCGCCAGCGTCAGAGGCAGGGGACAGTTCAGCGATTGCATGTATTTTTAGCTCCACCTAAAGCAGCCCGACACGGGAGAGGCGGGAAAGAGGATGTTTTGAATGAACTGACGCCACGGTGCTCAGCAGAGGACGTCAGCAACAGCAGCACTACCAGCTGAGAGAAGTGCACACACACACACAGGCACCGCTGAGACGAGCACAGCACAGCTCAGCACAGCTCAGCACAGCATTTCCCAGACCTGCAGCCAGCTAACATGTTGGGCCAGCCAGGACAATCAACCTCACACGTCCCGTACAAGAGGCAGCCGGTGTACGGGGCAACTCACAGGTGTGTATCCCAGCACCTCTGCTTACACATATGTGGGATTGTACTGCTACGTAGTTACGCAGGAGGTGTGTCTGCTGAAGCTTTCCAGCAGCTGCAAGAGATTTTGAATGCATGCCGTGAAATATTTGCACAAAGTATACGTGCAGGCAGGGAATTTAGGAATTTAGACGCATGCTGAAAAGTAAATATCATCTGTTTTTGAGGCAAAGATGGCTGTTTTACCTCCACCTTTGGATTGCCTTTGGAGAGTGCATGTATCAGTTTGTCCTAATGGATCAGAGAGAGAAACTCACTGCAGTGCCTCATGATCACAGGTCACTGATCACTATGTTGATGTCAGCAGAACTGTGATCTCTCAGGCTGATTTTGGTTTACGTGGTTAACGTGGGGATGTCTCTATAGGCTAGACTGTTGCAGATGCTTGATGTAGTCCATCCCATTTCTGAGTGAACCAGAGATACACTTTTCAAAGGAATGCACTTGTTTACATGGGACTGCTCAATCGTTGCTATTAGGGCTCAGCCCACACACACACAGACCCACAGAGATATACATTATATATACAGACTCACACTTACAATGTCACATCTGCTGCATGTTACACTTCTCCTGTGCACTGGTGCATGATTTAATTCTCCTTTTTCCTGTGTGTAGGGTGGTTTTATGTTGACTTAAAAACTTAAGACTAAAGTGTTGTGTTAGGATTGATGTTGAAATGTCATCTATCACTGCAGAAATGAGCCAAACATGTGTGCTGCTGCTTTACATTAGCATGATTTGAAAACAAGAGATTCACCAGTGTTTGGTTTTTCTGTTACGTGAATTTACAAGTGACAGTTATTTAAGCTTCTCTTTAGCTAGTTGTGTGATTTTTATTAGGGATATGACACCATGCTATAGATGCAGCCATTCATTTTGGAGATCTGTGTGAAATATATCAAGCTTATTATCATTCTGTCAGAGTCTCGATGTCAGCCGCAGCGATAAGGTTACTTAGCCTATTTATCATTCCTGCATATGCTCCCTCACCGGTCAGCCCTCCTGCTGCGCTCTCAGCCTCATAGGCAGTTGGCTGTAAACAGCAGACCGCAAAATTTCACTTGTGATCAGCAAATAACAGAGGAAGACAGTTTGGGCAAGCTTGGAATCAGTAATGTTTTCACTCCAGTATAAATAGCCACATTTACAGCATAGCTCACGCTACACTAACACCAATGTGCCTCTTGTGGGTTTCTTCCAGCCTTGTGCAGTGCTCTGTTTTTAATGAATTATATAATGGTCAGCTTCAACTTGGTCTGGTTCTACTCAGGGTATTGAACATCTGATTTAGTGTTTGGTTCACACAGTCACTTCCAGTAATGTTCACTGCAGAACAGTCACACCCAGCCCAGCTCATCCCTCCTGTTTCATTCCTACAGGGTGGAATGTGGCCAAAAGCCATCGTGCTTCATTTGCATGCTTACCTGATATAGAGGTCATAACTTTGATTCAATGGCCGGACCGCTTCGGTCTGACAAATGACACTTAAAATAGCTGCAGTGGACAGAACACTCATGATTATAGCAGAGAAAGTATCACAGAAAGCAGGTGACCTCTCCTTAACCACAGACATGCCGAACATTTCCAGGGAGACTTAATTCCTCTAAGAATAGACATAATGATGATACCTAACAGAAGGTGAAAATATTTTAAAAGGGAGTGAATTCTCTGTGTATTAGGACTGTGACCTTTTAAAATCCCTAGACAGTGATTTAGATCAGCCTTTGAGTGGGATAGAAATTCCAGGGAAGGGACTGTTCTGGTAAAATCACGATCCTGTTGGCCAGTAAGAGTTTAAGAGCCGTGGACCAGATGTGGACCTCCTTCCTGCACTGATGCCTGACTTTAAAAAAAAGCCTACTAAGTCTGTGCAAGCTTTCCCCACTCTAAGGATACAGAGAGCTAAAAATAGCCTTTAAATTCACTTACCCTCCACCAGCCAAGTGGAACCTCACCTAATTTATTTAATCCATCAGTTTAATTCTCTTGTTAAAATGATAATGTGATAGCCTGCCTGCTTTAACAGACAACAGAGACACACGTGAGACGTCAGACTTATTATTACATTATTTTCTTCTGAAAACAATATTTAATGTGTAACCAGTGACTAATATTTGAATCATTAATCGTAATCAGGTAGTTCATGTATTGAAAAAAAATGTGCTCTTGAAAAAAAATTACAGATACGGTAATTCTATACTGAACAGACATGAAGCCATCAACGCTGCCGTAGTGCATAATATTACAAGGCGGTCACATTAAAAAAATCTGTTTGCATTCAGCTGTGTGTTTTTGAGCCACTAGGGCCTCTGTGTGTGGTGCCTCAAATGCCACTGAGCACTGCAGTCGTGGAGCAGTTGTGTTGTCTTAACCCTCTGTATCACTGTAATGCTACTCCCCAGTGGGAGTGTGTTCAGTGGCTGCTTTGAGACTGCGTACTGTGTCTGCTCAGATTCTGTAATGAGAGCTGCAGGAGAGAGATCCCTCCAAGCCTGGAGCCAATCTGAACGCAGGTTGCTCCCAGCACATGTGCACACAGATAACACACAAATAAAGAGGCTACTTTGTCCGCATGACTTGCACAGGAGGGAGGTTTTGATTAGAAATCAGAAATATATCTTTTCCTCTACTGATAATATATTATGGATACATTGTGCACACTGAGGCAAACACTGTTGTACAGACAGACCTGCTGCAGTAAAATGTGTTTTGTGCTATATAAGCTCGGACACCCCGAGGGCCAAGATTCTCTGCAGCAAAATTTACCAAAGTAATCATTTTTTTTTCTCTGACTGTAGCTTTTGTCGTTGCTTAAGTGGAATCACTTTGTCATTACAAGTGTAGCAAATCCAAAAGCAGAACTAAATGTAATCAAGGATCTGAACAATAGATTTTACAGCGCATTTCATACATTCTTCCACTGTCATGTTACTTACAAAAGCTCGCCAATGTTAAAAGAAATCTCTTTTTTTGTTAGTGTGAGTGTGGCTGCTCGTGTGTATTCTGCAAATGACTAGGTGGAGGGTATTTAGTGGTGGGATGATATAATAATGTCTCTGACACGATTGTGTAAGGGATTTAGACGTGTTTCACAGCGTGAGGGTTAGCTGAAGCCGATTGTTAGGGGATCCAGTGGCTGTTTATCTGCTCCTCAGCTTTTGGACAAAGGCATTGGCAAGTGGCATGGGTTTCATGAAATGTACTGGAAAACAGGGATTACCCTGGTTCAGATAATGTAATCCTTAAGGACACAATGAAATTCAGCTATGCCTGTCCTGTTTTGTTTGCCTACATAATAAAGGGCATTATAAAGGCTGGAAACATGAGGACACTGTATCTGAACATAATCCCAGGTTTTGGATGGGTCGTTCTTATTTAATATTACATTATTAGTTTATTACATAATAATATAAGTTTGTAACATTTAGAAAGAAGATGAGAACAATTGTGCCGTCACATGTGGCTCTTAAAGAGGTATTTTTCAAAGAACATGTTATTTATATGCAAAAATATTGATCCACCCATAATAACAAGAGAATAAGCTGCTCTGTCATGTTCACCTGTGTGTCAGGCTTCATTACACTATTAACCCATAGCTTTTGCAGCTCCTTGTGCCATCACATTCCCAAATGCAATACCATTAAATGACTAAACTACCTACCTGTTTATTTGCCAAACATTATGTGATAGTGCAGTCATCAGTTCCTTTAATAACTTCACTATATTCTGCTATTGTCTTGCCAAGCTTACTACAAGTACAATACTAGTCATTTCAATTTTTTTTGCAGAGAACAGCAAATGGTGAATTGGAAGTTCTATATCTGATGCAGTCATATGGTTTCTCCTTCATGCTATGCTTGTCTGTTACAATTTGAGTTTTAAGGGGGGGAGATGCTTGATTTATTTTTGATGTTGTGGGATTATGGGGTTTAGAGATCAGGCAGATAATCTGACCATGAACATATGCAATTTGTATCTCTGTGTGTGCTCAGGGGTGTATGTAGTGTGACAGATTGTCTTACTTTGGCTGAATCAGACAGATTCATGCTGCAGATCCATCATTTGCTAAGCAGAACCTGCGATTGAAGGCAGAAGAATGCTCGGAATCAGCCTAGTGCAGGATAGCTGCTGCTGCATGGGGGTAGCACTGAGAAGCTGCAGGTAGGCCATGCTTGTGTTGATCCACATGCTGTATGGATCTCTTTATAATAAGATTTATTTGCATTGATTTGCATTTGAAAGGTGCATATGTCTGCTTAGAGGGAGATGCTGATTGATTAGTCCAGTCAACAATAGGAACTCACAGCTGTTCTGCTACACTGTGCTTCGACCTCAGATAAAGTGAAGGCCCCTGTCTTCGTCTTTTCATTCATCATGGAAATTATCTGATTTTACAAGCGCTACGTTTCTTCACTTTTGTTTGGTAACTCGGCACTCTTCACTTTTTTCAATTTACATTTTAATGGCAGCTGAGTGTGATAAGCATTCATCTCTGACTGTCATCTGTGCTGCAGAATTACTGCAGAATTCAAGACAAGCTGCCTCAGTGTGAATTCTGTCGAGCAATACTGGCAGCATAAGTAGGCACTTCACAAGGCTGTACACATCCACCTTGTAGGAAGACGGTGAAAAGGCTGTGCAGTGATGCACCATCTTCATTACTAATACAGAATCAGTTTTATTGTAAGGAACGTGCTGTGACAGTTTTGACAGTGTTCTTTGCATGAATATCAATGACAAATGGAGTTAGGTGCAAGAATGATAGATAGCCAGTTTTCCCAGAATCCTCTCCTCTCCTCTCCTCTCCTCTCCTATGATAGGATGATCAGAATAATTTAACCTGTAACCTGTGTATAAATATACATTATTAATAGATGCTATGTGGCTGTCCCATGATTGAGATGATAGGGACATGGTGAGTGGTGGATATGATTGTATTTTATTACTGCTTTAATCAAAACAGAACAAAACACAACTATTCTTAATTATCAGATTCCCTTATAAAATCTATCACTGAAGCAACTATGCAACCTTAAGGTGCAAATGTCAACATAACCTCTATGTATCAACTCACATACTGATACATTCCTGACACATAAACTCCAATTAATCTGACAGATCTTTGTGTACTGAAGATCTTGACAAGGACTTTTGGAGCGAGACTTTTTCTCTTAATTTCCCTCTCCAGCGATCTATGACATTATTTATTGTCACTTCTGCCATCAAAGAGATGGATCTAAGAAAACAAAAAACGCATTCCTTGAACTAAATGTTTGCAGCAAAAGTGGCATCCCAATTCAAAATGCTACTTTATGGCATAATGACTTGTTCTCCTGCTTTTTACCTCTTGAACTTTATGTGACATTTTTCTTTCATTTCACCAACTCAGCAAAACCTGCCAGAGTTTTTTTGATGCTTGTTTTTCTAGTTAACAGGCAGTCTCAGTGTGTGCTTTTCTGCTCTTGGACGCTGTTGTGGTGTGTTTTTAGTGTGGAATTAGATATAAATATGGACAGAACGTCTGTGATCTGGGAAGAACTGTCTGTTTGTTCAGTGTCCTGGGCCCAGAATGACTTGTTGCTGCTATTATGCATGTTATATTGTGATTCAGAGGCTTCCCAGATGGGAGGTTATGGATAAGGACTCCAAGGTTGAGTTGAGTTTTATCTTGTCTGTTTCTTTTTTGTTATTATTCAGAACCACAAAATGTTATTCTTAGTTTTTATTCTGCTTATAGTGCGATAGTCACTTTGCATGTTCCACCTCCTACACATAGGAGGGTTCCTGGAATTGACACGGGGTGAGTCGGTCAAATCCAAATGAATCACAGCTTAAGGAGATTGTAACAATTTTTGTTTTGTTAAAAATGTAAAATTTTGGTGGTAGTGTTCCCACTGGTTTAGATTTTTTTGATGTTTTCATTTGTTAAGATTTTGATGAGCTGTTATTACGGTGAGGTCTCTTGGCGATTTGTTCTGTTTCGCTGCAGATGACTGTGCTATCAGCTGAGCGTACTGCACAACATTCCCACTGGTCTGTCGCTCCTTTTTCCTGCCCAAGCCTTTTGTGTATCTCCCGCCTGAGATTTTCAGCTTTCACATTCCCCCACACTTCACATCCCCTTCTGTCCTACATTGCACAGCTAAGCGATTAGCTGTGTTTGGCTTTGTGATGTGGTTTGGGCTCTGCATTTAGCTGCTGAGGCACAGTATGCAAAACTCAAGCAGATGCTCCAGTTCAGTGTTCTTAAGCTACAGGGATAATGGAGTTTCAGGTTTAAAAAAGAAAGGAATTGATCTAGTTTGTATGTTACTTAAAGAGTTTATTTCAGCCTGGTGTATTTCGTTTCATGCTAACTTTGCACTCTTCACTTTCATTGAAGAGATTTGTGGAAATGAGGATGAACTCAGGTTCCTGCAGCTTTGCAAAAAAGCTGATTTTCATGAGTCATTTTCAAGGTTTATTTTAAGTCTGACTAAAAGTAATATGTATTACCACCTTGTGTACTATGACGGGTAACACATACTGTAATCCATCACATGAAATGACTTCGTTGGAACAGCTTTTACTTCTCAAATGGAGAACTGAGCATGAGCAAGTCTTGGTCTTTTCTTCCATTTGACTTGAGGGAGCTGGATCCCGATCTGCACCATCTCCAGCATCATGGTGTCTATCAAAGCTGCAGATTCATTAACTGTCGTTTCACAGCCGGAATTCCTCTCATCCATGGACATTGTGGAGATTTTCCAAGTACAGCGTCAACAGGTCAAACTCTTTGCAGTAACAGTTGTCCTCCTTAGTTGGCAGCAGAACAGTCAGGAATACCCCAGTTTCCTGATCCATGGTGTCTTTCACGATGGTTCTATCTTCCTGTCTCCGTCTTTTATTCCATTTGAATTAGTTTGTCATCTGTGGACTCCAGCTCAAATAAATACAGCCAACATTCAAATTGTAATGACCTACTGTCATCCTCATAATGGTCCACAGAATAATCTGCCATTGAATTAACCACTGAGTGTCCTCAGAAGAAGCACGATGACAGTGAAAGTCAGTCAACTTCACGCTTGTAAACAGACCAGTGGGTGAACAAGTTAAAGATCCTCAATGCAGCTATCTAAATGCCACTCCAGATGACTAATTTCTCATTTTACTCATGTGAAAATCTGCTTTTGTTTTGAAAAGCTTCAATGAGCTTATGCTAGCTGCTGCCATTAACTCCATTCACTATTCTGAGTCTCTGCAATGGAGATAAAGTGTTCAAAGTTAGTATAACACTTGAAACCACAGTAGAAATATTAATGGGGTATATACTAGGCTGAAAATAAACAGGAATTGTTTTTAAATTTTAGTTTTTTAAATATTATATTGAGTAGATTTAAAGGGCTAATTTTGGTTGAATTTTTGTGGACAGTCCATGTCTTGTAGGACCAAAGTCTTCCCTCAGAGTGTCAAATGTGACACGACCCATTGCGAGTGCATTCTTTTACAATGCAGATGCAGAGAAATGACCAAGAGAGCCTTCAGTCATAATTTGTCAGCAGGTAAAGAGTTGTTTCAGCATGAAAAAGCCAAGAAATAATTTTGGGTTAAGTTGGAACATAATTACATGCATTTAATGAAATTAATTCTAATTAGGGGCCTTTGCTGATCATCCATTCTGCTGTGCTAGCTGTTAGGGGTTAGTGTCCCTCATTCTCATCACGTTGACTTTGTATTTGCATTTGAGAGACGGAGTCAGACGAGATCTCCTTCACCAGGACTGGCTGCCTTTTACTTGACCTGGAGTCATCTGAATGCGCCCCGACATCAGTCTACTTGGCTGACCAGCTTGACGATGATACGTCTACAGCTTGCTGATGTTCATCTGCCACAAAGCCGTCTGTTCAGTTATTTATAGACAATACATTTCTTTGATAAATCTGGCACTCTGTTGTTGCTGTCCATTTTAAAGATCACTAAAAACAAAGACATGTGCACTACAAGTACTGTGACACTGTCAACAAAGGTACGGTTCACATGGCAAAATTTCTCAAACAAATTGTCTAAAAAAAGCGTCACTTTGCTTGCTAAATTGTATAAGTTGTTTTGTAAGAAAGTGAAGTATTTGTATGTTTCTTCCATTACTCTTAGCAGTGATATGATAGAATGATGGACACACAGATAATGTATACCAAAAGAGAGCCTGTAACATGACAATTGAGAAATTCATTGTATATAATTCAAATTAGATTCACAGTTCGTGTTTTTTGTGTAAATGTTTTTAATACTGTTCTACTGTTGTGAAATAATTTGTGATTTTTTTTTGTTCTCATAAAGAAGGAAAAAAACCCTGCAAACTCATCTACCTCTCTGATTTATTTAAAATGTTTTGGTCAGATAATTGTTTGAATTTTGGTTAGCGTACATTGCTGTATTTAAAGCAGGAGATTAAAACTATGGGGGAATCCTTGTTGTACTGTACATATTCCATAAAGGACAGTAACAGAGGACTAGCAGCTGTCGGTGTTATCCTGCTGAGTGCTGATGTGTATAGTTTTCACTCTGCAGCTGGGTTCACTGTGATAACCTATCTGTGCTTCAACTTTCATGGTTTAATTCCTCCTTAAGGGGATGTCACTTGTCTACATCTCCCTCTGACCTACAGTGGTTGAATGCTACGTGTCACAGTCATGGATCCTCCAGGGAACAGAGGCCAGAGGTCGATATGTTACTTCTAATTAACCTCAATTTTCCAAGGCAAGTGACTCCTAGTGCTCTGGAGCTCTTTATCTAAGGTGGGCTCAGACCTTTGATGATAAAGCCTGACTTAGTACTCTGAAGGTGTTTGTGTGTGTGGGTTGGTGAAGGACTGCACTGCAGAATGCCTTTGAACCTCCGCTACTGATGTGCTGATCACACGGGGGGAAATACCGAGGCACAAAAGAAAAGAGATATTGGCTATTCTCATTTCAAAGATTTGATTAGTTTCCGTTTGGCTTATGTCAGATCGAAATGACGTGATGGTTTATTTATTAGATAATTTGTTATCAGTAGATGAACTTCACTGCTGACAACATCCATGTGCAACTAAGGGCTAACCGTTAAGACTAGCCGCATCCTGTGATGTGCTTGCAGACTGTATCACATCTCTTTTGCACTGTCAGGTTGTGATGCTTTTGCTGATTGTGTGTTTTTGTCTCTGTGACAGACGTTTGCTTTGCAAAATCTTGTCTCCCGCAGCTTTTTAGTGCTCCAAGTAGAGATCTGTCAAGCTAGATAAAACGTCAGAACATTCAAACCAGCTGTACTCCTGCAATGTGTAGAATTACAAAATGTAAGATTTCCACAGTATTTACAAGATACATCCAATTTATGAGATTAATTCTAAATGCAGCACTGCAGTAGAGACGAGTATCTCACTCTGCCCCTTTTACTCAGTTAGTCAGATGTATAGACATCCACTGTAGAGTAAAGAAAGCTTCATAGAGTTTTTCAGACTTATTTTTTTCAGGGCAAGAAACATCAAGTTATTCAGAATTGAGTGAATTAAACATAGAAAAGGGCGGTGTTAGTCACTTTGAAGGGGAAAATACAACAATCTGTTCCTACATGGCTGCTCCTCAGGCAGTCCTACTGAAAACACAGTCTCTCGTTAAAGTTTGGATTGGGCCTGCCTGACATGAAAATCTGCGATAACAGTCAATAATCTAATGAAAATATGACTTGCGATAAATATACAAATATTGATGTGCACATAGACAACCAAACACTGATTAGGCTATGCTAGCACATTATTTTGAACATGCTTTTATGGAACAAACAGACACCCGACCAATGAAAACGAACATTTGTTTCAATAACATAACAACGAGAAAGACTATTCTTGTTAGCACAAAGGAAAACCTGAAATAAAGGTGACTTGTCATTGCTCTGGATCATAAATATTCAATGGGTAGGGTGCTGGATAAATCTGGGGTATTAAATATTGACTCCAAGCTGCAGGGACCCTTCATTGATTTATTGCCTGAGCAATGCTTGCTCTAGAAAACTTTCCAACTTTTTCTTTGTCACAGCATATCCCTGTCACTATCGATCCCTCAGTTAAGTGCTTTTGGAAGCCATTTTATCTTCATGTCTGGAGGCATTATAAAACCACAATTTCTTTGATGAATAACTCCAAATAACCCTTAATAAATATTTAGCAGTCTGCTAAGTTTGTGGAGCAGAGGAGGATGCTGAAGTGCCCACAGTTATGTAGTTCTTTATCCCTATAGAGCATCAGATTCTGTTTCATCCTTGGGCACAATTGGAACAACTGCAGTTTATGACAAACTCATAGCAATGCAACGGAGAGGAAATCTTCACGTATAGAAGCTTTAATATGGGTTCATTGGTTTTTTTGAAGCCTCTATTGGAACACTTGAGGTAAGCAGTGTTTTATTCTGCCCCCTTGGATTCTAAAAAATGGATTTTCCAATTTGGCAGGCAAGAAATGACATGGAACTGATGGACGACATCTATTATTTGGCAAAAGGTTTGAGTTTCTGGACCATGATTAGCACTATCAACATTTTCCCCCAGAGCAATGCTTCTTTTCCATAACTATATTGGTGAAGATAGTGTTTCCTTGCATCATGATTCTTTATTGCTGGCCCAACAGACTCTTTTCTTCCATCCACTGTAATACAATTAACTGTTGCCTTGCTTACGTTTTGGAACAACATGGCCTAAAGCACTGTTTTGACTGCAATGTAATGTGCTGTGTCAGAACTCTCTCTGTGTGTGTTGAATGTTAATAAGATGACAGCTCTTTCAATTTCTACCAGTCCTTTTTGTCAGAAAGAGGTTCAGACGCTGGCAAGTCTTTGCACCTGTTTCTGCTCTGCATCGGGCCTGTTTGAGCCTGTTTTCACCCGGTGCTGCTTGAGTGGTTTGCTGGATGACTACAAGCTCCATAACAGCGGAGTTCGAACCAAGGTCTTCCTGTTTCATTTATCCTATTTTGGACTGCATGAATGTGTAGGGTCACATTTCAGCAGGGTTGTAATGACTGTGTCATACTGTCAGCTCAGCTTGCTGCATTTCCAAACAATGAATCTGATGATGATCGTTGTGAACGAGTGCAATGAGAGGGAAAATCCAGTCAGTCAGTGTTAAGCTGGTTTCCCTCATTTCCATGCTGAATCACAGTGGAATCTCCCAATAACTCTTTGGAGAGACTGCCAAGATAATTCTTCCACAAATGTCAGGGAAATGAGGCTGAGCAAGGGCGGCTGCAGTGCTCCTCTATGAAACTGATAAAGGTCAGTCAACATGTGGAAATCCTGCTGCAGAATGCTTATCTCCTTAATGGCTCCCTGCTTCTGGATACTGTGCACAAACCACTGTTATTAAGGCTTAATTATTTTTTTGCCTCCCAGGCCTGGGATGCTGCAGGGCGTTTGTGAAGGTCTATGATATCTCTGTCTCGAGATGTAATGTCCTGTCACACACTGTAACACATTCACATTGCCTGGGGGGGGGGGGTTGTGTGCCCAGAAACGACTGTCATTACAGAGTTAAGTAAAAGTTTGTAGCTCATCATTTGGCCTGTCGTGTGCATATCTGCAGCCCTTCTTTGATTTGCTTTTATCTTCAGCTTTGGATCCCACAGAAACATATCATCTATGCACAAACAACTTGCTGAAATTAATGATACATTCATTAGGGCTAATTGCATTGGTCGAGAAATTAAGTCAGCAGCCAGACTAAATTAAATGATTGCTGTTATCTTGTGATTAGTAGAACTGCAGTGCATTGATTTGTGTTTTACTTCACTCAAAGTTAGAATTTGAGGTCAAATGCAGACTACGGTGTGACATTTATTATACTAGAGTAGCTTTAGGGATGCATTTAAGTTGACCTGCTGTGGTTGTTGTAGCTTCATCATGAATCGATGGACGCCTGAGCAATCTAATCAGCATTTACGTCAGAAGAGAAATGTAGTGGTGATGTCATGTTCATGGAATAACACAAAAATAAATGTTTCTTACATGGTCCATAAGCGTGTCCTGCTTTTTCTAATATCTGCTTTGTGAAATTAAGTTTGTTATATTAATAGCTTGCATAAATTACAGTGAGACATTAAAAGTTTCCAGTGGCTAATTAAAATACATGAATTAAATTCAACATTTAAAGGTGCTGTTTGAGTAACAGCATCTCAGACCAAAACAAATGGCAGCATCGCCAAAAAACTCCCCCCTACTGTCAGGTTTCATTTCATTTTACAGCCACAAAAGTTGTGTACATGAGAACCAATAAAAAATAATCTACAACTATTAGCTCACGCTAGCATTATACAATACATTGAATTGTAGTACAGTCGTGGAAGTTGAATGGTTTGGCATGCAAAAACAAAGTGGGGGGATACATTTCAGGACCCCCCCGGCGATAGATGAAAATCCACGAAGTAACGACCACATTTATTTTATTATTTATATATATTTTAAGGCTTTATAAACTTTCCCACACACCGCACAACACCGCAGAGCAACACTATGTGAAATGGACAAGGCAAGATGCTGAATGCATGCTGCACATGGTGGACAGAGGAGACTGATACTACGGTCGTTGAGCCAGTCACCGCCCAGCGCTGTATGCCACACATTTTATTTCAGTTAAATATTCTTTTAATATGTTTTAATTATTATTTTTTTATGTATTTTTATGTTGTTTTACATTTTTTATGCTAGAAAATGCTTATTTTACCGTAAAAATCATTAAAATACTGTAGCGATCGCATAGCCGGTCGCTATGACTGAACTTAAGCTCTTTTATTGTGTTTTTGTCGTTTAGTCAGCCTAGTTAGTTTGGTTAAGTATTATGTTGTCAGGACCGTGAGTGTGAAGTGCAGTGTGTTTGATCACTTCCTGCCACATTTTCTAAGTACTGCTTTCTGTGTGTGTCAAAATAAATGCATCTGCTAGTTGCAAGGTGCATATAAGTCAAATATCCTTTCTCCAGCGTTGTTCTTCAACGCAGCTTGCCACAATAATACATATAAAAAAAACCATATACCCCAAAATCCCGCGAGACAGCAAAAGATCCACGATACCAAATACAATTTCAAGATCTGCGATATAGTGAGACTGTGAAAAGTGAACCACAATATGGCGAGGGATCACTGTAATGGGTTGTAACCTTGTTGGATCTCCACTGTGTGGTCCACATAGACACACTTGAAGTGGACATGTGTGAGGAAACAGACACACATGGAGTGGAGCAAAACAGGCACTACAGAGAAAGAGAAGCAGAGGAGAGCTGCAAAACAGCAGCAGGCACAGCACGCTTAGCTAAAATAAAACAAGTGCGTGGAAATTAGGCAAAAACAGTAATAGCTTTTAAATCCTCTGTTTTTCGGGGCACTGTTTAAATGCTCCAGACGACACTTTTGCTTTTACAATGCGGTACGAGAGGTCATTCTCAGTCTATTTATAAATGTGGAGATGGCCAACAGTTTCAAAGGGAGGGACTCACATCCACTAACATGCATGTGAAGCCAGACCAGCTGCAAAGACATACAACAAAGAAGCTTGGATTAGAACACATACAGAGTGAGTTCGTTTATTCTCTGCTCAGGATGCATGACTCTATTATATCTTTCCCTAGCAGATTGTTGCTGGCTGCAATGTTAATGCTTATTTATACTCAAAATCATGCATAATGTCCCTTTAATAGACACTATATCTATATATATCCATTAAATAGGACAATTAAGTAATTATTTTAGTTGTTTTGTATAAGAGAATAAAACCCTAAATGGACTTTAAAAGGCTAGGCAGTCTTGATGTGTTTTGCATTTTGTTTCTTAATAAGTTTCAGTTTGCATAAGCTTGCCCCATCCACAGAGAAGGAAACCAAGTAGCAGAAATTGCAGCAATCCTTATTTGCTTTCTCTGGCAGCTGGCGCCCCACATGATTCTTCCATAGTTTTTAGACACCACATTGATACTGCAAAACTTACTGTGAAGGCCACATGGAGAGAGACAAGAGGCTCTTCTTCTTGCCAGTATTCACAGCTCTGAATATAGTCACCCTAAGAAATGAGAGCTCTCGACATGAGAGCTCTCATTTCTGTAGCTCTCTGTCTTCATTTTTAATGTACTACAGTGTCTGAATGTATTTCAGTTCAAGAGAAGTGCCATTGAACCACATACTTTCTAAATTATGTGTGTGTGTGGTTGGAACAAAATCAGAGGTGAAACTGTAAACTCTACACCTCTATAGTCACCAATCCCTGTTGTCTGTCAATTTAATGTATACCATAAGCTTACAGTATGTTGATACCACCTGTTCTCTTGGTCTGCATTCCCTAGGATTAGTTTCACTTCCCTCTTAGCAGAAGTCACAGGTCAATGTTAGTGTTAAACCAGTACTTCAAAAAGGAGACACATTGAGTTGCCCTTGAAGAGGCCCAAGAAATTCAAGAGATCATCTCTTTTACAATTTGCAATATTTCTTGAAATCCTTGTTTAAATAGTGAAGTCTGATTGATCTTGTGTTTATTATGAATGTTTTGGTCAGTACTTAAATAGCTGAATCCCAGTTTAACCAGTCCACAGATGTTTGCAATGCCCTACTTCTTATTGTTTCTTGATGTGAACCTATAAAACCTACATGGAACAATTATTTAGTATTGTGAAGCGCAAATGACTTGGCCTATCAAGGAGATTATCTTACTGATAGCTGAGAAAAAGCAAAATTACTGACATCTTTTGTTCTTTTAATTGCAAAGCTGTCACTCTGAGGATACAAGTAGTATATATGAGCGACAAACACTAGCCAAAATCCATCTAAACATTATAACAGACAGAGGATATTTTCCCCATGACTAATGTACTGATATGTCCAGCCACTTTAACGTGCTGCTACATCACTTCCATGTTTGTGAAAGAGACTTGATTCTGAGAAAGTGTGAGGGAGAAATGGAGAGCAGAGAGAAGAAAATGCAAAGGGAGGAGGATCTGATAAGCAACTGAGGCACTCCCCTCATGGGTGGGAGATGAATCTTTAGCATCCGCCCAGCAGGAGTGGTGTGAAACTCAGGCAGCACACTTAAGCAAGAGAAAGTGGAGATAAAGAGCTCCCCCTTCAGCCCACATCCGGCTGGCTCCACTCCACTCAGCTCTGTGTAGATACCAGCTGCTCTGAGAGACGGTCTCTGCGTCTTCCACCTGCCACAGTAATGCCGAGAGGATTTTCATGACCTGCAGCATCACGGCGAGTCTAGCAGCTGATTCGTGATGATTCACAATCTCACAACAGGTGAGACTACCTTCACTATGTGTGAACAGGGCAAGTAAGTAGATAACAGAGGCAGAGAAGAGATTTGGGCTGGTAGTAGGAACAGTTTGGGAAATTTTCTGTTTTCCACTGGGATTCTTATCTAAGTATTAGTCATGTAAATAAGATGCAGGAGTTGTAAGTGGATTTTGTGATCCCTGTCTTGCAGTAGATGTAAGTTATGGAGCAGTTTGGAGCCTTGATATGTTTCAGCTGGTCTGAGAAAGAGAGAGAGCGAGAGAGAGAAAGGTGTTCACCCCACAGAGCTTTGCCCCTGATGCCCCTGCTGTGAAGACTGAACACTTGCTGGACAGGAATTACCCTGAACCTCTTGTTTTGCTGAAAAAAAAATCAGTATGGCATGCCAGGGCTGAGGCAGGGACTGCAGTTGTTGCAGCACAGAGAGAGAGACAGAGGGAGAATGCAGTGCTGCTGTTTCCAAGCATTTCTTAGGAGAGGCTTTAGCAAAAATCAAAACCAGACTACCACTCAGTTTCCTAGCTCTTCACAGTGAAGTTTGTCAGTTGATTTTCCTTATTTAAATCAAACTCAGTTCAGTTAATGTAAAATAATTTGCTGCTGCAAGGATCTGTGCAATAGGACAAAGTTTGGTTCACAAAACAAACACTTCTAAATTAAAGCCACACCTCTTTAGGCTAAACTGAGGCACTGAGAGATGTCTCCTTGAAGTTCTGTCCAAGCAGAGATGCCAGTCATCGTTCATCTTCTTTATCTGGCCTGACAGAAGCAGAAACTCTACTTGACCTGATGGTTAATGCTCCTGCACACTGTAACATGTTTGCCTTGATTTGTGACTAACAGAGAAGTTCTGTCAGGATAAGTATTAACGTGTACTGTGACATAACATATTTCTACTGAGGGGGAGTTTTTTTTAAAGTCCGCTACCAATAGACTATCATTCACAATACAATGTGTCCCATGCTGCTGTATTACCACATTTGGTAACTTGGGAAGAGAGTTGACTTGACCTGAAGCATCTTTTGACTTGACTGCAGTGTGATTTTTTTAAGTTTTGTTTTTCACTTCTCATGATGTATTATATGATAATAAGCCACAGTTTAAGTAGAGTCATAACACCATATTTGTGGCTTGAAATTCTAACAAGAAAGCTGTTTCTCCACGACATCATCTAGAAGGCACTGTGGCTGCTCTGGTACAGCAGGAGTGTATGTTCCCCTTTGGGACAGCGCTGTCACAAGCTCTAATGGAAACTAGTTTTCAGCAAACAAATAGACCTTCTGTGCTGCAGTGTTTGTACACTAACTGGGGATGCTGCAAATTCCATGACAAATAGTTCAGAAATAATGCGGCTGAAACAAAAGCCTCAAAGAATGCAGATTCCTAATTAACAGGGGAAGCTGGTGCAGTGCATGATGTGCCTGGTGTAGCTCAGCAAATTATGAGTTGTTACCGGGAACGAGCCTGGCTAAGCCTGTCACTGTGTGTATGTTTGTGTGGATGCATGTGTATGATATATACACATATATATATATATATATATATATATATATATCTTTCCTCCCTGCTCGGTTTGTTTCCCCTCCCTTTGCTTCATGGTGATGCAGTAAGGAACCACCTTCTGCTTGTATCGTTCTGCAGCTTTATAGTACCTTGTAGCAGCTGTCCTTCAGAGGATTCACCACGTATTGCTTGATATATAGTCATGTATTTACTCTCGGCACACTTTAAGTGAAGATAGTGTAAACATGTTTATCTCAGCCGTTTGTTTATCTGTGCCTGTGTGCATTTTTATGAAGAAGCAGCATGTGTGTTTAGCCTCTGCGCAGCAGTATTTACTTTGTGTTTTTATTACAGGCTGGTGCACAGTATTTTTCAGCTTCTGTGGAGGAATGGTGTGTATGGTGGTGATAAGAGGAAAGAAAGGAGGGTCAGGGGAAATTAAATAATCACTAACAAAAGGAGGGCTAGAAAGCATAATTTTGTACTTAAATGTATTATTGCCCCCAGTCTTTTAGCCAACCTGAACGGGACTGAGACTTAATATATACTATGACAGAAAGCCTCAGTTTTATCAGAGCAACAAGCTCACACATGTCTTTGCTGCCAGATATTAGTAATATAAAATGCAATGCAAATTTCTTTTCACTATGTCTTTTTATAATACTTCTACAGAATATATGTTTAGAAAACTCCTTACATAGCTACAAAATAAGAGTGAAAATGTTGCACTGAAAATTCAAGAGCCAGCAGAATCCGAAAGGATGTGTCACAGTTTGAGGCGATAATGGACAGCAGTATTGAAGACAAGTGACAAGCAACTAACTTATCCTGAGAGAACCTGAACAGAAAGGCAGTGAATGATTGAAGCTTAGCCTGTCGTGATTGTTAGATGACAGGCTTAAGCAATGAATAATTAAGGCGGAGAAGTATCATCAAAGTACAGTATGTGTGAAACCAAAGGTTCATCCAGGGCTACAATATGTCAGTTTGGTTTGACAATATAGATTTTAACAATGTTTCAACTGAAAATTGTTGACATGACTGAATGTTTTCTGGAATTTCATTTTATTTTCTTATAAAACTGAAATGAAAGCACTCAAATCTTAGTCACATGTAACTACACAATGCATAACAACGAATACAAATGCAGTCATGTCGTAAAATTTCAATCCTCTCAGCACCAGCATCATGTGACAGCAACATGCGTTTATGCTCTAGTTAAAGCAATGAATGGCCCCATCTAATTGAAATCAATAAAGCCTGTTGAGCTGGCTTAGGGATAGTGCTGAGTCTGACACTTTTTGTAAAAGAATATGAGCTGTGGCTCAGTGAAGTGCTACTATAGGTTTTTTTTTCGCTGTCAACTGAGGCGTCATTGTAAGGTTAGAAACTTCATGCGGTTTTGTATCTTCAAACAACAGCCGGATAGAAGCACAGAAACACAGATGTGCAGGGAGTTCATCAGGCAAGAAAATGATTAATGACTTGATACTCATTTTGTTCTCTCCCTCGGTGTTGTTTCTTTCTCTCTCCTGCAGCCACAACCTGAGAGCTACATCGTTTCGGCACCCTGTGACTGGACAGATTTCCCCAGACAACACAGAATACACACTGCAAAACAGGTGAGCTGGTCTTTTCAGGTGAACTATATTGTGTGTCTAAATGTATAGAGAAGTTAGTGCAAGACTGTGTGATGGGAATTCAGAAATGGACTGGGAAATAAACCCTTCAATCTCCATTTTCACTCTGCTTAAAGCATATCATGAGAGGGGTGGGAGGATGTCTATTCTGCACGAACAAGTCAAAACAGTCGACTTTCAGTTAACTGTTCAACAGGAAAATGAGTCGCAGTCATTGTCAGAGCTCCAAAGGATGGGTACTGTCACTTTTGAAAAAAAAAAAAAAAAACAATTAATTCACTGCATTCATGGATTCTGATCTTGGAAGCTTTTTGCTTACTTCTTTGAATTGTTGTTCTAATAGAATTGATGGTATTGACACAACTGAAGCTTATACGTGCTTTTGACCATGTTTCTGTCGCATCTGGAGTTATAAATCTGTCTTGTGAAGCTGCCTCTGTCTTTATTAAATCAGGGGGCTTACTCAGGTCCATCAGAGATTTCTCTGTCAGTGTTTTTGAAGTTATGACAACAGAAATCTCAGTGTGCGCTCGCTGATTTTTGAAGTATTTCATTGAAATGGCAAAACTGCATTGTTTTCATTTACTGCCATAGTGTATATTATGTCATGCCATGAAAGTTGGATTTATTGTCATTTTATGTCACTGGTAAATCTCATCCTGCAAAGCCATCAAGGCTGTATGGCAGGTTTAGAGCACAATATAAGGCAGCAGGTGTGTGATCGTATTTAAGCTGCTGGTGTAAGACGATCGTGCACAGCCAAGATTCCACTCGAGGCTGAAGCATGTTGAAGGACAAGCATGTGGCCTCTCACATTCTCAGCATTTAAAATCTGTTCTGTTGAAGCAACACAAAAGCGATTGAAGTTCATCTCCATCCTTCACTGTCCTCCAGTTTTTTTGAAACTCGCCGTCATCTTTAGATCACTCGTGTTGAGCCATGGATTTGTGTGCCATCAGGAGGGTTTAAAGTTATGGTTGCCTCACTTCTGTCTTTTCAACAGTGATAGAAGGACAGTTATAATCTAAAGCTCATCGTAGTAAGAATACTGCTGTTTTCTGCTCCGTCCACAACAACATGGCAAAGATGTCATGTAAAGGGAAAGTCAAGTTTAAGAAACTCAGTCGTAGCATCTGCAGTCAGCATGTTAAAATCTTGTCTTCTTATCAATAAAGTATATTTCGTGCACATGCTTCACTGTTTTAGCTGTTGAGCTGAACCAACAGAAGCATCGTGCTTACTGTTTATCCTCTCAGATACTTTGTTTCACTGAGATTGTATCTTGCTTAAAAGTAGTCTGACTTATTTGTTTTTATTTATACATAGGACTAAACACCCTACACCGAAACCTAAAAAAAAATCAAGCATTGCAAGATGATGCAATTTACTTTCAAATTTTAGTGATATTGCACAGTTTCTCTACATTTTTTGCTCCGTTACATTTTTACTCACTGCGCCTCATTTGTAACTGCAATATAAATGGGAACAGCAGAAAGTTATAATGTCATAAATCTTAAAAAAAGGACAACAGTAAATTAATTTTCTTTGATTATTGTTTTCCAAAACTTTACAAATAATAATGGAATCAACATGCCCAAAATGCCCACAGCTCACTTAAACGACTAATACAGGGAAAAAATGATGACTCTACATACTGTAGACATTTAACTGCATTTTAAATTTGTTTTCATTCTTGCTTCCTATTGGCTCTCTGTAAACACAGTCTGCAGTTCAGCTGAAAAGTCCCAGAATTTTTGTGATGTCACTGTTGATCTCAGGTGATGCAGTAATAGCTTCACAGTTATACCAAGGAGCCCAGAATTTTTAGTTTTTTTTTTCCAGAATCTGGTTCGAGTAAATGTTTCATTTTTGCAGAATTGGACATGCAGAATAAAGTGATGCTGATAAAACAATGTGATTTGAGACTATGATGTAGTTAAATTTCCCAAAGGAATGGTGTATCTCAGATGAATAGTTCAAGGATAGTTGGAAAGTGCAGAATCTAAAGATTCTTTGTTTTTCCAGTTTCTGGCTCTGATAAAAAGTGTAATTCAGGTGATTTTTTTTAAGACGAAATGCCTTTCGAACCTTCCAGCAGGTTTCGAGCTTCAGCGGGTTAAAACACCAGTTATACACTATTATACTTTACCTGCATTCAGTTTTAAAGTAAATCTACAAGCAGCATAATTTATGATGATGAATTCTGTTTGTAGATTGCAGTAGTTTAACCCATAAATAAAAAAATGTAGAAGTAAAGAAATACGAAACTTTGAGGTTATAGTCACACAGCAATTTTAATGATCTCATGTAACTCATATTTATGCAAACCACACTGTGCTGTAGCTATCATGAACAAAATTCAGTTTTGTACTTATAAAGGGTTGAGGAACTAAGAGACGGATTAAATCGCCAAAACTGAGACAGCAGGTACAAGCACCTTTCATTAGAGCATCTCTACCTCTACAGTTTCTCCAAGCTGCATTACACTTCTTGAGACAAGTAAACATACCCACATGTAAAGACTTGGAGTTCTTTTTGAGGCTACTTCTGTTTTTTGTTTTCCTCTGGACCTAATTCTGTTTACTTTGTCTGCATATTCTTGCACCTGTCTTTTCCACCGTCCTGGTTAAAATTCTGTTGTAGACATCAGTGTAATGTGTGACAGCTGGAGTGCGGTTTTATGTTTGCTGCAGGTTTGACCTCTCCGTGTCTACATAGCACTGCAGTTCTGTTCACTGGCATGGTGATGTTACGGGATTCATTCTGCTTATAACAATGTGAGACTAGAAAGTGGGTTGCTTTCCCAAATCACTGACTCACTTCAGAGTAAGAAGAAACTTGGTGTCTTCCCTGGAGATTTGTATTGAATTGAGGACAGAGGAGGGAAGAGAGCTTGAGGAGGCCCTCCCTCCACAGAGAGGTCGATCAGCCTGTGACTCAGTTATAGATTATTATGCTCTGATCGATTCATTAACTGCCCCCATGCACACTCACTGCCTAAAAAGACTTAAAATGTCAAATATGCCTTCATTTCCATCATAGAAGGAGAAGCAAGGAGTGATGGAGCTGAGTGACTTTCCCGCTTCTACTCTACTCGATGTGAAATATCATCCACATGCCACAACAAATCTCCTGGGGAACTGTTCCAATGACAGTGGTGGTAAACAGTGTGAAAGCTTCACATAAAACAGCAGAGCCCCTCCATTCGACAGAAACATCCTGTAAAAATGCTGGCTGCAGTCCAAGCTGTGAGTGCAGATACTGTAAGTTTTGTTCCACTGTGGCCTCACTTTTTTTTCTCCTTTTGTTCTACCAGTACTTTTTGCTCCAGACTCTGACATACCTTATCTAACTCTTCCCTAGGTCAAGTGCAGTGCGGCACACGAAGTAGGAAAAAACAACACCGTTAGTACAACTTTTAACCCCTTTTGTGGACGCTAGAGGCTTGTGTCAGTGCTGTCAGGTCACAGATTGTTTCCTAATGGAAGATCAGGTTCTGCCAAATATTGAACGTTATAGTGTTGGACCAGCAGCAGATGAGCTTTGAAAGTGCTGCAGAGGCTGCCCCACCTTATACCTTCTTAGGAAGTGATATGGGGTATTTTCTAGGCCTGAGAGTGACAATGAATGGATGGTGGAGAGCAGGTTGGATCATTAATGCAAGTCATGTTGCTACAGCCCAGTATAAAGCAGACATGTGATGCTGAGCAATGACCTAAATACCTTTTGTAATAACACGTGTAAATACCAGATTAAGTGTTGTGAGTACTTAACGAACTAACAATAAATACAAATTTGAATACAAAACAGAAATTGAAATGTAAAGTTGAAACATAACTTACCAAAAAATTTGATAAGGTCAAAAAATGTTAATGCTCAAACAAAGATTTTTTACGTTGCAGTATACATCGTATCTGCCAACCCTGGGGTAAAATCTGAAAATTAGTGAAATCTGCTGGTTCCACCCATGACAGAGCCTCATCCTATACTGGGAAGCCTTTGAAACATCCTTAACTAAGCCAGAACATGGCTTCAAGCAACAAGAACTGCAAACGAATGAAAAGTGATCAAAAATGAATCCAAAGATAATACAGTAAGTCAACACTTGTAAGCAACCAAACATTGTAATACATGACATTATAGTGCAGATATGCAATATAGAAAACATTCTATCAGGAATATGCTATATATTCATAAAAAAGTTGACAGAAATATATATATATATATATATATATATATATATATATATATATATATATATATATATATATATATATATATATATATATATATATATATATATAAAAGACAATTTGATTTGCTAATATTAAAACTTTCCGTGAATAAGTGAACTCTGACACATGCTGTCATTTTATATGTCATTCTCTACAATATGATTATATTTGTAAAATAGAGATTCCAAGCTTTTATATGATATATAAGTTGCTGTGATTGCCATGAGTGAAATGCCTACAATAGCTATGTCAATTTTTGGTATAAAAGAATCGAAAAATTTGTGGAAAATATTGCATTTCCGGGTGAAGTAAAACATAACGTAAAAAAAATTACCACCACTCAGAATCTCATTTAGGACATCATAAAGATTAAAAAAAATCAAGTGGCATTTTGTTGTGGGGGGGCAGGCATGGTAAGCCATCTGGGCTCCTGGACTATAAGTGAATATTGAATGACCACTGCAGCTGGGACACCTTATGTTTACTGTCACTGACTGTTGCCTCCCTTCTTGGCTAAAATTTCTTTTTTTTCCCCCAAATTCTTACAGCAGAAAATTGTGTTATGTAACCAAGTAATTATTGTCAGAGATGGTCTGAGCGGCATAATAGTAACTTCAGTAATCTCCATGACATTTAACCTACTAGAACAGCATCATAGAATATGATTCAACCAGAGATCTGCAGGATTTCTGGGTAAAAAATGTTATACCAGCATTTAATCTAATTGGACTGAATCTCCTAAGAAGCCTCTTAGACCTGGTCCTCTCCAGTTTTCCCATTATCTTCACTGCATCTCCTTTTGAGCACATAGCACAAATCACAATACTGAAAAACTTTTCAAAAAATGTTCTTCAAATGATGGCACCCACTGGCAGAAAAATGCCTAATTATACCTCTTTACTTAAAGTACTGGCAAGAATTGACTCCAACATACATTCATTAAGTTTAAACTCATTTAAGCTGTCATTCCCCACTTAAAAATGTGAATTTCCAGTATCATTAACGGGCCAACATTTCTTATGTTTACTGTCACAATCATATTTTATGCAGATTGCATCCACTACACTTAAATTTGTTTATGCACATTGTACTTGAGACACAGTGACATCAAGCTCTGGGTTGTTGTCAGTGGTTATTATACCTTCTGTAATTATTAGGCTGCCTTACTGTCACATTGTTCTACACTTTTGGTTGAAACTGCTCATATTAAAGAAGTTCTGTGTTTAGAAGATATGATGCAAGTCTTTGAAAAGGCATGATGTAAGATCTTGTAAAGAGGCAATAATTATAAGCAGTGTATTATTACAATCTGTTGGTGGCTGCATGTGGAGGCTGGTGGATGGCAGTGTGTAGTATTTCATATTAGTGTGTCAGTTTGTCCTTTATATTGTTTTGTAGTTGCTGTACATCTACATATTTGCATGAGACGTCACATAAATGGCCATGGGTACAGTGCTGTTTGCTGTTTGCAGTAGTAAGATGTACTTTGACATTATTTCTCATTTTCTCTCCTCGGGTAGTTGTTCAGAAGGTATCAGTCACAGCTAAATACACCACAGTAGGTAACAGGAGAAAAATGTTAATATGGTAATGACACAGCAGGGAAGTAAAGCACTGAAGAGTTTGGGGCAGATACTGCAGGAACAACCTTATGTTGAAGAAACACCACAGTAAATCACAATGAGACTTTCTGATAATTGTACCAACAATGATTCTATCTTTAAAAACCCTTGTTCAGAAAGAAAAACGCCCACTACTGTAAAATGATAATATTACTATCTTAGAATTAATGCGTTCATTCATAAATCATGAATTTACCCTCAAACTATAACTCCTTTCCAAGAGGGTGCATGGATAGTATGCTATACATTTCAACACACAGCAGACCTCTTTTTGTATGCATTGCACAATTTTCCATCTGTCATGTCCATAACAATGCAACAGCAATTCAAGATGTCTTCTTTATTCCACCGTATTTCTTTGTTAAATTTGCCATCGAGGCCAAACACTCGTTGTTGTTGTTCAGCAATAGATATGTGCTGGTTATGGTTGACTGAGTCTCAAAATGCATTGTTAAAATCTTTCTAATGGCCTCGTCTGCAACACTAACAGGTGTTATTTGACACCAGCTTGTCACTGAACCTGAAATGGCCTGTGATGTATTTCTTCCAAGCTGACTCTTCTGGATCCATACCAATGGGATGATGTTATGAGGAAATGTGAGGTGGGATGTGGCTTCCTTGTAGCCTGTCCAAAAAGAGTGTGTGTGTGTGTGAGATCCATGCACATGAATTTAACACCAGGCTTCTGTTCCTTTTTGGTTTGTTTTGGCTTGTTTTCTGTGTTTGTGTACAGAGATGTGTGCCCTGGGGTGAATGTCAGTCCAAGTCTTACTGGGGTGTTGTTGCTGTCACGGTTAGTGCATCCACTCCCAAGCCATTGCCTGTGACAGTTCTCACGTTGGTGTCAGGAAATAGTCATATCCTTTATATCTGAAAGCTCAGCAGCACTGCGCTCTGTTTCACTGCATGTCTGGAGCTTGTCAGGAGGAACTGAGAGGGAACATCCCTCTTCAGTGCTTCTCATTCCGTCTGTGTTACTGATCTTCTGTATATCCTCCCCACCTGTAGGTTAGAATCCCGTATGTCCAAGTCAGCGGCCAATCAGAGATCTCCCGGCATGGTCACAGAGTCCCCCAAGACTGTGACCACAGCAGCAGTGGATGTCACCTCAGGGTCAAAGGTGAGCATCAGCTGTATTTTTCAGTGAGAATCCAGCTGTTTTTTGTTACGGATGTTTTACTTGTGTCCTAAGTTTTACTACAGAAGCAGAAAAATCTTAAACTGTGATAACATCATTCATCTTAAGACAGAATAACAAGTTTTCTTCAGGTTGTCCTATTTTACATTTAGCATGGCTAAACAAATACTTCTTTTAGTGACTTGCTTTAATAGCTCCTCTGATGACTGTTATTGCTCATGTTGATAAATTGGTTTTATAAGTTCTAGAGTACATTATCTGATTAATCTCCGATTTATGTCCATAGATATTTTGGTACATTTTAAGTATGATAAAACTCAAATGCACATCCTGTGAGGGTGGACATTTTTTTTCTGTTATTTCCACAGTGATTGTAAACTTTTGCTGCAAACATGTAGAAGTTAATTGCAAAGTAACTTAATATTAGAGACACTTACTCTTCTAAAGGGTATTAATATCTTGCTTTCTGGTATCTTTAAAAATACTTTTCTTCACTAGTTGTCTGTTTTTGTGTCACTTATTATATTTGTTATTTTTTACTACCTCTAGTGTTTTTTTTATTGTTGAATGTGCCACATTATTACTCTGCATAATGTATTAGTTATCTTTATTTGCTCCCTCCCCACAACTCCACATATTTCCATAGAAAGGCACCTGAGAAACTGACCTTGTCTAAAAATACGCCTGATTATAAGTGGATACAAATGTCCACAGGAATAGCCAGTTGGTATTTCCTTTTCTCTTTAAGGATGTTGAAAGGAGGACGTTCCAGGAAAGAAAGCTATTTTACTAAATGAAAATTTTGCAGTTGTTTTCCTTGCATTGTGGAGGGCAGTGCCAATGTAAACACAATATTACTCTCTATTAATTACCGTATGTTATTTTATGTAAGGAAAATAAATGGGCTTGCCATTACACAATTAATTGTTCTTTTTTTTGGCTTCTGCAGGGCTCCAGAGGTTCGGGGAAAGTTCACAGTTTTGGCAAGAGGGATCAGGCTATTAAAAGAAACCTCAACATCCCAGTGGTAGTGAGAGGTTGGCTCTATAAACAGGTGAGCTCAGGTTCCTCCACTCTTATTGTTAGTCCGAAAGACAGACCTGTTCCATCGACATGCATGTTAAAAAGACAACACATGTTCAAATCTATCTCATTGTGAACTATCAGTCACAAAATGACAGATAACTGTCATTCAATGAGTGAAACTGTTGTGAGGATTTTTCTACTATTAGCGATTCATTGTGTTTCCTCTGTGGTTCCCTCTTTTCTGTGTCTGATCTCATGTAGATTTTTATACCCTGCAAATGTTAACATTTACAGACTAAACGCTCAGAGTGTCTTTCCAAAACCCCTTTAATCACACAATCCGAGTTAAATGTAGAGGTTGCAGTTTTGGGCCAAATGCTGCATGAAAAAAAACCAAAGTTAAATGATTGTTCAAATGTTATGCACAGAGCCTCTCCCCTGAACCCCCCAGTTAATGGTAACAAGCACACTACTCCCATTCCATTAAAAGTGTAGTTCACTTTTAAATTAAAAATGTGAATTAAAGTGTGTTCCTGTGAGGAGGATTTCTAAATACACTGTGTGTTGCGTTTCCTCCTTCACCTCCAGGACAGCTCTGGAATGCGACTGTGGAAACGGAAGTGGTTTGTTTTGTCAGACTACTGCTTGTTTTACTACAAAGGTGAGTCTGTGAAAAGTGCACTCAGTCAGAGTTTAACAGACCAAAAATCAAAATGGACTGAAATAAGACACACAAGCCCTTAGTGATCTCCTCTGCTGTCATTTTGATTAATGACACGCTGTAATTGGTCGTATGACGTATCTTACTCTCCCCGGCTTTCTCTTCCTTCCAACTTCTCCTTCCTTATTAACTTGACTTTTTTTATTATGGGATGTAATCTCTGCTTGTGTTGCCATAACAGCTACCTCCTCTGCTCCATTAATCATGCTGAATAATAGATAAACCACATGCCACATCGTGCCACATGCTGCCACATGGCCTCGTAGACACAAGAGTCACCCATGAATTATGCCTCGCTAATTTCCCCGCTGCTCATAAATCGGAAGTCACTCGTAAACATCGTATAAGAACTTGGCAGAATTACATTTTGATTTGAATGCCTGTAACAATATTCTGTGTATGTGTTTGTGTGTGTTTACTTCACAGATAGTCGAGAGGAAACGGTGCTCGGGAGCATCCCTCTGCCCAGTTATGTCATCGCACCGGTCGAGCCTGATGACCACATTAACCGCAAATATGCTTTCAAGGTAACAGCGAAGTGACACTGAGTCAGACCTAGAAGAAGCTATCATGTACTATACATGTGTAGCTTACAAAACTACATGTTTCATCCTGAAGATTGTTTATTGCTCCAACTTCATTGTAACTTTAATGGCTTATTGTACAACAGTAAGACAACATGACACATTTATCCTGTGATGGAGGTGGATTATTTTTTAATTAGTAAATAAAATGGTTTCAGGGAAAGACACAGGGAGAAAAATATAGTTTCAAGAATTATTTAGCACTGCTGACTAAATTAATTTGAAGCCATACCTATTCTTATTTCCAATTTATTGTCATGTTTTTCTACAAGACATATTTTGTATCTCAGCTGTTGAAACTAAAGTCCAGTTGTGCTGGAACTTTGCTTCAATGTTGCTTGAAATATGCTTCCGAAGTAACACTTAAGTGACAGTGAGTCCGATCTAGATGTTAGATCTAATGGCTTCTTGTAATATTATTATTTTCTTCAATTGTATAAAAAAAAGTTTCATGGGAAGGCACTTATTTTCCAGCATAAAGTAGGGAGAAAAATGTTGTTTCAGGAATTATGTAGCGCTGCTACCTGAAAAATGTGAAACCATAACTAGGCTTAATTCAAATTTATGTTTATGTTTTTGCACGAGACATCTTGTGCATGTATCTCATCTGCTGAATTCTATGACAACATCTGTCTGAAGTCCAGTTGTGCAAAATCTGTTGGAACTTTTTTTAGCGTTACCTTGAAATACGCTTCCAAGGTAACACTGAAGTGACAGTCAGAGCTATAAGAAACTTTCATTTACCATACATGTTTAACTTGCAAAACTTGCTCTCATCTTAAGGATTATTTATTGATGCAACTTTATTGCAACTTTAATGGCTTCTTGTATTATTGTTATTTTCTTAAATTATAAAAAATGGTGTCTTGGAAAGACACTTAATTTTCAACCTGAAGTAGGAAGAATAATATTGTTTCAAGAATTACTTAGCATGGCTTAATTCCAATTTATGTTCATGATTTTTGCACAAGAAATTTATGTTAATGCATTTCAGCTGTTGAATTCTGTGACAACATCTGTTTGAATTCCAGTTGTGCAAAATCTGGTGGAACTTTTGACCTCCTCCTGTCTGACTTTTTTTTAAACACAAATCCAATAATGGGTGTGACAGTCGATGGCTACAGTGTCGCTATTTATGTACTGTGGTCACGCTACCTAAAGCAGATGATCAGATCAGATTAGCATAGCAGACTCACATTATGCACGGTTTCATTTTATTCACCTATTATGTGGGGAAGCAGAGCAAGAACTGTAACTGTGGCTGCAGCAGTGCAGTCTTCATAGGATGTGCTCTTTGTTTGCCACTGACATTTGAATGGCACAAACATCCACCCTGCATTTGGTAATTGTATGATTTTTACCCAAATGTTTGTGCCAGAGATTTTCCTTGCATGCAGTTAAGTCTATTTTTTTCTTCCACTTTTGTGTATTCTGCCAGAGGACAGCAAAGGGAATTATGTCCCTCGTGTGTTCACATTATCCAACTCTTCCTTTGTGGAAACACAGAGCCTGTTGTAAAGAACAATAGTGCCTGAATGTTTGATGCACCACTGCAGCTTCAGGGCATTCTGTTGCAATCCTTTCAGCTCCTTTGTACTTGGGATTTTGTTCTTGGATTCGGTGTGTAAATGAGTGTGAGTGCATGTCAGTGTGAATACGAATGTGTGGGCTTGAGTGTGACGCATCTCTTGTGTTTTAATGATCATATTTCATACAATGGAATTTGTATGATAATTGGGCTGCTTGGAATATTAATGATACATTCCGGCTATTCGCCGTCTCCTCCCTCTGCTTGTCAGGGACGATGTGCTCTGCTGTACCACCCTGTATTTAAAGAATCCCCTCCCCAGCCCCTCCTCAGCTCTCACTGACTCATCATGCATTAAAGAGCACGTGTACCTGAGGTGCTTTGGAAGATTTTAGTTACTGCTAAGTAAGCATGACAGCAGCTCAGTGGATGGTGTTGTTTAACAAAGGGATGTTCCAGACTGTTAGAGGAGCTGACATGTACAGTGAATTGCAGACTACCGTTTGTCCTCGCCTGATAAGTTTCAAATAATACAGAAAAGATGGTGAGAATTAAATGATTTTTAACATCTACTTGATTTGCAGTTGAATGAAGATGAGAAACCTGGTTGTATGAGTCACTGTAGTACTTTCACGCTGTGATGCTTTGTGCAGTAATTCCACGACGATGTGTCTAAACTGTTAAAACACTTTTACTCATTCTTGTTTTCTGTGCCAAAAGACCGCAGCTGGAGCCATTTCTGTTCTTTCGTTTTGAATCGGCACTGATCAGCTGTAACTTCCTGTTTTTTTTTTCTGTTCTCTTACTTTTGCTCATCTCACTGTGTTTCTCTCATTCCCTGTTGGTCAATTGCCTCCCATTGTGACCCGGTGTGTTTGCGCGGGCGGAGTGAGTACTGTTCTCTGCGGGCGGCCGTCCTGAATCACACAGGCTTCCTGTCTTGCATGAATAGGTATTTAATTTGACTTCAGCCTCATCAGTGGAGCACCATCCTCACCTCATTCTGTTTCATATCTTGCCAATAGCTGCTGAATGCACATTTATAAATGTGCATTAAAGTCTTATCATGAACAGTCATGACCATTATGGACAATGCCAGAGCACATATGAATGCTAGTAGTTTTGATTGATGATCTGAGATAAAAATTGCTGCTTTTGTTTTATATGCAGTCTATACGCACTTTGACAGTAGCTCATTTGTTACAGTTTTGGCACCGTATGTGAGCAAACTGGACACAGAAAACTGCAAATTCAGTGCAGAAATCATAAGTCTTTATATAGTGCTGTCCCAATTCTTGGACAGTATGAGTTTGCAACAAAACCACAGTATCTACAGTACACTGCTTAGCCAATGTGGCAATACAAAAAACTCAAAGTCATTCATTGCAAAGTCAATTTGGTGGACTACAGGGTGTAAAAAAAGAAAACTTGGGATTTCTAGTTTTATAAATAGGGTCAGCTGGTAAACTCTGATGCTCATTTTGCCATTGGATCACATTCAGTACAGTGGCTCTGGTAGTTGTCTTGTCAAGCTTCTCATCATCATCATCATCATCATCATCATCATCATCACAGTGGATGGATGGCAGCATCTCAGTCATTATTTATACTCTTTTATGATTGCATTGCATTTCATTGGATGTACATTACAATCATCATTTTGGCCCCTGCTGTACATGCATTAATTTTATTTGTTTTACAATAAAATCCACAATATTCCCCTTTAACATGATTCCCTGTGTCTGTTTTGAAGCAGGACATATTAAGTGTGCTTTGCAGTGTTTGGCTTCTCAGATATTAAACTATTTTACTGCATACTGAAGAGATCAGTAGAACATATTTTTCAGATTTAAAATGAGCATGTCTGTAAGTGGATAAAAGTAAGTGAATATGAATATGAATATAAGTGAATATAAGTGATGTTATATTTGGGTGGAAACAATAGGAGACAAAATAGTCAACCGCTTTAAAACTATGCAAAAAGCTGCTGAAGGCATCTTTACTGTTGGTTGTCGGCTTCAGAACTGGGTGGGGTTTGGTGATATTTAGAGGATTTTGAGGCCACACTGTACAGTCGAACTATTAGAACAGATTTACAGCACAGCAAAGAAGTTTGAGAAGGTAAGCTAATATTTATGATGTGTGGTTATGTGTGTCTGAACTAAAGTGGTGAAAGGAGCCCATAATTGCATTTTCTTTGCTGCTGTGTGGTGGTTTGCTGCAGTTGCCATCTAATTTCTGAGCGCTAAAGGGATTGAAATTGCCTTTTTTTAGAAGCAGTGGGGAACTCTAACTTTTAAGTTTTTTTTTCTCCCTGCCAGAAACAACAAAAATGATCACATTGTTTCTGCCGCAGCACTTTGCTCCTTCCCTGTTGTTCGTTTTTTTCAGTGAAATGTTGCCGTAAACTTCACTGAGTTGACAGCTGTCAGTGATCAAAAAAGCAAAGTTTTTGACTTGTCAAACCACCTTCAGTGAGAAGCTCTCATATTCTCTCTCTGCCTCTCCATCTCCCTCTCTTTTATAGGCAAGCCATACAGGAATGCGCTCCTACATTTACAATAAGAACTCTGTGATTGGCTCACAGGCAGAACACTGCGGGATGCGGACATATTTCTTCAGTGCGGACACGCAGGAGGACATGAATGGCTGGATCCGGGCCATGAACCAGGCTGCGCTGATGCAGCAGAGTCACACTATAAAGAGGTTCGTCTCGCTCTATAGTGTAAGATCCACTTCTCCAATCGGTTGGGTGTCTGCCACTGCTAGTACCACTACCTTCCAGAAAAGCACAGGAGCCTCTGTCAACTGGATGTGTCTTGAGGTTCTATCGTAAAGGGAACCTGGGTGTCCCAGTCAAAACCAACATCAAATATAAATGTGTAATCATCTGTTTTGCAGTGCATTGTGTCTTCAGGTATCAGCTGCAGTGCTGGAGTGTAATGCTGAATTGGCAAATGCTTTAGTATCTATAAATCTCTCATGAATGAAAAATGGAAATTTTTTCTTGCCTTAATGGGCTGTCTTTTAACATCATGAGTAGGTCCTGCCTTGTCTGCAGTTTTTCCATGCATATATGTGTCTGTTGCATCTTGGTTTGCTATATTTTAAATGTAGTTTATTACTTAGATTTGCCAATTGAGACTATGCACAGTAAAAGTAGACTTGTGTGCATAGAAATTCTTGAAAATATTCATAATGTGTGGCAGAAATAGTCTGCAATATTGTCTGATACTCTTTCTGTACTGCATAAGTGGTAAATGCATTATTTAGTGCATTTAAACATCTTAGATCCGCTGGATGCACTACACGCTATAAATGGTCTATGCAATACCGCCACCCAGTGACCATTGTAAGTCAGTACTCCTGATTTTTAAAAATTTTTTTTTGGAAAGCATTCAATGCCCTACAAATGGTCATCGTATTTTTCTTTGAATTCAAACATGAATTATGTTAAATACTTTGCACTAATAAAGGTAATAAATGAGAATAATATTTTTTTTACTAAGTGGTAGATGACAGGGTAGTGTTAGGTGATCACTGAACTGCAATCAGCTAAAATAAGCCTTTCTGATATTGTTTCGCCCTTCATATCTTATCCTTCAGGAATGGTTTACTTTTAAATTAGCTTCCTTTAATTCTATAAAGTTTGTGAAACTAAAAAACTAAAAATGTAAATTTAATTCCCATAGATGGCGTGAAGACAAATGAATTTCAAATGAAACTATGAATTGGAAGTCACATCATTTAAACATATTAGGAAGAGATGTACTTTACCCCAACCTATTTTATGATGATAAAGTGACTGTCATTTCGGGCCCTAGTGGATTTGCTCTGCATGAATTCTCCAGCTGAGCTCTTCTCTCTTTATTTCCTCTCTACTGAAAGATATAAAATGGTACGGATGGAAATTTAATGAACAACTCCCCCTGGTCTGGATTTGTTCTCACAGAAACTCAGTAATGAATCTGACCATATGTATAAGTGTCTTCACAAATGGTTTGGGAAATTACCTTTAGCTTCACTTGAGGTTAATTGGAATGTCCATTGTATTCTCTATCCACAGCTTACTGCTCTTTAATCGCCTTGTTTCAAGAATAGTGCTACACTTCATTGTAGTATTTGGTGAAAAGGTGGAATGAGATTATGGTTAAATTGCTGTGCAAATGTGTAATACTTGCAAGATTAACTACGTTAACACTTCAGTGGGTTATTTCTGCATTTTAGGATTGGCTGTATTAAGCCATTTACTTAATTCTTGCAGGCAGGTCTAACTTTTAATATATTTATCTTTTCACAGAGATGTAGAGAAGCCAGACAAGGGTGCACAACAGGCAGTCCCACAAACCAACCACGTCCACATCAACCAGAACTCATCACGGTCAGAAAGCCTCCACAGAACGGACAGGGACGAACCTCAGGATAATGGTATCAGACTGGCTCACGGAGAAGAGGTGAGGTATGGATTAGAGCTCCAGGGGAAGCCCAGCCAGTCTGGCCCACAGGAAAGATTAGAGAGACTCTCTCCAGACTCTGTCAATGGTGCCGCTCACAAGAATGGACAGCGGACTGTAATCCAAGTGGCTCTACCACCAGAACAAAATGGAAATCTTGTCTATCAAAGGAGTTTTGTTTCACGGACGGACACTGAGAAACATGTGCATATGCAGAGGAAGAACACGCTGGCTCAGGTTGAGCACTGGGTCAAAGTTCAAAAAGGGGAACCGTCAAAAAGGTCAGTTTGACTTTACAGAGTTAGTTTGAATCAATCAGCATTACTCTGTAGCGGCAGCATGACTGATTTAGAAAAATCTTTAGTAAATGCCTCCCTCTAGTGGCTAATATGAAGAATTACATACTGGAATTGTTAATTTCATTTTTTTACCTTGATGTGGAGAAAGTTTTCTTACTGTGGACGGATAATATGACATTCTTTACGTAAAATTAAAGATTTCTATGTGTTTTTCTGTCTCAGTGCTCCCCCTGCTGAGTACAACCTTCCTCGGCGGACTCCTCCTCTAAAACCCAAATCCAGCACAGCAGATGTCACCTATCAATCATTGCCAAAGTCTCCTCGTCTCCCGTCCGGCAGCAGCTCTCCTCCAGCGACATGCAACCTGCCCAGTGACTACAAGTACGCCCACGACCGACTGAGCCACTTCCGCATGTCCACCGACGAGCGAATGGCCACCAAGGAGGGGATGGTGTGGCAGCTGTATGAGTGGCAGCAGCGGCAGCAGTTCCGTCACGGCAGCCCCACCGCTCCCATCTACACCGGCCCCAACTTCACGGACTCGTCGTCTTTCAGAGTTACTGTGGAAATGCCACGCTCCATTTCTGTCCCTCCATCGCCATGTGAAGTCCCACCATCAGTCCCCTCCTCCTTCAAACCCCTCTCCCCACGCAGGCCACACACACCCTCAGACAGACGCACAGTCCGGCCCCCGGATGAAGCGGCGCCGGGGGACAGCACAAGGTCCAGCTCCCCTGGCCACATCTGTGCCCATCTTTCTCAGGTAGGATTAAAGGAAGAGAGTCACCTCTGATAGTTCTAGTATTAGTATTAGTAGAATTCTTCGCAGCTGCCGTCTATATTATTCTCCAGACCATTTATCTTATCATTGTAATATAAAATATAAAACAGCATTTACTTTTTCCCCAGTCAAGTAGTATTAAATGTAGTTCTAAATACTCAAATTCAAAGTGTTCAAATGCTGTTCAGTATAATGTCATGAAGTCACAGAAATTTTGCATTCAATGAATAACATTAATTAATTTTATATTAATCCATTAATATTGTATATGACCTTCAAACGTAAATTAATTCAAAGTCATATCATAAAACCAAAAATGCAAATCTTGGGATACTGATTTACTGAATCTTAAGGCATTTTTAAAAGAAAAATAAAAGATAAACCCAGCAGGAAACTTTAATTATCACGTGTTATTTATTATGATGAAAATGGTCAATGTAATTTATTCTTTTAAGCACTCTAAACACTCAAAAACCACTTGAGTTTGAAAATGCAGTCAGCTGAGTTTTTATTTCATTTAATTTACTTTTGGCCATTTGCCAAATCAATAGTGGCGGTCAAGATTTACTATATATTAAACTAAATATTTGTAAATCAGCAGAAAATGTATCAGCAATTATTTGGGCAATTAATATTTACTACCATCATTTTTTTTTGTTTTTGCTCCTACAAAACTGCAAAAGTCCTGTTTTTTTTTTTTTTTTGGCTCAATTCTGACTTTATATAGGTGAAATGATTTATTGATAAATCAAGAAAGATTAAGATCATGTAAATAATTGTTAGCTGCAATTGTCATTACTATAACGAATCTCTTCTGTGTCTGTTGGATGTTGGGAACATTGCCATTAAAGTGAAAAACGGGTGATAATTTATAGGTTTGTTCCCAGTGTGGTATCACACCCATAGTACGCCTGGTTTCAGACCTGTCCATGTTGTTGGACGGATAGATGGAAGTCTCACCCTTCATGAATTTATGTGCCGATACAGTCAGTGGGGCTTAAACACTGTAGTACTGTCACACAGTAAACACCAGCAGTCTGTCATTGGTAGTGAAAGTAGTAAAAGCTGATGAATCACTTGTTGTGAGAAAAACAACAAAGGTCTCATTCTCAGGGTAGCTGTGGAAAGTGAGCGTGAGGTATCCATTGATGTCGACTTGTGGGATGTTGTGAGCTCACAAGGACACCATGGGAAGATGAGCAGGAGGAGCATGAGAAGGCTCCAGCTTTTCAGTGCACACACTTTGATGCTCATGTGAATCATTCGCAGATTCACACAGTCCACGCCCAAGCGCACCCCACAGGTGGCGTGAGCGTGTGTGAGTGGAAAAACTCGCTGCTGCGCCGTTCCCTGAAACCGTCGTAGCACTCAGACAGCGCCGCCGCCGCCACAGGAGACGGAGCGAGGGGACGTCCTGTCATCCACACCCTGCGCTGCCGCCCCACCACACCCTCCACATGTGAAACCATCTCCCTCCAAACCATCACCACATTTGCCAACACACACAAGCCTCACAACCCGACCCGTTGGCCTTACACAAGTAAACAAAGTGTTGCAGATGCTCTGTTTCCTCCATCATTTACCCAAGTGTCAAGACAGTAATTACAGCTATAATATACAGTGACTCACAATTATGGAAAAGCCTTCAGAGGAAGATGCATTTTTAACAAAGGTAGCCGCAGTGACTGTACGAGGAAGCCATGTTTATGGGAACTAAATTTAGTTGGCACTGAACTTAGTTTTGGTGCACCCAGCATCTTTGAGGCTGGTGGTGCTCTCTGGCTGGAGTGCGCTTAAGTAATAGCGATCTGTATGCCTCTGTGGAATATCATTAAGAAGTATGTTTTATTAGCAGCTAATCCAATTTGCCCAGGGCTCCTCAGCACCCTATAAACATCTCTACTGTATCTCAAACATCAGCAGCGGTCTCTTTCTTCTGATCTTGCATTTAAATAAAAAACCTATTATACAGCAAAAAAATTGTGGCATGGGAATCTCAAAGGGAATGGCTTACAGTGCTTCTCTTGCTGGTAGCAAACAAATGTTATTTTAAGAAAGCAGGTTTGGTATAATTTATGTGTAGTTAATTAAATCTCTTGTTGTTTGTGTCCTTTTAAGGTTCTGTAGTGGGCCTGGTTTTCGCTAATTCTGTGTGTTAAGCAAAAACGTCAGATTCTCCAAGCCCTGTAGCGTCTAAAAACTCAGGGCACACCTTGTTTCGAAGAAGAGTAGGAGTGATGAAAGGGAGAAAGGGATAGATGAAAAAAATAAATGTGCTGTGTAGTCAAATTTGTTTGCAGACTTGGAGGCAATGGTTTAACTTTGATTCGGTGTGATAGAGATATCCAGCTCTCACTTTCAACACACTATTGAAGATTACTTAGTGAATTAGACATTCTGTTTGATTTGATTCTATAAGATCTGTAATAACAAGCTGATGAATTTTGTTTTCTCCACAGACCTCCCAAATAGAGAGACGATCCGTGCCATCCATGGGCTACATCACGCACACCGTCAGTGCTCCCAGCTTGCATGGCAAAACGGTACGATCCTCTATTTCATTAACTACAAAACTTGGTTTCATTAGTGAAGATGCCTGTTATATGGTATTAACATCGTGTTCCAATAGCCTTTGAACGGGAATCCAGGTAAGAACAGGAAAATCTCAGTCCAAAATTTGACTCAGTGACACAGTCGATATGTAGAATCTAGAGCTGACTGATTCTGTGAAGCCCTGTGAAGCTGGTTTAATTTGATACCATATGATATGTGTTTGATAAGTGTTATCAGCTGTGATAACCCTTCTCTTCAGCCAAGCCTTTATAGCACAATAAGTCATCCTCCCATAACGGTCTCCATGGTGCAGCTCTAGCTTTTACATTTTAAGTTATTATTGGGACATTAATGGAAGCGGTAGTATTCTGGCCTCTCTAACACTTGGCTCTGTCAGCTGCTATAGCTCAGCCACTGTACTGCCCAGATGATTATCAAATATTTTCTCTCATCCCTCTGTGCTTTCACTGGCCTCTGGCCCCTAAACCCTGGGCTTGGCTACAGCCAGAGGAGCTGACTCTGCTCCTCATTCAGCTACGGAGGCACCAGGCCAAGATGGCTGGTGTGCATAGCCCCAGCAGTGCGTTCGCTCACCTGCAGAACCACCAGCACAACGGCCTCCTTGGCCCCAGCATGCAGGTCAGGGACCCTCATACTTCCCTAACGCAGCACACTGCATCCCCCTGCCAGTGCATTTTGGTCCCCCTCCCCCCAGCCAAACCCATACATTACTTCCTTGTCATTCTGACAGACTGTGCGGCCTGTCTGTACTGCTTGGTTGTCTTGTTTATTCAACCATTTCTGGCATGGACTATATTGTACCTTTAGCTGTACGTTATTGTCTTTATAGCTAGTGTCACTCACTGAATTTGTCAAAACCTGACAATGCTGCTATACGAGTCTTGTGTGATTCCACTTGTAAAAAGTAATATGCCACATCTGAAGCATGTTGCTTGTTGACTGTGCCTGTATTTTAAACTGTCCTTTGTTTGTTTAATAGATGTATAATGTTGCAGAAACGCACAGAGTATAAATGATCTGCATAACACATTTGTATCTACATTTCTGTGTGCGCTGATAAATCTTTTGTTCTTGGTGTTATCATTCTGAGGCAGCCATCAGGCCGCGGTCTTCCCTATGAGCCTGTGAACAAAGTGCATTGCTGCAAGACTAGCAGACCACAGTCAAGCTGCAATGGTGCTCAGTAATGACAACTCCACCCAGTTTCTAACATCCAACCATTCTCTGGCCATTCTCCATGCTTATGAAGAAACGTAAACACTCCGTTTGACCACATGCCATGCGTAAGACCTGTGTTGCTCAGTTGTGCATGAGGTCAAACAGGAGACATTAAACCAGTTCAAAAATTACACGATTACTTAATTAGAGTTTGGCTTTTCTAGCTGTAGATAAAAATACAGAGGTAGAAGCACACTGTAATTGAGAGCAAGTTAATTAAAGTTCAGTTAGCAAAGCCTGAACATCAAATAAAGGCCTTAGGAGTCATCTGGTCACCCATTATCCTTTGCAGTTTCATTTCAAATGATTTATCTCTCCACTGCTCATTTAAAGGCTGATGATACTTACATACAACTGAAGAAGGACCTGGAGTATCTAGATCTGAAGGTGGGCCCCAACAAAGTAAATGCCACTTTATCGCTTTCATCTTCTTCTCCATCTCCTCCTCTCTGGACTGCAATCTTGTTCTCCTGCTGCTGCCTCCAACATCTGCCTCCCTGTTTTCCCTTTTCCCTGTCTTTCCTCTGTTCTGCGCTGAGCTTTCAACTGTCTCCTTATGATGGAATTAACATGTCCTTTTACTGTCTTCTTGTTATGTAAATTACCCATTTGAGGATAAGAAGCTATTATTGCATAAAACAATCTGATGAATCCTGCAAATACTCCAATGTGACTGGCTTTTAGTGAAAGCAACGTTTGGCTTCATACTTGAGAAAAAGTCCTGATGTTCAGTTTGTCAAGATGCTTTCCACTGGTTGATAGCACTAGAAGTAGTTTTACAGAATTATTTTTTTTTGGCATATAAGGCTGAATTACTAAAACATCTGAGTAATGTGGGCTCCAGTTCCTCCTGTATTTAAAAATAGTCTCATTTAGCTAGCTGATGGCTTAGCTTCCATTCTCACTTGTGCAAAGCATTTGATCCTAATTGATTTGTATGTTTAACACCACATTGCATTAGTAGAAAAAAAATATCTTGGTTGTGTTTGGAATGGAGGGAAGTCTTCTAGTGATGCACAGTACAGCCCAGTAACACCTCTCCATTTCCTGTTTCACAACAGATCGAAAGTATTGACCCGATGATCGTTTCAGTACACAATGCGTTTGAAAACCCCACTTCAAGTTTTGGGTATTGTTGGAATGTAAGGATGGTGTGCATACAAAGTGAAACAGACCATTCGACTGCTTTTCAAATGGAATGTGATGCATCCCTGGAAAATATGCAGGATTTTGCACATGAATCCCTTCATCCGTTCATCCACTGCGTGACACTTCAACACTGTTATGAGACTGAGAGATGAATGGAAAGAACGAGCTCTTTTGCATGCTACTGAGCATTTTGGATTGTGTTGAATGTCTTGTTTGAAGTCTTCCATTTGCTTTTGTTTTGCTTGTTCGAGCGCAAGAGAAGACCCAATGGTGCTCTTTAACAAATACTCTGATAATGCGATTATGACAGTGAGCCTCTAGTTTCATCGTGGTGGAAATGGATGATAATGTGTGGTGCTGTGTGCTCACCACGGTCGAGAAAGAGAACTACCGACACTAGAGCACTTACACTAAGATGTCAAACGTGAAAGACAGAAAGGAAAAAAAAACTGTCAAAGTGTATTCATTCTAACCTGGCAGTTTGCTTTCAACATATTGTCTTATATTACTCATTGCCCCAAGTATAAAACAGATACTTTCTTGTAAAAACTTGCAGTTTTCAAACCCACTAAAAGATATCCTGGTGACCACTTGAATCATTTTCCCAGACTAGAGCAAACCACAGAGTACATAATAAAACTGTTCTCACAGGCTGTGTAGTACCCGACATGAGTAGTTCTAATCGACTTTGACATGTACAACAAGTGGAGTGCCCCTTTAATTGACTGTCCCATTTGCACTAGGCCCATACTGCTGTGCTGGGTGTGGTGATCCTGATCTGGGAGTGTTACGACTAACCCACCCACACTTTACAACTTCATGTATTACTAACTGTGACCATTGGGTGACAAATCTCTGCTGTAAACCTGTAAACCCAAAGATCTCTGAATTTGATTCACAGACTGTTTTACTGATACTGATAGAACAGAAAAACTTTATTGATCCCCAAGGGAAAATTTTGTTGTTACAGCAGAAAAAGTAAAGTGCTCACCACCACAATACAAACTAGAAAAGCACTAAGAGAGCGCAGTACTCCACCAAGACTCCTCAGTCGTTGTATCATTTCTGACGGATGAGTCTGCATCACTGCCAAAATCTAATCGATTGGTCCTTGTGACATTTCTGACCCTCCCTGAAAATTTCATCTAAATCTGTTAGTCTGTTTTTGAGTAACATCGCTAACAGACAGACAAACAAACCACCGCTGATCGTCGTCACATAACTCAGCCGAGGCTCCACTTCCTTGGCAGAGTAATAAATAAGAAAAGAAGAAAGATTTAAGAAAAAATCAACCAAAATCCAGCGAATTTCACTGGATTTTGGTTGATTTTTTGTGAATGTTCTTAAAGAAAATAGAAGTTTTACTGATATATATCTAGTCACTTTAGATATTTTTAGGATTTTTTTTGAAGATTTTTACTCATTTTTTGAAAAAAAAATGCAAGAATTTTCTTGCCAAATTTGGGGGATTTTATTTATTTTATTTTTTAAATAAAACTTTTAAGGGAAACTTTTAAGGAATTATTGGAATTTTCTTCCTGAAGGTTTTGCAAATTTTCAGAAATTTGGGGAATTTTTTTTGCTGAATTTTGGGATTTTTTTCAGACAAGGAAACAATATTTTTTTGGGTACCCTCAAGTGAAGACAACAGGAGGGTTAGATTAGAATGACATTCATGATGTCAGCAATACCTATGACTTTCAATTGTTCCCACCTTTTCAGTCTCTTCCCATGGATTTTAAACAGTTTCACTTTATTTTATTCAGGCTCTGTTTCTCAGGACATTCAGTGTGAAATAAAATAATGGATGCTATAATTCTCAGCTTTTATTTGGATAATTTGAGGTGATTTATGACAGAATTGAAAGAATCGCGTGTGAGTTATAACCCGTAACACATGGCGTTAAGTGCTAAATTGAAGATTCACAAGTAATTGGATGCTTGACCACTAAATGTTTCTTGGGCTCAGAGTTGACAGAGAGTAGTGTTGCCATTTAGATTGATGTACAATTGTCTGAGGAACATGAGGAATAAAGAGGTCACAGTGCAAGTGAAGACGATAATAATGATCAGAATGGCTCAAGAAAATGTCTATCGGAGAGTTATCAGGTGTAGCAGAAAAACAGACAATGGTAAAACCAAGTCTTGTAGATGAAAATGTGCTTTATGACTGCACTGCCAATCAAAGATGATCTCCAGTGTGCAGACCTACATGTTTCCTAATTTACAACCAGTTAAGGACTTTGTGATAATAAAATCAGATGATTCACCACACGATGCAAACCTCTAGTCTAAAACAGAAATGCCACACTGCAGTTTGGAGGGAAGAAAACCTTCAAAAAGAAACTGATAGCGCTGTCCAACAAAGTTCTATGGAATGATGAAGTGCAAATTTACCTTTACTGTAATGATGAAAAGAGGCATGTGTGGAAAAGAATGGAGGCAAACCACCTCATCTGTTGGTGGTGCTGCTGTTTAGGTCTGTATTGCTGATACTGGAGCTGACACATTGGTATTTGTTGAACCAGCAGAATAAATGTAGATCTATACAGCAGCATCCTGAGTGCTCGCATTCAGCCAAACGAATACAAATCAAAACTCACTGGACGACATTTCGTCATTCAGGGAGACACTGATCCTCAGCTTGAGGCCAAAACAACAAAGAATTGGAAAATCTTCAGCTGATCTAATCTCAGTCTGACAGAGCTGCATTCTATTTACTGAAGACAAAGGTGGTTTAAAAGTTTTAGGCCATATTTGACAGACTAATAGATAGTATATTCATTTTATGTGTGTCTGTCCAAATCATTATTTGGACACTATATCTAATGCAAAGTTCTTTTCATATTGATGAAAATCCATCTAAATTAAAGCTGAGACTTTCATCGATTCTTTTATTTCACAATGTGATACTGAGGAATAGTCTAAAAATAATCTGGACTGTACATACCACATTTCCACACTTTCATGAAATTAGAGGCCTCGATAACTTACAGTACAACAAATACCCAGGTGATACGCTGCAGTTTTGTTGTACAAATAAGTACATTATCTTCTTCAATAAGGCTACATCCACTTTAAATCTTTCCAGTGCAAATCAATATGTTTGTGAAAGATGAAATGAGGCGTTCAAGAAAAAACGTTCCTCACTCGTTTATATAAAGGACCTGGTTGTTTAAATTACAGTAATAAGCAGCCGGGAAAGAGCAGCTTTGGGGTTTTAGGGTTTCCCCAGACACAAAGATGCAGAACCTCTCTATCTGCATAAATGTTTTTGCTCAGCTTCAGCACAAAGTTTTGTTCCAGCAGCTTGTGTTTTTCCTTTTCCTCCCTTCTTTATAATTTCATTCAGCTTGCCTTGTCTAGCAGTCTCAGTGGATGCTGAAAATTCAAGTAGTTGCTATTTTCTTTTAAACTGGAAGCATTAAACTAAAGGTGTTCAGATCTGTCATTTGATTGCTGTTATTAAACACTTTGCTATATTTGTGACTATGGTGAATTTCAGGTTACTGGACGTGAGAGTTTAAAAAAAGAAAGACCATCAAGGCCTGTGAAAATAGCAGAAAGTGATGCCGATGTAAGTGAACTGTTCTCAGGATTTAAAGAAACAGCCAAATAAGCACCCAGTTTATCCGTCTCTTTCTTTTCTTTATGATCTCCATTTCCGACTTCTGACAATCCACTACAGAGAAGCAGCTAACTTTAGTCTGACTTTACTGTGTGTTTTAGTGTGATTTCTGTGTGTGTGTGTGTGTGTGTGTTCTTAAGTTGTGGTAAACATAGGCTGCAGAGGGAAGGGAACGTATGTACGTTGCAACACTGTGGGGACACCCATCCACTCTGCACAGTGAGGGCCTGAGAGTATCGACCACAGCTTTTATTTTCCTCCCTGCAATTTAAAGGGAAAAATACATGTAATGGGAGTTTTAGATGTTGAGCTGTTAAATTTTTCAGTTTGATTTGCCTGATCTGGCTTTTCTCGTTCTTTGTTTTCTGCTGAATAGAGGTAAATAAGATGGATGTCCTGGCTTTTCATCATTAGCATTGTTCCACTTTAACAATTTATAAGAAATTGCCAGTAAATTTGTCTGAACAATGAATATTTCATGCAATTAAAAACAACAATATATGGCAGCGAAAATAAAAACAGCTTAATTATTAATTGAACAGAATGATAAATAGATCAGAGAAAAAAAAATACAGTGTGTGAGAAAGACTGTGAACGAGGCAGTCTTATGTTGTTTTCATAAACACATAACCCATTTCTGGGAAAACAAATCTGTCACTCTCAGTAAACACAGCTTTCTCCAAAAAATGAATCTGAAAATATGGATTTTTGATTATGATTACTCATAATGGGTATTACCAGATTTTGCCCCCAAACTAGACAGTATAGAGTCTTTTGATATTTCACGCTGCGCTGATGAGAAGAATTCCTCGGGGCTTTTTACAGAGAAGAGCCTTATTGACAGACAGCGAAGGCTCCAATCAATTCGTCCTTTCTGGCTGTAGAGTATCATTGAATGGAGACAAGAATGAACAGCTGACCTGTGTTGTAAATCTAACTACTCCCAGTCACTGCTTTATCTCCTTCCTGCTTTTCTGTCGCTTTATGTCTGCGGTGTTATCCCAAGTAAACAGAGAGTGATAAGAAGCAGAGGTAGATCTTATCCTTTGTTTTCCTGCCTTCTTATTATCTCAATATGTTTCTCCTGTAGGTGAAATTAAGTCGACTGTGTGAACAAGACAAGATTCTCCAGGAGTTAGAGGCCAGCATACGCACTCTAAAGGAGGACAAGGTTTTTGTTTTGCCCTCACGGAAAACATAATTGCTATTTTTTTTTTTTTTTTTTTTTTATTTGTACACTGTTTAAATATGTGTGTCAGTCCTTGTTGACGTGTGGTTCATGAAGGCTTCCTGTGTCACGGCTCCTATATAGGACAAGTTGGAGTCAGTGCTGGATGTTTCCCACCAGCAGATGGAGGAGTACAGAGATCAGCCGGCTCATGCTGAGAAAATTGCCTATCAGCAGAAATTACTACAAGAAGATGTGGTCCACATCAGAGCTGAAATATCCCAAGTCTCCACAGTAAGACCCGGACTGCGCAAATTCACTGCAATCGCAACAAAACGACAGCACTTTTGATTTCTTTGTTAAGATTCTACTGCGCAATGTGCCCTCCCCCATTATAGTTATTCAGTTCTGTGCTCCGAATCAAACTACCCAGACTGTGTCCTCAGCTGAACACATGCTACTATTCACTGTGTTTTTATTGGTCGCAAACAAGATGTTCGCTTCTATTTTTAGTTGTTCCCTTTTGATAGTTTCCGCAACTGTGGCACAATGTTTCAGGTTGACTGTGACTATCAAGATGAGTGCGAGGGGACAAACCTGACGCTGCAAAGAAACTCATGAGTAGATTTCCCTGCCGCTTACAGAAAGGTTTCGATCAGAATCTCCACTGATATTCAAAAGGTTTAGAGCTAAAACGAAAAAGACGAGTTTCAAAAGAGGCTTTACCGATAAACCACAAGATTACATGAAAGCAAACATCAGCTCTAAGACATTTCTGAGCATGCTGGTTGCATTCAGGTGCTCTCAGTGGACAGTGTATGTGCACTGCTTGGTTCTGATTATTAGCAAGTGAGAGGACGTAATAAAAGTGAAGTAACTCAAGACACCTGCACTTATTTTAACTACAACTCACCACACATGAGCATATGTGTAAAGTGTGACTGTGAATCTCTTTCTGACTGGGCCTCTGAAAGCTATTTCCGGACTTATTTTAACATGGATGTGTGTCATGTTTTGTTCTTCAGGAGATGGAGAATGCATGGAACGAGTACAGCCGCCTGGAGAGAGATGTGGACTGGCTGAAGTCAGCCCTGCAGGGACAGATGAACCGCAGTGATCTTACTCAGGTCTGTGGCTCAGTTATCACACAAATCATTCAGTATCATGGAGACTAGTGTTTCTAAATGCATAGGCAAAGCAGAGAATTATTTGTGGGTAAGAATCATGTATCTAATACAACTTAAAATCTCTATTGTGCCAAAAAAGAAGACTTATCGTCAGTAATCGATTCAAGAAAATGTGTCTATAAGTACAAGTGCGCTTTTGTGTTTTCGCTGTGAGCAGCAAGAAAAAGTCCAGATCAGAAAGGAGCTGTGGAGGATTGAAGATGTCATCGCAGGCCTCAGCACCAGTAAAGCCAACTACAAAGTCACTATCTCCTCTGTTACCAACCCAGGTGAGATGAGTGCTAACTGTGTGGTTTTGCAGCATAAACCATGCTTTTGTATCTCATCATTAATACTCTTAGCCATATCCTCGATACTAATGCCTTGAACATTTCCCGTAGGAAAAGCGTGTGTATTTACGCTACATGATCACATATTGAATTCCCCAGAGAGGAAATTTGTGCCTTCAGTGTCGGTGTCATCAGTGCCTTCTGCGTCTGGGAACCCGTCTGCTATGGAGATGAGATTGTCCCAGCAACAGCAGCAGCAACAGCAGCAGCAGCAGCAGCACAGCCTCCACCTCAGCCCCAGTAGCCACACCCCCACGCTTTCTTGCTGCCCCAGCCAGCAGCCATTACACCACTCTGCAACCGTCATCAGTGGGCTTAAATGGGTGAGTGACCCCTGCCACCGAAGTAAACTGCAGCTGATCTGTGTGCTTGGCACTGTTTTTATATAGCATCATTAATTGTTTGAGCAGCTGTGATTGGTTGATACATTTCCCAATTTTTTCGTACTACATAAAGTGGTACAACTGTCTGTTTTTCTTGTCATAAATTTGTTTATTTTTTTAAATGAATGAACGAATTGCTAAGTTAATAAAATGCCATAATATAGTAAGAAATGCTCATTCCTGTTTCTCAGAGTGATGTAAAATAGTCCACAACTCAAAAAGATGTTGAGTTTACAGTGATGTAAAACGGGACAAAAAGCAGTATTTAACATTTTGGCCTTTCAGATTGTTTTGTTGGTGTCTTTACCTTTGTGCTGGATAGCAGAAAGTATAAAGGCAGAACAGGAAACAAGTCAGGAGAAAGGAATATGAAATGAATTAAAAGCTCCAACTGGAATTGAACCAGGGACATTGCAGTTATGTGCTCTAACTATTCAGCTATTAGGACTGCAGTAGTTTTCAGTTTGGATTGGAAGAGAATGAACAAAGCTCAAAGGTTTTGTGTGGAGTTTCTTGTAAATCAGAATCAGCTTTAATGGCCAAGTATGTACACAACATACAAAGAATTTGGTTTTGGCTATTGGTGTCACTAAGAATAAGGAAAAGAGAATAATAAAATAGCTATAGAAAATATATATCTATAGATATTTACACATTTAGAAAAGAAGATATATACACAGTAGTGCAAAATGACAATTGCTAAAGTGGGAATAGTGCAAAAAGCAAAGAATAAACAGAGAAAAGGTATGTTTACATTCACTGCCATCACCAGAATTAAATTTTTTCCTTCTTCATCCAAGAAAAAAGTTGCTCCATAGTGCCTCTAGAGATCACAACGAACCTTTAACGTGCAGCATCAATATTCCCCGTGTGGTTTTGTGTTCTTTTTGAAATATCACAGTCAGAGCTGTGCGAGGTGGATGCTTATTTGTGATTTTTAAGTCTTTATTAGTTGTTCACAGTTGTTCTGTGTGCAGAGTGAGGAAGATGTGCCTCCCAGACCTCCTCTACCTCAGCTCTATAGTCCTGATGAGCATCCCCCTGCTGTGCCTCCGTTGCCCCGGGAGACAACAGTCATCCGACACACCTCCGTGCGCGGCCTCAAACGCCAGTCAGACGAACGCAAAAGGGATCGAGAGATTGGCCAGTACACAAATGGAGACAGCAAGGTACATACAGAGTGTGTGTGATTTTGTGATTATCCTGCTTTGATGTCTGAGTTTCCATCAATTTAAATCTTTCTGTGTCTCTCAGGTGGAACTTCGGCCTTTCCTGAGCGATCCAGAGCTCATGGGAGCAGGAGACGGCTCCAGCCACGTCAGTATTGTAGCATCTGGGCACGATGGAGGTTACCAGACGTTACCTAGCAGAGGTGCATGGATAATAGAACCATGTTTATTTCACTGAATTATACTTAATGTGAAGTGCTTCCCATAAATTCCACGCAGGAAGATTATTTTACTATGCTGCCAAGTTGAGAACAGTGTTTTAATATATGTTGGCTTCCCTTCAGGAATGGCTGCCTCCTCATTTAGAGTAAATCAGTCTTCAAGCATCTCCTCATATGTGACTCTGCGAAGATCAAGCTCAGCAGCCGGCATGAAGGTGAGGCTGTAAAGAACTGTAACGAGTGAATATCCAAATCAATAGATACGGCAGATACATAGAGACAGCAGTGTGTCGCTTCAGTTTCAGATGATATCAATGAAATTCATGAATGAATTAATCAAGAGTTAAATTCTTTGATATCTGGGGCTCACATCAATACTTGTGGCTCTCTCAAGTCCTCCATCATACGCAGCTAGAAGTGTTCACAGGTGGGAAGTCTGTGTCTGTGAGAGGATCCTGATTTTATTTCTGCACCAGAGACACGAATACAATCATTTTTAAGAAAATGAACAATGTGTTTGTAAAATGTGGTGACGAGCTGTTTGCCAGATATTTTTAGTAGAATTAGTGAAATCAAGATGATTAAACGTAGCATTTTAATAGTGTTATAGCACAAGTAATTTGTAAAATACATAATTTTTTAAGAAAAAGGCTTTTTTTGTCATGTTTGCAGCATTATTTTCAAATTTAGATCTTAATTTTTTTGTTCAATTACAAAATGTGTTTCTGTGTTTCCTTTTTAGAGATTTATTACAGAAAAAAATTATAAAAGTTTATGACTGCTTATCTCAGCTTTTAGTGAAATGTATCCTAACTATTTAGACATGGGAACCTTGAATTCTAATAATTTGATATGAGAACCTTCTCAGGTCATAATTTCATAGATAGATAAGAAACAATAATACAACAAACAATAATATAATTATTGCATGAACCGAATAACCACCTACTAAATGTACTTCAATTCTTATAAGCATTTTTCTGGAAAAAAAATAGTCATTTTTGGTCCTAGATGATCTTAAACTGTGCATCTCATATCGTCAGTTGCGAAAACTGAATTATGTATTCACGGTGTTTATTTTTCATTCTTTACTGACATCAACTATGCTTTTACCATCTTGTTAGGATTTCACTTCTTTGCCTTCTGCTGCACCTTTTGCTCTCGTTATCAACTTCCGTTCCTCCCACTCCTCTCAGGAGAGACCAAAAAGTGCCTTGGAGCGTCTGTACTCTGGGGACTCGGCACAGCAGCAGCAGAGGGGGAAGATGAGTGCTGACGAGCAGCTCGAGAGGATGAAGAGACACCAGAAGGCCCTCGTCCGCCAGCGCAAACGCACCCTGAGTCACGGAGACCGCCATGCCTCTTCATCATCGCGCAGCTCGTCCTCGTCCTCGCGCCCGCTCTCGGCAGACTTGGGATCAGTATGTTACTAGAACAGCGTCACGTCACACTCTCACGCATGACGACAACCAAACCGAGAGTGCGATCCGCAGTAGTAATGCATGCCTTTACTCGGTGTAGTCAGTCTCCTCTCTGTTTCAGATGCTACAGAGCTGATATTAAACCATTGAAGTAGTGCAGGATAGTGATTGACTGTGTGGCTCTTTAATGCATGTTGTTTTCAGACTTTAATAGGTCTTTTTCACTGTCGACATTTTGACTTGTGATAGTGGAAAAAGCACAGGAGTGACTAATAATATGAACGTTGGCTCAGTTTTATTCTAGCACCAAGAATGTCAGCATGACAGCAACATGCAGAATACAGGGACCCTCAGGCAGATAAATAGAAGGCGGCCTTCATTATTTTTATTATTCACATCTGTGCTTGTCCTGTAGCACGTTAAAATGTCTGAACAGTTTCTGCTTTAACAACTGTAGCACAAAAAGTGTGTACCATACTTCCTTAATTGTTGAAAAGTTTGTATTATCATGTTGAAATAATCCAATTTACATTAAATAGGGACCTTATTTGTGTAAAACCTTTATAAATATTATAACTTGCCTATCAAACACATAACATACTAATTACCTCAGACACAGACTTTCCCATGATTCACTCTAACAACATTTCTTTATCCATCCCTTCTTACTGCTCGTGACTGATCTTGGTTTTTTTTTTTTGGTGCTGATTTCATTCTAACGCTATACTACCATAGTACTCCATAGAAATGTTTTGTGCTGTCAGATAGCATGAAGGGGTCTTTTCACCAGAGTCCTGTCTCTACTCTTTAGATATTAACTCTTGCTGTTCCTCAATAAGTGCTGCTGCTGTCTCCAAGCAGTCCATTTATGTGTGACTGTGTGTGAGAGAAAGTGCCTAATTATTTTCTACTGACCAAAACATTTACATACACTGAGCAATACCTGTTTAAGCCCACTCATCTCTACATCATCACAGCATTTTCTCTTTTTTTTTTTTAAAAAAAACTTAAATCAACATAAGGATGGACTGAGTGTTTATGGATTGGGGCCTTCTATGGTCCCAGTTCCCAGCCTAAATGTGAGGCGGTTTTTGAACCGTACTAATGTGTATGGCATTCATTCCATATCATATAGCTTAAATGATTTCAGTGTTTGCTCAGTGTTTTGTTTTTTTTTTATCGGCTAATTATTGTTAGAAGAAACCTACCTTTTCAAATGTGAATGTTTGCAAAAATAAACACTATTTTCTAAAGTATTCATATTGCCATGTTTTTTTTTTTTTTAAATTTATATTATTTTAACATACAAGATGTTTGGTGAAACTGTCATCAGTTTGAGTGAGGTGGTCTCTCCTGTTTGTATCTGTGACATTGTGCTGTCCTCTGTTGTAGAGAATTGTAGCATGCTGTGTTTTGAGAGCTTTCACTTTCATATAAGCATGCATACTCATCGATGCATGTGCCCTGTTTTTTGGGTTTTTTTTCCCTCCTTTTTCACACCCGCACAAATACTGAAACACACTCTCTGCAGCCTTCAAAGTCATGGCAGGATACAGATAACTAGTGTCAGCTTCACCTTTTCCTTTAGTTGAGACAACTTGATGGTGGCACCTTGTGATTTGTTTCACGGTCTATATTTTTCCTGTCCAGTGGAAGCGAGAGCAGGACTTTGACCTGCAGTTGCTCGAGAGGGCTGTTCAGGGGGAAGAGGCTCAGGGAGTTAGGAGCGTCCAGGGGGAGGAAAGACCTCCCGAGCACAAAGAGAGACCCCGCTCACACTCTGATGAATGGCTGACCTTCCGCTCCATGACCACAACCCCTCCCACCCACGAGGTCGACCTGGAGCCGCTGGACTATGACCTGGACCTCAACAAAGAGGTGAGTTATCCTTCTTTCTGAGAAATGCAGCCGATGAGGATAATATAGATACAGTTAAATATAGAAATACTAAGAAGGTAGGGAAAAAAACTGCACTCAACCAAATATGAATAAAGAATATTGGTGTATAACAGTAATCCATTAAAAAAAAAGTTTTAACAGCTAAATCAATAAGATTGTTCCTTTTATTCAACTTAGACAGTAGTTGAAATTCATAAAAAGGAACGATTTAAGTGATTTGGGAATCTGTCTGGACAGAGAAATTCAAGAAATCCCCTTGAATTCATAGAAAACTTTGAGCTGCCACCGAAGCTGGGAAGAAATGAAAATTAGGTCCTATAAATTTTTTTAAGATCCACTTCAAGCATGTTTGATATTTTATAAAAACACTCTGCTTTCAATAATAAATTGTGTCATTAGAAAAGTACATTAGCTATTTTGTTACGTACAAAGTCTTAAAATTACATGTATGCTTCATTGTGTTGTCATTGAAAAATTCAAAAAGTCTAATAAAGTTAAAATCTTTACATTGTATGCTTTACCTTTTTTCTGTGCTATAATACAATGTCAAATGCTCATAACATGGCCAACGATTCAAATAATAAGGCAACTGTATGTAAAAGTAATCCCTCAGATGCCAAGATGAGAAGTAGCTGACAATGTATGGAAATACTATACGGTTATTTTGTGACAGCATAGCATTTACTGGCTGTGTTTCCAGCAGACGTTTCCACTTCAGTCTGCATTTTAGCACATTTCCACTGGTGTATCTATTATTTGGAGGCACATATAGACATTTTTTAAATTCATTTTTTAATCTGGTTTGTGATTGAAATACTCATTTGATTATTATGTCACACAAGAGGCCAATAATAAGCATAATATTTAGTAAACAGAGATGTCCTGTAGTGTTTGTCGCTGCACACATTTGAGCTGTTCGCTGCCATTTTCCCGATTCTATGCAGGCTCTAACATGTTGCCATTTCTAATCAAGAATGATAAGTCATGACACTTCAAAAGTTTACAGATTATTTACCAGTAAGAGGATAAAGTGGTGCTTACAAACACTGGGTGCTGCCCCTGAGGAGGCTTCTGGAAATTGGTCAATCAGGAGAATCTGGGCTTCCAGGGAGGGAGGCCTTGGAGATCCTAAGGGCTAATGTTGCTTGTCTCAGGCTAAACTGAAGGACTGTATAACGTGAAGTATGAGATAAACAAGGGTTTTTTAAAGTTCTGAATCATGCAAAGCTACTCAAAGTCCCAGAATAAAAATATACAGCTGAAAATGAGCCCATTATGTTCCATTTGATTACCTGATGTAAAATATCTACCACTTTATTGAAAGTCCATTCTTACTGTTAAAGCAAGGTAGGCTTTACGTTTCCACATCACTCTTATCTAAGCTGTTAAACTGGTCCAACCTTAACCTCAGAGAAATCTTCCACTTTCAAAAAAATTAATACAAAAGCAGTCTTGTAGCATCAAACTCATGACTAGTCGTCATTATGCACCATAGAGTTCAAACATGGAAGAGAAGTTCAATGACTAAAATACGTTTTGATGTGGAGGCTGTAAAAGTTGAAAAAGTTCTATTTAGTTTGTGACAAATAGAAGAATGTAATAGTTTTATTGTGATCATGGTGAATGTTCAGTGTTAAACTGAACAGTTGATCAGTTATTTCTTCTACAATATTGACCTGAAGCAGCACGACTGGATCGTTGAAAATGAACGTGCTTAAGAAATTATGTTAGTGTTTGTGTTACAGCAGTGATTGTAAATGAGCAGCGCAGCGGTGAACTATAGGCAGGGCATTGACAAAAAAAGAATGACTTACTGCACTACGTCACAGTGAGTAATCATGTGAGTGCTGCAACATTCTGCCTCTACGAGACAGCAGGTTTCACTTAAAGGGGTACCGTGGTCAGTAAAGTCTGAAAATAGCATTTACACAGATGCACCAATGCAGAGTTTTCATACATTTTCTGTTAGACTTTGAGCTTGTTTTGTCCCTTCCTGGATCACCAACAGATCAGCAACTTTATACTGTTCATTTGTATATATTTTCATTAAGATATTAACACACACTTCTTCTGTTTTCTAGCTATCCAAGCCTCAGAAAGTGTTGATTCCAGAGCGCTACGTGGATTCAGAGCCGGAGGAGCCGCTCAGCCCTCAGGAGGTGGAGGAACGTCATCGTAAGGTGGAGCGCATCAAGAACATCTTGGCAAAGTCCAGGTAGATAGAGTACAATTAAATATCAATGAAGTTATGTTGAACCAATTCTGGAAGTTCAGGAAGGCCTTGTAGTTTGCCAAACTAGCAGTTAAACCAAAATACCAAGTTTCAAGGCCTCTGTTGGAATTTATTCACCTTTAATGCCGTGAAAGATACTAGACTATACTGCAGACTTCCTTGTACAGCATGTGTTAGAAGATTACCCTTGCGTAAATCAGTGTATTTTGTATATTATTAGCTCATTCCATTCTGTCAATTTGGTGTTTAAATTCTCTCCTGGGACAGTGTGCAAAACCTCACGCCAGCAGTGTCTGTGGACAAGCCAGACGTGGGGCTAGTGGCGCTCGACTCGGCTCTGCAGGAGCAGGAGAGGATCATCACCATGTCCTACGCTTTGGCCTCGGAGGCTTCACTGAAGAGCAAACTAGTCACAGGTTGGTCATTTACATAATTCAGAATAATTGTCTGTGCATTTAAGCCTGGGGGCTGCTGTAGGTTGGACATATGTGCTTAGTAAATGGAGTGTAAAAAAGTTATTCCACAGACACACTTATAGAAATAATTATTGTATCTGTCAAAAAAAAAAAAAAGCGTGCAAATACTGGTAATTTGAGTGAAATTTCAAATGACATCTTTTGGGTGAAGAAGGGATAAAGAGAGGGAAGCAGCCTTTCAAGAAAGCTGGATTGATGAGAAGGGCGTAAGGTGCAAAGTCAAGCAATAAGGCTGTTCATTTCCTAATAACTGAACATTATTCCTTATTAGGAGCCCAGATAGTCTCTAATTGCAATCCGTGTAGAATCTTTTAGACAGAGGAGGAATCGCTTGATGAGGCCATTTTGTGTGCTGATCAATGACCCAGTCAAACTCCACTCTCAATCTGCATAACGTTGCCGCTGCTTTGAACGTAGCTCTGAACCTGCATAAAAGACATTGCGCTCACATCTCATCTCTTTCATACTCCTCACCAGACGGGCAAGTTAATTTTCACTGTAGCTGCAGCAGATTGTCAGTCTGCCTCGCTTGTACACACACTCACACACTCACCTATGCACACATTTATCTGTCACACCCGGTAATACTCAACCTGTCAGCGTGTGTGGAAGCGTAATATGCATAGTGAAGCAAAGTCAACAATTATAACATTATTTCCAGCATAGAGAAATGCCAGAGAATATAACTGGTGGCACCTTGTCAGTGGAGACTGAATCAATGACTTTCTCTCCCTTTGGTGTTAAAGTGAGGTATGTTGGTGCACTTTCAAACCGCTAAATTAAAAGAAGTGTCTTTCTCACAGTATTATGCATGAGAGACTTCAGCATGGCTGCCATAAAAAGCAGGAATATTCGTCACTGCAATTACATGCAGTATATATTAAAAAAAGGTGTCTTTGATTGTTGAATTTGTTATTCTAAACACATAAATAATTTGGTCTTTTGTAATTACTTGTCAGGAATATTGAAACAAATCCCTAATTTTGTGCTGGTAAATGATCTACAAAATAACCTTCCCTCTGTAGTGCCTCTTCAACTATTCATTACTTTTTTTCTTTTAAGCTGATCAAATGTTCAAGTGATGGAAAAAAAGAGAAAGCACAAATCACACCACTGCGAACTCATCACAGTAAGCCACAAACGACTGATGGTGCAGGAGGTATTAACTACAGGCATTTACCACTCCAATGACTTTTTTATTATCAGATATCTGCAAATTGTTCGTGGATTGGGATTCTAAAGCAAAAACCCTGATGAAAGTCTACATAGAACCATTATTAGCATAAACCTGGAACCTGGTAAAAACAAAAGCCAGCAGAGTTTGCAAACACATATTTTATGTGCACTGTGTCCACAATCATAGATGCTTTTATATTACTGAATATTAATGAATAAGGGAGCAGAACCATGATGGCAGAAAATTTAGGGGCAAAGATGTTGGTAATTGACCCCCTAAATAAAAATCCCAAATTTTATGTGATCATATTTGTATTTTTAGATTATGACCAAGGTTCTGACAAAACAAGACATATGAGAATGCCACTTTAAACTGTGTGAAAATGTAAAGGGTATTTTGCACAGCTTGTAACATTTTATAAATAAAGCTAATTAATAAGCAGATTAATCAACAATAATAATGAATATAATTGCTGCAACTTTATTCCCTACACATCCTGACATCTATGGTGTTTTAAAAATATTACATTCATGCTATTATTTACATTTATTGCAATGTACACTTTCAGAGTTCCCTTTCATCTCTAGATTTCATTCACAGTTGGATGAAATGTTTATATCGAGACACAAGAAATGTATCATGAATCAGACATTTGGAAGTTTTACTTAGCTTTTAGTGTGTAAAACATCAAAAATAGTCCAAAAAAGCAATTGCAATTATTTAGTTTTAAAACTAACATCTTTAAATTTCCTATATTGTTCAAAAATCTGTCAAAAAATTTGACCCATAGATACAGTAATGACAATGTGTATTGTGAAATGATACATAAACAGAGAAAAATTATCAGCCAATCAAAATTTCTGCTGATTATTTGTCAGTTAACTCACGGATTAATCAACAAGCTGTGGTTGACACTGTTGATATCTATCCATTTGATGTGTCACCATGGTGACCGGTACTGCAATTCAAAAAGCCGGGCTACGTCATGGAAATATTGGATTTACTGGAATTTTGCACAGATGTGACCGAGTACCTGGATATGTAGGTTAGATATGTATCTGATGTCAACTAAAAATGGTTTCTGAGCTGACTTTCTAGGAATACAAGTATGAAAAATTACATATAATGTAATATTAGACTTTATTTGTGTCCAGACTTTATTTTCCAGCCCCAGTATGTGGAACTTCTAAAGTGTAAATGTGGTGGACAGAGCTTAAACCCCTTCATAGTTGCCTGAAAACTCTCTTGGAGTCGACCAGTTGACTAACAGCTAGTGTTGTTTTCTCTGTTCTCCTTTTGTCCTCCCCCTCCACAGTCCCACCGCCTCCTCCGCCTCCCCCTCCTCCTCCTCTTCCTCCTCCTCCGCCTCCCCCTCCTCTTCCTCCCGTATCTCCGACGCCTCCTTCTCCTCTTAACAACGGAATTCACTACACATTTGTCTAATGTGAGAAATAAAGTAAGGCCTAACTGCATGTGTAGTTCCCTCAAACGCGTGGCTCCCGTGTGCCTCTCACCTCGCTGCATGCCGCCTGCTCTGTTGTGACTGTAGGAAACACTGTGTAAGTTAGAGGAAGCTCCCGTTATAATCAAAACAAACATCTGCAGGCAGGCTGCTCATCCCACTGTGATAATTGTGTGTAAATTGTTTTTTTTTTCTTCTCCTTCTTTTTTTCCTTTTTTTGTACCACTGCCAAAATATTTATGGATGGATGAGAAAGGAAAGGGCTCAAACGAACATGACTGTTTGCAGCATTGTGTGTAATTAACAAAAGAGACACCTTTTGATTTAGCACCTTGACAGATCAGTAGTCGGCACAGCTGCATTCCTCAGCACCAATTAGCTCCCCATCTGTGCATGGCAGCCGACAAAAAAACTGCCGCTACGTATCACTGTTGTTACTGTAAATGCAGAAAGAGGGCTTGTGTCATTTTACAGCTTTATTAAAAAAAGGAAAACTTCCATCCACCAGCCAATACTGACAAGTATTTGAGCGCATTTATTTTAGTTGCTGATTTGTACGACCTTTAGCCCTCTTCTGACAAACAGGTCTGAAATATATTGCTGGATGGAGATTCAAAATCCTGGGCGCAAACAAAAACAATCAGATGTTGATAAATGAACACACACAGTAACAAAATGTTCATCTAGTTACATTTGAGCTTTGACCTGACAGTATAATGCTGCATTCATTTACTTTCAGAATCAAAAACATGAAAGAACTCCTCACCAGCTTGGCATGTTGTGAATGTCTTATTTTCTATTCAATAAGGAATCTTTATTTTTTGAGAACTATGTGGCTGCATGCCTTTCTGTGTTTAATACTTTTTTCTGTAACTCTTACATCCCATGTTTACAGTTGGAATGGAATAGTTAAAAAACTGAACTACAGCAAAGGTCACGATGCTGTAGTTTTGCTGCACAACTTTTCAAAAGCCCTTCACAAAAGTGCTTTAAAGGTTGTTCGTTTAACTGTTCAACTTGCACATTATGGAGTGTGACCATGCATTTCTATTACACTGTGAATAAATATGCAATGAATGCTTCAGTACATAATGTAGAAGGCGCTGTTAACCCATTCATATGCAGCATTTATTAATTATGATTTCCACATCTTCGTGGGACTATTTTTCCTTACATCTGTTATCTTTAATGATCTTCCATCATTGTCCCCATTAGTAATGTGCAGGTATGTCACATCTTACAACAAAAGGGACCTCCTGAAAGTATTTCTTTTAATCAACTTGAGGTTTCAAAATAAAAGATGGAAGAAAAACTGTAACAATTTCTCATTTGGATTAAATGTGCTGTCACGATTTTCTTGTTTCTGATTTTATCTTTCTCTCTTGTCACTTCTCAGCTCAAGCAATTTCTGGACACTGAGGTGCTATTCCACAACAAACCCCTGGATTCTTCAAGAAAAGAGGATTTTGTTTGATTTGGGACATCTTTATATACAGCAGTAGAGAAAAAAATGGTAGTAAACGTTTAATTTTGCTCTCTGAGGCTCACGCGGCGTCGATTCGTTAAAATGGTTTTAGCTGTTGGAAGCGAGTTTCCTGAGAAAAACTGAAGACTTTGCAATGGGAGCTGCTGTGCTTATTAACTATGGAAGCGTCTAACAAATGTTACCCTCATAATAATAATAATAATAATAATAATAATAATAATAAAAACGTATTTTCTACAAGTTATTGCACTTTGAATTCTACACTGCATCATATTTTCAAGATGTGACTGAATTGCTTTTTCTTGCAGTGTGATCTCACCTGGAAACTTTTCTTTTTCTCATCAGGTACTGAATGTTAAGAACAAGAGGTACGAAATGATGCGTCATGATAATAGTATTTTTGTCAATAGTCAGATAATATTCTTACACCAAACCACTTGAAATCTCATGTGTACCTGTAGCACTGCCAGTCTCCTTTAGGCTTGCCAAAATGAATTTTATTTTTGCTTACATCAGAACGAAAATAACCTTTAACATATTTTTTTGTGTGACTTGGGGAGGTTGGGCAATGGAAATTTATAAAAATGTGAATATTAAAGATATTAACACAGAGTCTGGTTCATCACATATGTGTTTATTTCATTTTTTTTACTGTTTTATTTTAGTAGATGTTATTCATGTCAAATGGAGTTGAACTTAATCTAATTATCCACAGGTGGGAAATCCTATTGTATTTAAAGGGGAAACTCAGTAATCTATTACTGTTTGTTCTCTTGGATTAGCAATGAAAAAGCTGTTTTTGACTCATCTTTTGCCGTCTTATAATTGTATAGTGATAAATACTGTCAAAAGTGACATGCTATACTAGGGATAAAAAGGGTAAAAGTCACCTGGCAAGAGAAAAATATTTAAAAACTTAAAGATTTCCACCAAAGCGTTGCTCTGCTAAAATTCCAAACGATTGACTTTTACTTAAATTATTAACTTTTAACCTAAACGAGCCTTTGTTCGTATATTTCACAGATGCTGTTTATTGATTGTATCTTTATTCAAATCATGTACAAAGGAAAATTACTAAATCTGCACTCTTCACAGCTCTAAGATTCTCTTTGAAACTTCACATTGATTGCCTTGACCTATTAAACTCCATTCTATTATTTGAAAAGCAGAACCCAAACTATGGCATGATCATAGCTCAAAGGAGGTGAACTTTCAATAGACAAAAAAAAGAGAGGCTTCTTGAAATGTTTCTTAAGTTCAAAGCTTTTTCTATCTCAAAAGGGCATTTTTAATTCCGTGTATTCTCAACCAAGAAGGTGGATGCTAATAACTCTGGATTCTGAAGTACAGAATTCATATCTTTAAATCATGAACTATGTCTCCAATGCAATTGTAAAAGAAACCACTGAGAAATACATGTATTGAACTTCGGATTCAAAAGGGAAAATAATATAGAGAATATGTTTTTAAATAGAAAATGCAACTCTGCGGTTATGACCGAATGCTGCAGTTTTCGGCACAAATATTTATCATGTTGCGTTTACAGAGCAGATACAGAGCGCTCGCCTTTGTGTTGCCTCCCAAGTGACATCTTTATCTTTAATTGGAGAGTAATTACTTTCCCTCACCCGCATCACTGTGTTTTCTGGAAACACCTGAGAGAGAAGATGCACCTCCCTGAGCTGCTACATCCTCCCTGCCTCGGTCTCTCCTCCAGGATCAGGGCCCCACAGAGCCTGCTGGCCCTGGTGGCTAGAAGACCAGTCGCATCCTCTGTTCTGCTTATTTTGCAATAAAAATGGGATGTTTTTCCCTCCTCCTGCAAAAAAATTCACCCAAGACCCTCCACTGAGGATTGTGGCATTTCCATGTATTGACGTTTGGCTGCTGGTTCATATACATTTGTTATTCTGTGCTCTGGACTTCAAAGAGAATGAAAGAGAGGCCTATTATGCTAATTGGGTCCTGTTCTGTTAAACGCAATCAAGGCCTCCCGCATTAATCCTTTACTAAATACTTACTGGCCTCAGAAAGGCTTTTTCACAAGAAGAGAGACGACTGCTCGGCATCTTGACAGGGATGTTTGTTGGTGAGTAGATTTTGCACAAGTAAATAAAAGATAATAAGTAGCAGTAAATAAAATGTCTCATTTAAAATCCAAAAGTAAAAGATCCTCATGTCAGTGTTTGTAGCATGCTGATAGCGACGCTATGTTAGGGATTTGACTTTTTAGTTTTTTCGCCTGGCCTCTGCTTGAAAGAAAGAGCCTCTGACACCATGCTGAGGAGCCTGACCTTGTTCTCAGGACTACATTGTTCACTACACTGCACAATGCATTTGTAACATATTCACCGTGTTCCCATGACAGGAGCAGAGAAAAGGGGAGAAATCCGACAGTGATTCCCAGTGATACCCATTTCAATCACATAAATATTATTGTTACTCGACGCAAATGTCTGAGGATTTGACTACAGTGGAAACGCAGCTGGTGCCTTCTTTATGTACTGGGGGGAATCCAGACTGCAGTCCAATTGTGCAAATACAAAACCAAGAAAGCCAATGCAATAGGTGCTTTGATTTCAAAATAGTATTTTATGCTGTTTTATCATTTTCAAGTTCCACATACGGTACATTTTTTAATATGTAAGAAATGGAATTTGTTGAATAATTGAAGAGTTAAGAATCACTGAATATTCCTCCCAACGTGTGTGCGTGCTATAAAAAGAATAGAGGGAAGGCTGAATTACAGTCATGCTGCACCACACTGACCTGTTCTGCTGTTTGCAGAAATTAAAACAATATCTTCTTCTGAAATCTCTTATTTTAAAGCCACTTCATTAGTCTTTACAATTGTATTGTCATTTGGGAGATACACATGTAAAAAAAAAAAGAAATTAAATATTAAATAATACGTTTACTGGCTCAATATATAAAAGACTAAAAGAACACCAAAACATAAATGATTAAGTGTGAGTTGAGAAGGTACTGTGCGTTGTTAAACAATGAATTAATCTCTTGTTCCTTAAGCGGAAGGCTTTTACAATACCTACAGTGAACTGGGCTTTTTGTGCATAAAAGCAATTGCTTTGCAAATGAACCAAATGCCCCTGGGCCTGCTCTGTGCACACATAAATACTAAACAAAGTGAAATTTACTTCAATCAGTGACTCTGCTGAAAAGGCTGCGCATCTTGTAGCTTCAGATCTGCAGAACAATGCAATGGTGACGCATCATTAGTTTAAAAAATGTATCAGCAAAAAATGAATGCAAAGACATTCTTCTGGTGCTGTAACTTAAATATGTGTTTTGCTGAAACACATAAAAACCCTGAGTTACTTTCCGCAAAAGTAAGATTCATATTCACTGTATCTCTACTGTCTCTTACATGAAAACAAGGAGGGTTTTCACATGTCCAGATTCCTGATAGGACCTTGAATATCGGACTGCATAATGTATTTAGAAAAACATTACACGCATAGTATCGTATATAACTGATCAATATTCATGAGTTTATATTCGTACATATGTGTAGATTTGCGTTGTTTTTGGCACAGGCTGTTTGATGATGTCCCTAATAACTATATAATTAGAATTGGCATGTTGCACTCCTTATTTCAACATGATTAATCAGTGGTTCGCTGTTAACTTGAAAGGAAATATTAGATCCTGACTAAACTTTGATGAAATCCAGAGTTACAAGTAAGAGATTTGGGTCAACTAATGAGAACAGAGCATCCCACACTGCAAGTCCAGTTGGGAGAGAAATGATTTGCATGTATGCAAATAGTGTTTGAGTTAATTGCAGAATCTGGCATTCAGTAGTAACTATGTCGTGTTGGTTTTTGCAGATGTCGGCCCTTTTGTAGCTGGACACGATCAGCGGTTGTTACCACGAGTCAGTAGTCTCACTGATGGCAGATCCGGGTGTTCTCAGAAGTTGATGTAGGATTAAGTCATCTGCTAGTGAAGATGTTGTAGTAGTGTGCTTCATATTTACACTGATGGAGAACAAAAGGAAAACTGTGTTCTCCATAAAATGTGCAATGAAATAAAAAGTGTACATGAGGCAGGTGACTGTTAGCATTACAAACATAGATGTACTACGTGTATCCTTAAATTCTGAGGTCACTTATTGTGTTAGAATGTTGAACAAATCTTCCAGAAATGTTCACACACCCTAAAACGCTCTACCTCCCCTTGTGCTAAGTCAAATGCTTCACTTGTGCATGCAGTAATACTTGCAAATATCTTCATAAGTGAATAAAAGTGAAAAGGACAGGAGCTTCTGCTCATCTGCACATTTCCAAATTCCGGTAGGAACACACGCTTGATTGAAAGATATGAAGGTGAGTATATTTTTTGTGTTTTATAATGCACTTCACAACACACTATCATTATAATTACATTTTATAGGATATGCTATGCCATCAAAAACATCACATTTATACAGTAATTATAAATGCTTCATTATATATTCATAGATATTAACAAGGTCATCAATAAGTTATCAAAATGGCCTTATATCTGCCTAAAACGGCATCAGACTGTGCTATAAGTAATCATTAATTGTATATACACTTCTTCTAAATGCTAAAAATGTGTGTTAAGATAAAGTGATACATTAAAGAGGCTATCATGTAAAGACGTGCATTGCCCCTAACTGGTTTAATATTATCATCAAAGGTTTAAAGTAGAGCTTTCTAAATTTAAAATTCTTCTTCTTTGATAATTTAGATAATTGTGAATCCTCCCTGAGAATACTAATCACTGTCTTCCTAAGCATGAATCAGCTGCACACCTTTGAAACCTGCTCTGGCTGCACTGTAATCAAAGCAGCAGCCCCCCCCCCATCCTCATCCTCGCTCACTGACTGAATGGTGTTCTCTAATTAACCATGCAGAACAGGAGAAGAACACATGTTAATTTAATGTAACAAAAATGTTGATTTTCATGCACTCTCCTTTTCAAATATTTATGGGCTAGACTTGAATTTCAAGATGCATCAAAGACTCACAGGGTATGCAAATGTGTCTGCCTTACCCCCCAACAAGTTGGACTGTCTTTTGCTCTTCACACGGGCTTCATATGCTACCCATCTGAGCTATAAAGAGGAAGCCATTACAGTCACCTCCTGTAAAAATAGTCGACTATATTTGTATTTTGAAATCTGTCTGGCAGTAGCTGGCACCTGCTGGAAATAAACAGCCTACCATCTTAAACAAATGGAATGAGTCATGCCTTTTTTTGTGCATCTATTTTTTTTTCCACAGACCAGACTGTCATTTTGAAAGTCATAAAAATCTAGTCCAAAGCTACAAATGCTGGAAATAATTTGACTGTTGTAGAAACATAACTGTACATCAAATGGGTTAAAACACAATTTAAAGCAGCATAAAGTTCTAAAAAATTCAAAAGGTTGTGGCCCATTTGTGCAGATTTTGTCTCTTTTCCAGTCATCTGACTTTTACGGGATGGAAGACATCTGCAGGTGTTTCTCAAAGTGTCCAAAAGGTGGCGCATGAGACACGTCCAAATCACATTTCAGTCCATGAGGTGAAAGCAAAGTCCGCTCCTTAAAGAGGCTGCACTTACAGCAGATACCACCTATGAATCATCACACATGGATCTGAAAATACAGTGTCAGATTGTTAGAGGACAATCTCACCATACAAAGTGTTTGCACTGTATGTGAGTAAAGTTGGTGATGTGCGTTAGATTCCCGTAGTTTGGCACTGCTGAATATAAAGGTGAGCTCAAGTTCCAAGTGTCCGCAGAACTACAGAAAAAAGTTTTTCATAAAGGTAAGTCTTCAAATTATTTGTCTCTTTTCTTTTTCTGATTATTTTTTTCCTTTCAAGCAAATCTCAGCAGGGAAAAAATGTCCACACACCACACACTGCTGAAAAAATAAGACTTATTCCAAAAGAGAAATTAATTTGTGCGTAATTACGCGCATGACGCACGGAGGAACACTGTGAAGGACTTTGGTGGTGGCGTTTTCTTGCAACAAATACAAAAGGGAAAGCCAAGCGCACAAGAGTGTGAGCTGATGCGATGTGTTGTGGTTGAGTTGTGTATTCTCTCTCTCTCTCTTGTCATCCTCTCTCTCTCTCTCTCTCTCTCTCTCTCTCTTTCTCTGCTTCTCCTCCCTCTTTTAGCTCTATGTCACTCTGCAGTTAACAATCAGAATTTTCTCCTGCTGTCTCCTCTCTTTGTAAGTAACTTTTCTCATTTCTATTATGTGACACTTACGGCTTGTTGACTAACGGGTTTATGTTTTTTTCTTCTGCTTGTCACAAAAAATACTGCTGTTGATTTATAGATTACAACTTTTCTGTCAGTCGTGTCGCTCCTTTTCTGTGCGTCTTTTCGAATGAAATTTTCTTTTTGTTTGGCATCTGCGGGCCTCCTCCGAGCTCAGCCGATAATCTAAAACATATGCTCATTCAGGACAGATAAATGCCTCTTTGTAAAAGCTTCTGCTGTGGCAACTGATCGCAACCTGTAGGCTGCCTGGGTCAGACCTTTGCTTTAATATGAGATGTCAAATGGCTTTTTGTGGGTCTGTTTTAAAACACAATGTAAGATTTAATGAAATGAAATAATCATCATTCTAATATTAAATTTAACACGCTGAAGCAACATATTTATTATTTTGTGGTAGCTTCTTACAGAAGAAAACACAAAAACTGTATAATAAAACGCATTAGTCTATGAAATTTAAAAGTTGCATTTTCTGGCACACAGTTGTCCATATTACATATTTTACGCACCGATATTTTTTGGTTTTGAATTCGGTGAATAAATTTAAACCGCATCTGAAATTGACAAGTCTTTTCTTTTTGGCACCTTATTCAGATATAATAATTAAATTATCTCGCAATAAATAAATACCGTGACGATATATAAAACGCCTTGAATGATAAGGAAACGGTATAAATTGAATGCAAGTTCTCAAAATAATAATTTTAAAATCTAGATAAAAGCTGAAATGCACAATGTGAGATCCAGTCTGTGAAATTTCCAATTAGAAGAAGCTGTAGACTTACACAATGAAAATCAAAACTTCTTATATTATAGCCTAATTTTTTTAAAATAAAAAAGTCACGGAATGTAGAGTTAGTGTATTTGAAGTGCTGATTTAATTTATGCAAATAAATGCTGTTATATCACACAAGTGTAAAATAGTCCCTGAACTCTTCAGCCTTTTAAAAACGGCGTCTCGCTCACCTGACCTTCTCTCGACATCTCATATCAGATGAGTGTGTTCTCCGCTAAAGAAAGTGTGATTTTGAAACACTTTGGGTGAAGTTGGAGAGATCACCGCGTTATTTGTCTTATAAGAACATAAATAATAAAAAAAGAAGAAGACTTGACACTAAAGGGAAAAAAGTGCAGCATCTCCACAGGGACAAGGTCGTCCTTAACTTTACTGTGCAGCAGCAGCAGCAGCAGCAGCAGCAGCAGCAGCCTGTAAGTGATGTTCATTTAAGTAAGCTTATTAAACTTAGTAAAAGCGGCCAGTAACAACCATCCTCCCTGTCTCCACTTTTATTTCACCACCATGTCTCTCTCTCTCCTTCTCTCTCTCCCTCTCTCTCGCCCTCTCTCTCTCTCTCTCTCTCTCTCTCTCTCTCTCTCTCTCTCTCTCGCATCTCTTGTCTGGGAGGAGGAGGGGGAGTCCTGCCTCTTTGCCTTCCTCAGATCAATGCCCTGGCCACTCACTTTCTGATGTTGCACGACGGGAAATGCTTTGAATACTTGCGACATGGCTGCGCGCATTGATTGCCAAGATTGACAGCAGCTCTAGCCATCGTCTTCTCTTGTCTTGAGTGTGAAGAGAGAGGGAGAGAGAGAGACGAGATAAAGAACAGATAGACGAACAACAAAAGGTACTTGTAGTTTTTGTGGACAACTCAACTTCACAGAGAGTGTACGGGATCCTCTCATATGGCCCCGTGTGAGCAGACTTAAGTTTTCGCTCAACAGATAGCTCAGTGATCATTTGCTAGAAAAAGTACGGCCGAGTCTAGTGTTCTTGTACGCACCGGGAGAGAAAAAAAAGAGAGGACGCACAATTATCTTCTCCACGGCTCACATCATCAAGGTAAACAACACGTTTGCTGTACTTTTCACTCATGTTATGCTGTCCTGATATTTCACTCCCCTCTTGGCTTTATTGCTGATTCCCTAAACCCGCTGTCAGTGAAATGTTTCGGAACCGTGCGCGCATTTTTTAAAGCTTTAAAACCAGCACATTTTAAAGCAACTTACGCGGAAAGCTTCCACGAGTTGGTCAAATTTGCGCCGAGGACTGTCAAACTTTAAATCTTGTCTGATGCGTCGCTCTCACCAAAACAAGACCAAGTACACGCGAGGACGAGCGTGGCGCGTTTCGTGCTGGATCGGACCTTCACTTCACGGTCGGCGAAATCAGCGTTTCACTCAACATCTAACTTCATCAGAACTAAACTAGACGACAGCTCGGAGCAACATTTGAAGGTTTGAAATCTAATGGTGTTGTATATTTCAGCAGCTGAGGAGCGGTGCGAGCGGACGCGGGCTGTACGGTGCAAAACTGCAGCGTTAAAAGCAAAAACCGGACCCCCTTCACGGGTAACAATCTCACTCAGCGTTAAATCAAAGTGGCGATTCTCAATCAGCGGTTAGAGAACTACATTTTTATGGCAGTTTAGTGCATATGTGTGAGTGTGTTTACATGTCCCGTAACTTTCTTGTGCTGGTGGCAGTTTCACTTCTGTCCACAGAGCGGTACCATTCATTGACAATGACGTGCGCCCTGGTAGGTTTCCTGTCTCCTGCATTACGAGGTGGACAAGTTTATTTGAAGCTCGATCACGTCTCATTGTACCTTCTATACATTCCGCTGCTCTTCACCTCCCAAACCTCCTCTGTCTTCTGTGGATATCTGTCACTTTACTCCCCTTCCTGTCCAGAAACACACCAGAGAAAGTGAAGCCGCGCAGCCTGGGAATTTTGCTCTTCCTCAACTTTCTCGGGGGAGGTCAGGGGAATTGACCTCTAAAGAATGCATAAGCCATAAATTAAATTCAACAATCGCAAGGCTTGTCCATTTAGAGAAGATGTACTCGAACAGACAGTTTTCCATTTAAGCCGAAAGCTCTGAAGCTCGGCGCTGGCCAGACTGAACAACACAGAAGTCCTCTTGTGAAAAAGTGCACATCTGCTTTGCTGAGGATTGTTTTCTTGCCTTTTCAAACCAATTTGTTGGCGCAAAACTAATCCTAAAATTAATAACCAGGCCTTTACGCAGCCGAGAATTATTGCTGAGATATTTTTAGAGGCTAAAAATAAACTTTGCTCGTTTCTGACTGCAGAGAAAACACTTACATTTTTATAACACTGTGCATTTGTAAATATTTATCTTGCACGAGCTTCATAATTAATTTCGCAGGTTTATCATAAATGAAGAGAAATATCAGTGAAAGATATTGGCAGCGCGGAGACGGACCTTCAGTTTAAGATGTTTTCCAAAATTAGACACACTCCCTGTGCGCAAAAACAACCAGCCCTCTGAAAGTGCTGCGGGAGTTACAATCACATTTTAATAAGAAGAGACAACAGTTTTAAAACCTGAATGCATCTTTTCTTCTATTTGTTATAATTGTGCGTCTTTTTTTCACGGCATATAACACACCTGTGGATAATTAATGAGACTGTAATTATCTCCTTTTTTTCCCCCTTTCCTTTAAAACTCCTCAAATAGATAATTGTCCAGCGTGAAAAGCAAAACACAATCGTGTGTTTCTTTGCGGTGTAAAATTTTTTTTTCTTTTTCATCCTTGTGTGTGCGTTTTGTTTTGGAACAGTTGCTCTTACTGTGGCAGTTAACTCAGGTTTCCCTCATAAGGTAAGGCGGGTTCTGGAGACCAAATGCAAGTCTAAATGGCACATTTATAATTAGACTGCCCATTCAGCACATTGTCCTGATTGCTATACAGGGACACTCGGCTCTGTCTCTCTATAAGAGTTTGTCTCATGACGGCTGGTGCAGCTCAGCGTGTCGCTCAGCGAAAAAGAGTGAGAGAGGAAAGAGTGAAACGCGGCATTAGAGCCTCTTTGATGCCAACCGCGCTTGGCTTTTTTTTTTGTTGAACATTTTCTCACGTATTATTTTTTAAATTTTTTTGGCACTTGAGTATCTCAATCAATCACTTTCTTCCCTTTTACGCACGTCTTTTGCGATTGTTGCGCACGACTTAGATTTGCATTTTAATAATCGGAGGAATGTGGAGTGCAACTAAATTTTGGCACAGAGGTCCCCCTCTAATAATTTCTGCAGTTTTATTGCCTCGGACAGATGCGCGTTTCTTTCGCAGTAATTACAGCCGATTTGAACTTGAAACTAAACTAAAAAATAAATGATAATTTGTTGGTGTGTTAACCAAAGTGCAGGGCAATAATATATTTATCATATGTCAAAATGAGTCGCTTTGCATATTTTCTGTATTTTCAATGACTCGGACCTCGGGGTGCCTTTTTAATTTTTTTTTAAACAACACTAAGAAATAAGGCAGCATTTCTCCACCTGTGCCAGTAAGTTCAAAGATTTCTTGGACTTTCATTTTGGCATGAAGGGAGAAAGCCACCTGGCTCACTTGTCTAAACACATCCTGCACTCTGTTCAAGTCCAACGTCTCTTCTTTTCTCCTCCCCATTATTATTCTTTGCCATCAGATCTTTATTTGTTTCACTGAGTGGGAGAGAAATGATGTGAATGAGTCCAAGTTAAAATTTGTTTAGAGTGAATCCCACAAACTGCATTTATACTTGTAAGCGTCCTCATCATCTACAGGTAGGATCTGGTTAAAGCTCTTGTGCCAGCAATTAGTGGGATCAACGAAGAAGCAGGAGAGTTAGATGTGGAGGGAGGCAGGCAGGGAGAGAAAGGGGATGCAGAAAGAAAATCTACTTTTTCATGTCTTGCTCATGCACATTGATCACTAATGGTGCTATTAATGCACAAGCTGAATTTGGACATTTTGGGTTAACAGCAGATGGTTTTCTTTTTATTGCTGGGAATTTTATTGTAAGTTTGACCCAACTCAAAAAAATACTAAAGTATCAGTGTGATCCAGTTATTGTGGAGTGTTATTCTATCTCACTGCTTTAAAAAAATCAGTTGTTATTTATGCTTAAGCCGCACGATGATGCAAATGAAAGTGCTGGTGTGTGGAGGTTTCGTTTTTATGGCCTTGCTCTTCTAACAGTCTTACCCGGAGTGTATTCCCCTGCCAAACCAAACTCTTTAATGATATTACAACCAATTCCAGTTATGATAGGCTGATTTCACGCATGGACAAGGAACAAAAAAAATAAGAAATAAAAAAAAAAATCTCATATTGACATATTTATGAACGAAGGGTACAAATACCAGTAATGCGTTGCCATTTGCAGATTGAGCAGTGTTATGAACATTATTAATAGAATGCGTAATACTACATGTAGTCTATTTCACACAAAGTCAGAGTTGTAATGAGGCTGCAGCAGTCTTTCCAGACCTTGATAATTTAAAATCTTGTAAAGCTGTCATTGTTTTATTATTCTCGTGTGTGTGTGTGTGTGTGTGTGTGTGTGTGTGTGTGTGTGTGTGTGTGTGAGAGCCCCCTTTACGCCTTGGCAAGTGTGAATGAATGAGTGATATTTTCCATCTCCCAGATATTTTGTGAGAATGTCTTCCCTCCTGACACGGATAAACACTACTGTTGATTTTGATTCGAAACGTCAAAATCCAAAAAGCCAGTCTGTGTCTGCTGCCCAAATGCCACTTAGACTGCATAACTGAGACCTCAGACGTCGTGTTATCTTTCCATATGTACTGCTTTTTTTTGGCGGAAAGACTACTATTTTGCTCCAAGTGACAGGACGCTGCTAGTGTATGGGCGAATGACGCTACAGAGGAGTGGGGGGTTCACAGGTACTAGTCTTCCTTCTCTTTGTAGTGATACTGGCTGAGACCTGATGATAAACAAGATGAGAGGAGGTAAACAACAGCAGGCCTGGTAAAGGTAGAGGAGGGGGGCAGCAGAAGGTTGGAGGACCGCAGGAGATAATAAATGTGGCAGCACATGTTGTGACATCTGTCTTTCTAAGTGTTATCTAATTTGCTGTAAAATATTTCAACAATGATCAAAATTGATGGGAATATGCCATAGCTTTCTTTTTTTGGGGGGGGGGGGTTCTTCTCCTTTAACAAGAAGTTTCTGACAAGTTAGTAACGCTAATCAATGTCATTAAATTAACTATTAGCTTTTCTCTGTCTGCAGAATTGTCACTTCTCAAAGAGGAGAAATACTGATGAATTCAAGAGTCAGCTGAGTCATCAAGAGCAGACAGTGGTGCATTACCTCCTTGAAGTCACCATGATAAATGAAAAGCTGTGACAATGTGGAGCCAGACAGATAGATGGGAGACTGTTCACTACAGCAGCCTCTGAGAAAAAGCATCTTGAGCTTTTACATTTTCAATTTTATCCAGCTTTGGCCGTTAGTTTGCCATAATCTGACTGAGAGATTCTTTCTTTAAAATATGTTTTTCTCCTTTACCTTTCCTTCACTGTCCGAGATTCAGTTTGACTACATGTCATGTTTTATTCAGAAACAAATAGCACCTATGTGCACCAACACTTACTGAACATCAACAAGGGCAGCGGCTTTTTTTTTTTTTTAACTTCTGCTCTATTAGATCTCTGTGTCCCTCTGGCTGCTGTAAGTGAACAGTATTGCTGACATTAAAGGATTACAGATGAAAAAAAATCTAAATATGTGTATCATCACAGGAGCTGCATAATTGCACAAGTAACCTAAGTGGCTCATTTTGATCTGTATCATTCACTCTCCCACCGAATATGTTTTTCTCAAAATAATTGGACATTTTCTTTCAGTCCATAGCATAGTTGTGCATAATTAACTTTGACTTCAAAATGCAACAGTCTAGGCTATGGTAAGTAACCTCTGTTGGTTTTCTTTTCTTTTTTTTTAAACAAAATCACACATTAATATGTAGAATTAATTGGAAGGGCGTTGGTGGCTGCATGTCTCTGACACAGGTCTGGGACCGTAATCAGGTGGCGGAATTAGTCAGGCTCATTGTTTTTTATGAATCAGATGAAGATTTGTACAGTGGCTGTGTGAAGATGGTTGCCTCTATTTCCATATCAAAGAGACACACAGTACAGCCGGGCAGTAATTAAAATGTGGTGGATTTTGGAGTCCCTACACATATACACACACACACACACACATATGTACATGCGCAAACACACACAGGAATAGGCACACCGGCATTAGTACACGTGCACACACAGCATGTGCACACACATGATCTTTCTTTCTCTCTCTCTCTCTCACACACACACACACACACACACACAGCATGGAGATCAAGCCTGAGAACTGTCAGCTTGTGTGAAAAGAGTGCAGGTGGTTGGAACTGAATTTTAAACAAACATTCATGTCGCCCCAATGTTCCTTTTGCACACATTTGAGTACAGAATTGAATGCAAGTTGGAAAAAAAAAATGTATATTTTTTTGTGGCAACCATTTTGTTAGCTACAGTTTGAGAGTCATGCATTAATTATTATTTTTTCCCTTTGACTCACCAACAGCTTTCACTGACTGCAGTCGCACCAAACTTTAATTTTAGTCACAGAGAAAATGGGCTTATTTGTCAGCGTATCAGCTTCTCATAGATGGGTAGATATACGGTCATTATATGTGTATGAGTGACCTTGCTGCAGTAAGGCTGGGACGAATCAAAAAAAAGAAGAAGAAGAAGCTGTGATCTTTTGCCCTGAGCGTTTTCTGTCCTGCTAGAATTGGAGAAGCTCTGAAGACCTGAGATTGTGTCTTGCGAGTGAACAAGGGAAAAGAGATTAGTGTAATGTGGGCTTTTGCGCTGCTAACACACAAAAGCGTCACAACAAGCCTTTTGCTTGTGATCCCCCCCATTGTGTTTGGATCAGGCCCATCCCATGGGCGAGCCACTGCCTTGGAGGAGGCGTTAAAGGACTCCATGAAAATGTAAACTTCAGCCAACATGGGCTGCTGTGACAGTATTCATGTAAATATAATGTGAAAGAATGACCTAAAAAGCTTCTCGTCTAATCAGGCAGAAGCAACGCAATTATGGCGTGGAGCACATATTTGAATTTCCCATTTGTTATGAATAACCTCATTGCAGAAAAATCACATAGTTGAAATCACTGACCCACTGTGAACTGAGCTGTTTTTTTTTTTTGTTTGTTTTTTTTTGCAACATTTACAGACTCCATAGTCTTAGAAGGTAGTTATTTTTGTATCCAAGTTATGCGGGTCTCCACGGTCTATTAAAGCTGAACAATTAGACATTATCCAATTGGTGGAGGTTAACAGCCGGCTTGGCATCTGCCAGCTTGATCTGACATGAGACGTAAAATATGCTCCATAGTTGCAACTAAGCCAGCCAATCTGGCTTCATTACTCCATGGTCCGGCTTTAAGGATGCTGGGAGCTGTGTTGTTGGCACGCGATTGTTTTCCAATCAGATTAGCAACTTAGTTTCTGTGCACATATTTGCATGTGTGCTCGAACACAGTGTGTATTTATGCATGTGTGCATAAAATGTCTCTTTTTGAACTATGATATTCTTATGTTGTCTTTGCCATGCAGGAAAGGAAAGTGACCATGATTAGCAATTTTTATCTTAATGTGATACTTGGTAGAACTGGTTGAGACATCTGTGGCCTGTCTGATTGAAAAGTGTCAATATATAGGAATTGCAATAACGAAGATCTGACCTAATCCATAAAGCCAAAAATACGAAAATTACCCAAGACACTTGTTGATTTTATTGCGTTTTTGAAGACAGGCCTCACAGGAGAAACATAATTGGTCTTTCCTACTGCTAAATTTTAAGCTCTCCAGATAGTATGAGTGAGCCTCGTTGGATGGAAACAAATACTGATCAACCAATTGCATCATGGAGCAGCTACCGTGACATCTATAACAGGCAAGGAAGTTATGGAAAAGAAAAGATGTATTGGGCCAGAAATCAGATTCCCGACAGTTTTTCCTTTGGAAAATGCTAATGTACGATGCCAAAAATAAATCAAAGTGACAAAGAGGGAGGGTGGGGGAATAGATGGAAAGGGTCTTGTGGCTAAAGTTTGATGAAGTTAACCATAGCATCTCTTCTAGCCCAGGTCTTTTGTTTCCTCTCTGAATAATTTCTTTATACACTAACTTGGACGTGTTGCAAGGCATTGCTCTTAATGTGCATTATGAGAAAATGGCTTCAGCAGACCCAACCACAAGCTTTCTCTTGGTCTCTGTCTTTCTCTCGCTCTCTGTCTGTCTTTGTTATCCTCTCTCTCTCTCTGAGTAAAGGGAGGGGGTGTTTAGGCGCTGCTGGTGAAAAGATGAGCTAAGTGCAGATTTTCAGAGACTTTCTAAGACTAAAGACTCTGCACAAATAATGATGTTAGTGTTCATGTTGCCTCAGACTCCTCTGATGTGGAGTAAGTAGATCAAACTCGGCTTTCTTCAATAGAAATAGATTTTTGTCCTGACTCACAATTGGGGATTTTTTTCCCCCAGAGGAAATTTTGCATTTTCAAGGTGGTTGAAGATAATTATTGTACTTATTGGGAGGGAATATGTGCAGTAGCAGAATTGAAGCAGCAGCTTTCATCTGTTTCCAAATGACGGTAGCGACTTTATCCATCAGCATTTGGACCACAATATATCCATAACAGGAGCACTAATTTTGGAAAATGTGATCCTTCAACGTAAACCAAATTTGAATTAACAGACATGTGCTTGTTCATTGAAAAACCACAAATTAACATTTATGCTTCAGAAACAACTGTTGGAGGCGGTGGAAACATTTTGCCCGGTCTAAAATTGCACCCTGATTGGCTCAGCTGCACGTTTATAAGCAAAGTACAGTTATAGCGAGGAAAGCCGAAAAAACCCAAACTAAGACCTCGAACAGTAAAGCCAGAGAAAGTACCATCTTCGATAATTTCTCTCTTGAATGGGACTAAAAAAGAGAAATCTGCTGAAATGATAGAGAAAGTCTGTGGTTTGGCCCATGTAGTAAATTTCCCATGAGCCTCTTTGACAATCCGAGGGGATAGCCACTCTGGCACACGCCACCCGCCCACATACAGTACACACACACATAACACAGAGTGGTGTTTCTGCCAGGCACGACGGGTGTAGAAACATCTGGGAGGAGGCTCGTCTAAGGGAGGATGATTGACATGAGGTGGGTGAGAGTGGAGGGAGATGGTCCGAGGAGCAGCAACACTCGTTTCTTTTTTCCACCAGACAGGATGGGGTGCAAAATCTACAATAACTTCGACGAGGACGAATAAATGACACCGGGAAACCTAATGAGCAAAAATGTTCAGATTTTCAAGAAGATGCCATTTTTTTGCTGGAATATTTTACAACCTTCAAAAGTCCTCCCTCCCACGCACTACATTCATATGCAACTAATTTGCAACAGCAATTTACGTTCACTGTCAAAGCTTGTTCACAGAATTATGCCCTTATTCCGCAGTGTAAACTCATACGGAGGAGGTCAGGGTGGATAGCCAGGCACATGACGTCTGTGGTGGTTTGCATCCCCCATTAGATTAAAGTTTACTTTTTCTAATATTTACCATGCTCACAATGTTCCTCCCAACCTTAACAAAGGGCTTTAGTTTCCCAAACCAACCCTAATGTACTTACCACGACCACAGTGTTTCCCTGACTCTAACCGAGAGCTTTGAGTTGCCTAAACATAACCATAAAAAATGGAATTATGGTTTAGTTGCAAGGAGAGGGTATCAGGGAAAACTAATGCAAACTCTTGTTAATCAAAAACAGAAAAAAGATCCCCAAAATGGAATTAAAAAATCTAACAATAAAATGGAATCTGTAAGCAAATTGGAAATTAGATGTACATGATCGTAGACTAGAAGAGATGGTTGGACTTCACCAACGTGCACAAAGGTTGTGTTTTTTTTTTTTGTGTGAGTTAGCAAGGAGAAAGGCTTTGTGCCCTTGGTTAGGGGTGGGGTTGAGGGTACATTGGGGAGGTACAATGTTCCTCCTCATCCTCGGCGAAGCTAAATTTATTGGTTACCATCTGCAGGGTGGAGGAGTTTGGGTTATGGCCAGGCCAAAGAAAGGCTTCTAATTAAACAGTCATCATTATCAACTCGTGGTCAGTGATCATCATCCCCAACATTGGTTCTGCAAGATGAACGTGGAATCTTTGAGGCTTTTCCTTGAAGCCCGTGATGGACTGAATTAGAATAGAAGCAACAGAGGAGGAAAGTGTTAGTGAGAAAATTTTTTTCCTCTCTTGGCAGAACAAGCAGCATGAGGCCCGGTGCCATATCCACTCAGGTTTAAACAATTATCCGACATCAGAGAAACCAGTAGAGCCTCAGCGCTGGCACAACTGTTGTGCTTTTGACTGCTCTACTTCAGGCCATGGTTTCAGACATGGCCAAGTGTCACATGTAAGCAGAGCTTTCGATAATTTCAATTAGTGTAAGAGGGTGTGCCTGCAGTATCTGTATCACCGCTGCTGGAGGAGCTTTCCTTTGAGGTTGACAGCCCCTTAATATAGTATTTCATGGTTTGATGTGTGAGTGACACAGAGGCGCTCCAAGAGGATGGCAAAATGGTTTATTAGGACCTAATTAGAGCCCTGTGATTAAAGGGGAAGTGACTGTGATTAGGAGACCTGCAGATGATGTGGAAACATGAATGAATATGCAGAGGAGAAAAGCACAGTATGTATTAGCCTGTGGGTGTTTCGTATGTGTGTGCCTTTGTAGAATATGTGAGCACTACATGGTCCAGGCTGCCTCGGAGCAGTCGTGTTATATCATCTTTACAACAGATCTCGGCAGAGGAGCTTTACAACTGATGCTATTAGGCGCAAAATGCACAGATAAATACGGTACTGTAACCTTACTGCTGATGTTTTTTTTTTCTTGTACTTTATTTAGAAATTTCAGGAATTTGATGAGCAGCTCCCAACATATTGCTTAAAAAAACCCAAATGAACAAATGAATTAATGAAGGTGACCTTTTTTATGGTTTGAGTCCAGCATGTAAGAGTGGACTTTCACAGCCAATTGAACATGAAACCATGAGGAATGTTCTGCAAAGCCGGGTCTACTTTGGGAAGATTAGGGCACTTGCAAAGAATCACACATTCTTGTGAACTTCAGAGTATGTGCTGTTTAATCAAAGAGATAAATGGTCTTATTATTATTAGTCTCCATCAATGGAGAGATTAGCATAGGATTTTCTTTCTTTTCGCCTCACAAACTTCTAACTTTTTCAGATATGTGATAACCACTGCCATTAGAAATCATTTATGGGAGTGTTCTGTGGGCAGGAGATTGTCAGCAGGGCCTTGAGATTTTACAATTTCACAACTGACTTCCTCCTTAAAATGACACTGGCTTACCTGCCTATTACTCCTTTTGATTTCTACAGTACATGCTTCTGCGCTCTGAGAGGTATTCATAATAAGCTTAAACTCCACTGGCTTCATTGCTAAAGGGTGCTTATCTCTCTGCTATTCAAGAGAAAGAAGGGTAATATTTTTTCCAATTTCAACATTTTACTGTTAGGCCACACTCTGCCCAAAACCATGTTTGGGGGCTGTTGTGGAGAGCACGCATGCACACACATGGATGTACTGACACATACATGCACACACTGACACAAGCACACGTGCAATCACACACACACACACACACACACACACACACACACACACACACACACACACACACACACACACACACACACACACACACACTCCACACACACTTACTCTGTTCATGGTGTTCTTTGGAAATATTATTTTTGCCATTTGAACACTGAAATGGCACCAGATGTGGATTTTTTTAGCTGGATGGAAGTCACAAATTTCAGAACATTTATTTATGTTATTATATTTTATTCAGTATACATTTTAACTCGCATTTCTAAAGGGTTGTGGGAACTAGCCTGCCGGTTTTATTTAAAAGTCTGCTTGGCTCGCTCAGTTGAAATCTAGGTGGGTTATGTTGAAAAAGAATCCTGAAAAGTGTTTTTTTATGACTTAGATCATACTTTCCTTGCAGTATTTATTCATGTCTGAAACACAATTTAATACGTTTACATTGTTTCATTTGTTTCCCACTGGAATGTTCAAAATATACTCAGCCTCTAAATGTATATTCACATGTAATGTAAGCTGTACTTGCAAACTACTTTGTGGTGAGCAGTAGTGACCCTCGCTCCTTTTCTTGGAGCAATGTCAGTTTTTCTTATAGAATAATCCGAAGCATGTGTTCGCAAGCCAAAAGAAAACATTTTTCATGTGACCCACCTGTCGTGCTTTTAACACAGTTAACACCAGACTGAAGCTCTGATTATCTAGACAGCTGCTTCTAAGAGCCTCTTCCTCCTGCTCTCCTCTGCATTCCCTTCTTCATTATTCTTTTTTCAGGAGCTCTGCAATGACACCTGAAGCTGCTTGGCCTAACACTAAGGGTAGCACACGGAAGCCAACTAAACACTTGAACAGAAAAACTAAACCTTAATGACTACCAGAATTTAAACTCACATAATCTGTAGGTGCAAAGTGTTTGTTTGAACTACATCTTTCTCCAGCAGTTAACGGTGTGTAGTGAGTTTGTACTGTGAGCCTAAGTGCTCCCCAGCCCTCTGCGTTCAGCCTCAGCTTGCTGAGTTTCTCAGTTTTACCGTTCCTTGTGCCATGCTGTAATGGGCTCCCAGGACATGATGGGAATATAATAACTGCTTGACAATGTTTTTCTTACCCCCCTCATTCTCCACTAAAAGTGAAACGTGTCCAGAAACATGGAATATATGGTACAGGTTGTGATGTCAGTTGTTATTGCTGGATATGCAAACCAGTAAATTTGGGATTATTTTCCACAATCTGCTGTGCAGAGTGCATTATGTCACAAAGGCCACATTGTAGCTGGTTGGGTGTAGAACAGTGTTGTGTCTCTCTCTCTCTTGTTCTGTGCCTTGTTTGGCCACCTTCTGTGCTTCCACTCCAGACTACAGCCTTACTTTATGCCCATTTCCTTTCTTTGTGCTGCAATCAATGGACAATGGACCTATAACATATCTTACATGATGGGAAAAAAAAATCATGCATTTAAAGTGTGAAGACTAATGACCAGCAGTGTTACCCAGACAGGCTTAAATTCTTTGGATATCTAATAATGTAACATTAAGGCTGGTTTTGTGAAATAATTAGGTATTTATGCCTTTAGTAGTAGTTATATACTTGTTCTGTGCAACTTGAATTTAAATGATATTAACTGATAATTGATTATTTATATTTTCATCCCTTTGCTGTACAACTGGGACTTCAGCATTGCCTGTTTTCAATACAGTATGGAATGGAAGAGCGTCCTTTCTTTCGCTAATTAAATTTGCCACTAACATATGCTGGCAGGAACCTCTTACCTTGTTTGACTTATTTATTGCCTGACTGTAGAGGTAATTTGACCTTTCATTTCAAAGGCCCTTTTTTAATCCAGAAAAGGAGTGTTAAACTCAATTATACCAGTGATCAGTGGCTCGAACACTACATTTGTTTCCTCTGAGGGGACAAGCCAAGTAGAGCCCTACCCTCAGCTCCTTGTCCCTGACTCCTGGCCCTTCTACCCCTATAGGGCAACAAGGGGGGGAGAGGTAAATTAGGAGGAGAAAGAAATGGGGATGGGGAGCCAGAGGGAGACATGAGTGAGATGAGAAAGGGAGAATGGAAAGCGAGGGAGAGAGGAAAGTGCCCTACAGTTCCTGCCATGTCACTGGAGATTTGTGTCCTCCTTTTAAATCATTTCCCTCTTTAGAAGATTAAGAAGGCAGAAATATTCTCAAACTGATCATTTTCCCTCCTTCTAAATGGACTCATTTGCAAACGCTGCTATTAATTGCGGGTTTCACAAAAAAAAAAGAAAAGATAAATGACCCCTGCAACTATAAATAAAAAGCAAAAACGGAGGTTATAATGTTAATTGTTAAAATGGCTGTACAGGGGCAATGGAGCCAAAGCAAAGCATATGCCCTCCATCACTATCAGATTTACACTGTGGTTACACACACCTACAGGCTTTGTCTTTTATTTACGTCATTTTTAATGCTTACTTAAAATTGGACTCAGTTTTTTTTAAAGTAAATGAAGTTGTCCTGTGCTTCTCCATGTTTTAATTCCACTCATTAATGTGATTCTGTGACACACTAAAGACTTTAAAAAATGGTTTACTTTTTAGATTTCAAATGCAGACAAATGCTGTTCTACTGTCGAGAACACTGTTGAAGAAGACAGTGATTTTTCAGCATGAACTCTAGTCACTGTTTCTTTACTTTGTAACACGCTGCCAAGGTTTCCAACATGTCCTTACTTAAAGTTGTCTGCCTGCATTGTGCCGAGATTGTGACTAAATAATTATGTTTCAACTTAAGCCTGTTTTTGCCAATCCAATATGTGCGACAGCAATGCAAGTCATTGGTGGAAAAGACCACTATCAAATAGTGCATCGCTGCTTCTCCTCGAACAAGGAAAACACTGAATAATTTGTGGACACCAATGCCTTGTTGTAACCTGATCATTTATGGATCAGTTGTTTCCTTTCTGGTTTAATTCACCATGTGATTGATTTTCAGTGCCGTACTGTTGGAAAATATCCACACTAAACCGTGCCTGAAATAGGGAATCATTTGAATACAGATGCTTACGGCTTAGGCCTTGTCACTGGAAACCACTTGGAGCCAGGAGACAATTGCAGGTTGATTATGTTGCTTCTGACAGAAGTTGCAAGTCCTTTGTACAAGGCAGAGATATTTGCATCTAAATGCTTATTGTAGACATCTAAACAGCATAAAGACTGATTGTAAATGCCAGCTGTTGGGCTGTACTCGGGAATAAAAAAAGAATTTCAATAAGGAAAATTGGGATGGAAATGAGGAAATTATTTTCAAACAGTGTAGCTGAAATCAATAAGTAGGAAATGGTGGTGTGCTGGTTGTATATTTTTATTGAGTGTGTTTATAGAATGACATGAATCTATTTACAGTTAGTCACTGTATGTTGATTTCAGCTGGCGGAAATACAGTGTTTATATTCAAATCTTCTTATTACTTGGTTATTGCTGCAGGCTGTTTGATTTTCTACCTGTAACTAGCTCGGCACTATAGGTGTGAGGAGAATCTATAGTCGGTTCATTTGTCAGATTTAAGTACATCACTGTTATGAGACATTTTACACATCTGCTTCTTTTGATCATAATATGTTTACAGGAGGTTAAGATAGCTGGAACACATCACTCCATCCTTTGTGATGTGTGTGTGTGTGTGTGTGTGGTTATATGTGTGCTATGTACTGTATGTAAGTACAGCTATATATGTGGCTGTATATATGTGTGTGTGTAGCTGGTGCCCAAAGCAGAGTGATGCCCCTGCTGATTCTGCTCCTCTAGCTCTTTGTCCTGCAGCACTCAGTGTGTCTGCCTCCTCGGGAGACTGGCAGGCTTCTCTAGTGTGGCTCCACAAAGGCCCAGCCTCCTTTGAGGTGTTAAAAACTTCCATTTATGCATCTCCCTGGACAAAAAAAAAAAGCACCAAGCCCATTTGAGTCCAGTAGCAACACAGGCAGACATTGTGGCCACGCTTCTCTAGCACTCATTTCACAGATTCTAAAACCAGTATGTGGTGAACAGGATTTGAGGGGCTAAAGTGCCCCGCGAGGGCCAGGCGATAAGAGGGGAGAAACGCCACCACGCAGTAAACTAGAAGATGGGTCCAGGAAAATAAACACATTACCTGGGAGAGAGGGAGAGACTTGTTTTCATACCCCTGCCCCCAACATACACAAAACACAAAACCCCCAAACTGAATAAGAAGGAGACAGAGAAAAAAAAGGAAGAAAGAAAAAAGGGGGGGAAATATGCGTGTATATCTTAGAAGTTAAGAAAGGAGGTCTCATCACTGTGCAAAAAGACAAGCCTATTCTATGTTCTCTGTCTTTGTGGTCTTTGGAGTAAAGAATATGTGAGAGGAAATCAAAGGGAATTGATAGGTTGCACTCGCGCCTGTTAGGAGCACTGGGGACTGAATGCCGTCCACCGTGGAGGAAAACATTCCATTTGCTGGTCGTTTCTCTCCCTTCACCCTGCTCCAACCCAGTTGCTCAGTAAATAGACTTTTATTCTTGTTATTTGATGCAGAGGAAATGACAGATAATGTATTTGCCAAGCAGCACATGAAAGCTTTGTTCAGCCACAACACTATCTGTATCAGGGTATTACTTGTAACCAACTTGGGGCAGAATAGCTGCTGCTCAGGAGTAGATTTCTCTCTGCTTTATCTGACATTACCGCACTTCAGCTCTGCCAAAATGTCGGTCACTGTTTTATTCTCGACAAAGACATTTTAACTGGAGTGACACTCTGGTAGTCATTCTTGACACGCTGGTGCTAGACATTTTTGTGAGTGTCTCGTCTAGCTGTGGCTGAGTGTTAGGACAAGATCAGCCGGAGACAGTCTGAGAGAGACAAGAGAGTAAAGATAAAAAGAGGAGGGAAGAGAGGTTTGTAAGGTTGTGACAGTTAATGGTGTGCTGGAGCATGAAACAGCTGTTTGCACGTGACTGACCACGTTTCCAACACCAAATAACTCAATGATACGGTGGATCTCTTGTAGAAATACAGCTCGTCCTGCTGACAACACACCCCTGGACCTTTTTATTTTTTCTGTCCACGGCTGTCCAAAGAGTATCACACCAGCAGGAAGTGAATAAATTCAGTGCGTCTGTAGTTTACCTGAACTCTAGCTGCTTTCCTGACAAGTAATGTCCTCTCTCACTCCTGGCTGTGATGGTTACTCACTGCATGGACGCCGTCGTTTCATATTTCACAGATGATGCTACTATGGAGAGAATTGACTTTATGGAAGTGGATGTTTAACAGACAATCACATGTGTTCAATTACTATATCAGACATTTCCGTGGCAGAATGTTGTGCGCTTTTACCCCATCCTCCCACCTCTCACCCCATTTCCCTATTTCCCCTGGGACCACTGTTACAGCCCCACCTCATTGCATCCCAAACTCAGCCGTGCAGCCCCCAGCCTTACTGACTGTGCGGCTGCTGCTTCTGCAGAGATAACCACACTGCATCCAGGTGGGGAGCAGCCTGCTGATGGCATAGATTACCTCTATTGTCAAAATAACTAACTCGGCAGAATTCCTACTTTAGAGTGTTTGGATGCAAAGGAGAGTGAGGATTTGGAACGGAGGATTGGGAGGATTTTTTTTTTTTAACATGTTGCAGATCTGGATGAATTCCAAGCAGAAGTTCTAGTACAAGTTTTGGCTTGCTCATGCATATCCACACACAGCTTGAGCAGGGCGAATTGCCCGTATGCATACATGCACACATGTATGAAGCAGACGCATAAACATTCAGACACCTATAGACAGGCAATTTAATCCTGCATATAGCATTAATGCAATATAGAGTAAACGGAAGCACAAGAAACATTAAACTTGAATTTGGTCAGGACAGCTGTGTGGTGGTCGGTCTCTGTGCTGCATACAGTTGTGGTGATGTTGTCTATTGATGCTGAGCTACTGTCACATGACGGCTGAAAACACAGCTCTCTGTTATGGACAGGGGAAATTAAATCAAGCGTAGCCCACACCGTACATAAACACATGTCAGGAATTTGAAGGTTCATTTGATTTGAAAGTGAATCTTTCTGAGCTGTGGTAGTAAAACTGCCTTCCTTTGCGTCCTGTAGAAGAGGCCTGAGCTTAAATGGGAATTCCAGCGGGCTATACAGTATGATACACGAGCAGTTTCCGCATGAGAAGCTGTAGCGCAATTTAATTGGTTCATCATGGAATTTGAATCTTGTGTTTTGTCCAGAGAAATTGTGTGTATTTACCAATTTTTGGTAAACCCACACAGACCAGAGACAGTTTATCCAGTTGGCGTCCTCAGTTCGGTTTCGCTGTAATTTCATCAGTGCAGTTTGAATACTGGAGCACTGCAGATGTGTGTGTGTGTGTGTGTGTGTGTGTGTGTGTGTGTGTGTGTGTGTGTGTGTGTGTGTGTGTGTGTGTGTATTCCCTGACAAATGACAAATGCTAGAATTTTTGACTGCATTTCAAAGCTTTCATTGCAACTTGCGTGTGTGTGCATATACGTAATTTCATGTATTTCTTCAGTGTGTGTTGTGTGTGTGTGTGTGTGTGTGTGTGTGTGCGTGTGTGCGTGTGTGTATGTGTGTGTGTGTGCGCGGTAGCTATGACCAGCCAAAGCTAGAGAAAAGGCCACTCTTTGACAGAAATGCCACAGGTGGCTGTGAGCTCTGTCTCTGCTGCTTTGATGCTCAGTTGCATCAGTCTCTTTGGATTTTTGTATCTGAGCGCTAAACCCTCAGTATTTACAGTGCAGTGAAATTATTTCAACAGAAAAATAGCCTTTGTGCTTCACTTTTACGGTTCACTTGTGGCCTAATGGGGCCTGACTTAGTTTGCATTTTCCGTTTCAATCAAACAAACAAACAAACAAAAAAGCTTAGGTGAGTTAAGTGTATCGACAGTTTGTTTATAAAAATGTAATAAAATCAATAATTTGTATAGGGTGTAAAAAGTCCCTGCTCTTGTAAATGGGAATGCTGGTTTCATGTCTGCTGCCTGTAGGTGTAATTCACAGCAGGAAAAGAGCTACAACATGCTTCTGCAGTAGGCCAGTTGACGGCGACTCTTATTACGCCGCAGGGTTTACTACATTTCATTCATTATAATATCATTTGGGTTCGCTCATTATTTGCAATTATAAATTCTTTTGTAACCCCCAGCCCCCACCCCTTCCAATAATTAACTTAAATAACCAGTGAACAAAGACTAGATCTCCCCATGTATTATTTACCTCATTGTTTACAATTAACATCAAATTATGAATTCAGAGGTTCGCTAATATTTACTCTCTGTAATTATAAGAGCTCTCATTTATTTAGACACAACAGGAATTCAGCCTATAGTCACATGCTTGACAAAGGCTTTATTGAATTACAATCCATGTAATATGTGGTTTATCCAGCAGGCAGTGGATTGTTGATGAGGCTGAATAGCTACTAATATAAGTTAATCGTGTGTATGTGTGAATACAGGAGTGGGTGGTTGCAGCTGGAGCATAGTTCAGAACTGTGAAATAGTGTAGCGGCATTTGAGAGGCAGTAGTAGACTTTGAGCTCAGAGGTGCTATTCATCTAACTACAGCAGTGTTTTCTGCCGCCACCACAACAAAAACAAGATTTCCTCAGCTTCACCTTACTTAATGGAATTTCTGTTGTGTATAAATAAGCGCTTAAGATCACAGAGAGTAGATTTTTTATTATTATTACTGCAAGAAACTTTATATAATAATTTTTTATTATATTAACATGAAAAATCTTGCTATAATGTGAAAAGGATCTTTCACTGAGGAACATTTATGTCTGTCATGGTGGCAGCAGTACACTGCCGTATGTAATAGCTTTCCATTCAGTTGAGGTCACCTGGGTCTCCTCTCTTCCATTGTCACGTCCAGCCTCAAGGCTACCACATTCAGACCCGTCTGCAACTCTTGCCTTTATCTGTCTCATTCCGGTACCCTCCAGCCTCCCACGCAGCAGACTGTGCTGTGCTCTGACAACAATACGGTGGTAGTCAGTATATTTATCGGGTCTTGTTGTTGGTGGCTTATTTGCCCCAGCAATAGAAGACTGAGGTGCTGTAGTGCAAATTAGTGACAGATCAGTTAAGCGTGACCTTAAAAAACCCTTGGCCTTGTTTAATTGGCAGTGTTGAGGCGGACTAATTGTATAAATCAGCTGGTAATGAGGTCTTGGCTTATTGTGAAAAACAAGATAATGTGAGAAAACGAACATGAATGAGCTAGGGGCTTTTTCATCTCCCCTGCTCCACGGTCAGATCGGTGAATTGTTTTCTCTCTGTTATCGTCACTTCTTAACTGTGACTAAATTTAAGATTGATTTGGCTCAGATGATGTCGGAAACTATGCACTTCTTCTATATTAGAGTTTCCTGGGGCTTTGCGATCTCTAACAAAGCTCTTAAGTTGCAGCACTTCAGCAGATATGCTGAAACTAGCAGAGCATGGCCTCTAAATAAATCATTAGCAGGCAGTGCTTGATGAAAGAAAGCAAAATTAAATAAAACAATTGGTTTATGTGAAAAACTGTTTGTTAGTGGAATTCGCCGGCTGGAAGGCAGATTAATGAGGTAGCAGAGAAGTAGACTTTAAACATTGTCTAGGATGAATTCCCATTGATGACAGCTGTGAGGACTGGAGGTCAGACACTAACAAAGCTGTTTCAGCTCAGCTGTGGAGACTCTGACCATCAGCCAACAGTCAATATGGTCTCAATTCTTTCCCACTTGTTCCCTCTCTGTTCTGATGTACGTAATAACCCTTACTGATTTTATGTGCCAAATACCCTGGTGTTTTTTACATTTTTAAAAAAATTAATACTGTGTTTTTTGGTGTACTGTCAAAATAAACTGCACAGTATTCATACATTGTAAAAATGATATCATGTTACATACAAGTACAGACTTAAATATATCTTTCTATTGTGTTTTTGCTTCCATTTCAGGTTATTTTCATGAATTCAAAATCAACCGACCAGTGATCGCTGGAAGCTGGGGATTGAGTGTTTCAGTTTTTGTAAGTATCAATTTGCCTCTTCAGCTGTTTCTGTCTTGCCATGTGTCTCATACACCCCTGCTGTCTTTCACCCACACTGAACACCTGCATCAAATGAGGTGGACAATTGGATAGACACACAACGTATGCACAATTAGACAGTTATATAGGCACAAAGATACTGACAGACCTTTGAAACATTGAATCCTCAAACTTATTTTTGTTGCTTTTTATTTTCCTTAATCATTGAGTTGCTTTCAAGTTTTTTTTTTTTTCTCCTTTTTGTTCACATTTCTTTTGTGTGATATAATCTAGTGTGGGAGTAGCAACTTAAGGGCGCATCAGGCTTTGTAGTTTTCAATAATTGTAGGCATTTTAATGTCTATTTGACATCACAGGGAAAATACTAAAGAGAAAAGAACACAGCCTTTGGAGAAAAGTTGGTGAAACTAGAGAGTCAAAAATGTGAAGTAAATAATTTTGTTAGCTAGATGTTAACAATGGAAGTTCATATATTTTTAAATATTCACATATCCTCTTTGTTTTTTTAATATCTGAAAATCATCTTATTCGTGACACTAGTTACCATGATTCTACAACTACACATACACACTTCCATGATCATCAGCATTCACATCAAACTCCTTACTACAACACCACTAGATTTATACCAACCTAATATGAATATATTTGCTTACCAAGTCTTCCAATCAAATTAAAAATATCTGGAATAAATCAAAACTTTATTCTGTCCCATGTTAAAAAGTTACTGCAAATCCAAATACATGCTTAAGTATCTCTGAGATACAAAAGAACAGGATTAGATAATAGTAGATAATCCCATAATACTTACATAATAAATTGACACTAATCCTGTAGGTACTATAGAGACACATATTCATCCTTTTATACCAAACCTCTGTCAAGCCTCACTGTATAACTCTGCTTGTTTACCAAAAAGCAGTTTAAAACAGGTTTACATGGAAATGTTCTCAGCAATATAGTATGCCAGTTGCTCTGAAATGTGCCATTTTGCTTAAATAAAAAGCAGAACAGAGAACACTACCATCCTCTTCTGCATCAATATCATATTACTTTAACAAGCTTTGCGCAGCTGCTGCTCGTGCAGGCTTTCTAATAAAAATGTATCTTAGATATTAAACAAATAAAGGTGAGGAACTTAGTTGATATTATTCTTTTCTTTCAAATGTCAGTTGGAGATATCATGGGAGTCATATTAATGCGGCTGGGAAGCTCTTCAGTAACAGCTGGGAAATGTCTCTCTGAATCCAAAGTTCATGGCCATTTACCATTGTTTAATCATGCCATTCCACACCATACAATGTCTTCTGCTAAGATGAACATGCACCTGTCTACCGGCAACCGATCTCTGCGGCTGCTGCATGTCAGTGAGTTGAAACAGCCACTTATCAGTCAGGTCACACTCTACATGCCACTATAGCCATAAATAGACTGTCTAATTAATATCAAACAAAGTTATTCAAAGCACTTTATAGAAATCAAAAGACACTGCTGCACACATTATGACAGAGAAAAAAAAATCACTTCTCCCTTGAAATACAGTACACTAATACAAATACAATAGATCTACCTTATTGAGCAGATTCAGTTTTATAATAATAATCACAATAACCTAAGCTATCTTGTCTCACTAACAGACAATTTAATGAAAAATGCAAAAGCAAGGGTCCCTGTGTAGTTACCAGCAGAAGCGCTATGGCCAGCTAAACAACATACAAGGTTAGGTGAATGTAAAATGAATACATTTAGGTTCAAAAATCAAGGACTGACTTCTCTCTGTGCGTTTACAGTACAATCTATAAAAACCCACAAGAGACAACATGGTTTACTGTAAATCAATGAGAAACTGCCCATAGTTTTCAATGTTTAGCTACTGACTGCATCAAAGTTTGCCTGTTTGCAGCTAAAAGCAAAGCAGCATCTCGAACCAAAAATAAAACCGAGCCATGAGCTTGTTGGAAAATGTTAAGCAAAACTGCAAACACTTAACGGGATAGAAATAATCTACATATACTGGTCGCCAGCTGTGTTGATTGTCCACTGTTGGTCCAGATAAAAATGCTCCTTCTAAGGTAGTTCATAAATTGACCTCTGAAGCCTTGAGAATAACGACCCACAGGGGTCATGGTTCAGGGTTACTGCAATGTCATTAGGCACCTGTCAGAATTTGTCACGGAGGAAAATGCACCACGAAGTCCTAGTAGACTAACATTAGTTGTGTCACTCTTTTGAGACGCTCAGTCAGAGCTTCATGCAATCTGAAATCTCGATCCTTTCACCTGTAGCTTTAATTAATCTCAAAATATGAGAGGAAGTAATTTAGTTTGTGTCGCATATATAAGATGGTAAATTTCCCTCATGCAACCTCATTTAGAAACACCTGAGGGTTTGTTAGACCATCCGGGCAGGTCATATGCACTCTTTGTTAATGTGTGCTATTTATGTAATAAACCACAGCCACACAGTCTCACGGCTTTTCAGCCCACTATTGATGAGACAACCGAAGGGGAGGAAGTGGGGAGCCATTTTGTCAGAAATTAAATAAACAGCACTTCACCATAAAATGAAAATGAATTACGTTGAATGGTTATTCTCAATCTATTATTTATCAAATGAGCCTCTTCAGTCCACTGACCCAGCAATGATTATGGTCAATATGCTGAACAGAGACTGCTCGACAAAGGCTGCCTAACAAAGATTTTAATTTCATCAGCCTCAATTACTTCGGAGGACCCCAGAGTGAATTTGGAATACAAATTGTTACACATGTCATTACCTGGCAAGAATGTGTAACACCCGTCTGAATTTTATTTAGCATCTGCATTCAGTTAATAGCTTGCACCTGATTTACTCATGAATGACCACATTTGAAGTGGTCAAACTAAAATATGCTTTAACTGTTGGCAGTTTGATTAGGTGGGGTTTTGTCTGGTCTCGACTGAATCATATGAAAGGGACCTGACCTCCGAGTGTATTATTATTATCATCATTATTATGATTATTCATATAAGGTTCAATGGCCTTTATTTCATTCTCAGATGAATACAAATCTAATATGGATTTGGCTGCTGTCCTGCTTCTAAGAGTGTGTTCCCTGGTACTGTAGGACAGAGTTTCACTTAGGAGCTGTTCACGTCAGGAAACAGGACCAAAAGAACATGCCGTTAATCTTCTTGCTACCCCAGCTGTGGAAAGTAATGCATAACTAAAAGTCCGGTAAAATGAATTAATGATTTCAACCATGAACTTTTCTCCCAAAAAGCCATGAATCGTCTCCAACTGATAATGCACCACGACCCCGGAGTGTGAAATCCCTGTTGCGTTGAGAGTAGCCAGTTAATTGATTCGCAAATTATTTAAAGTTTGTGGTGCCCAGGGGAGTGCTGGGCTCTAATGACAGCTCGTTTTGAAAGAGCTGAAAAACTCTTCCCAGGCAAGTCAGTATTAAATTGTGATAGTAAGCTAACACATCTAATACGAGCCCCAGGACGAGAGACACGAGTATCCAGGATTGTGTTAGATTGGGTCTGCTGAATATGTTCTTTATTTTAGGTTGTGTTGCATCCAAAATGTAATAATTAATGTTAATGTCCTTTATTCTGATTTTGCAAGGCTTTTCTTTTTCCTCAGTGGTTTTATCCTCTCAGGCAAAGCATGCAATATGAAGAATAACGTGTTTATAATACAGATAAAAAGCTGAGCATTGTTGTATACAGTTAGTTTGCAAGTGCCTAATTTTCCTAAACTTGTCATTTGCCCATTGACATGACACTCACTGTGGCAAAATTCAGTGATTAACTAGGTTTGGCTGGGTGAAATGCTGTTACTCTGTTACCTGCAATCCTCAAACAAGCTGACACAATGCATACTCTGTCAATGGCATGTGTGATATTGAAAAGGAAAAATATATTTACATTTAAGTCTGTGAACAAACTAAAATAAGTCCAGAATGTTTTGTTGTGGTAAGACCGATATCAAGCAATCGCTGTGCAGAATAGGCTCATCTAGAAGCACACACACGTTACGTTCCATTGCTTTTTAGTTGAAGTGGTTGGATCTCTGTGTTAATATCAAGAAGCCTCTAATCTCGACCCATTAGCAACTGCTGTCATTCAGACACACGGTGTCGGCCTGATTTAAATAAAATGAAATGAAGATAGTTGTTTCTGCTCCCTTGGCTTCACTCATTGCCATAAACATATGCTCTGTGCCCCGCTTCTTTCCATCTTATTTATGACTTTAATTTGTTGTGTGGGCTGCGCAAGAAATCAAATTTAATCCAATCCTCCCAGGGACCCTGTCATATAATAACATGGTAATTTCTGTGTATCCTTTTGAAAAATGAGGAAATTAATTCTTCCTGACATGTTCTAATTATTCCAGTGTGAACGGCGGATGGGCTCCCCTCCTTCCTCCCACCCGCCCACCATCACCCCCCAGCCCCCTAAGTGTCAGTTGCCGACGGGTGGCGAGGTGCTAATGCTGACCAGCAGCGCGTTTAATTTGAAACATGAGCAGACACCTTTCAACACACCTTCCTAATGTTGGAGTGGCTCACACAAATTAATTCACTACTCATCTGGCAGCTCTGACTGAGACGTGTGTGTGTCCATGCAGGCGTGCGTGTATGTGCAGTGTGTGTGTGTGTGTGTGTGTGTGTGTGTGTGTGTGTGTGTGTGTGTGTGTGTGTGTGTGTGTGTGTGTGTGTGTGTGTGTGTATTAGGGTATGGGGGGGGGTCACTAGGACACCATTGCCGTTAGTAAAGGTAACATAAGGTGTGTGTGTGTGTGTGTGTGTGTGTGTGTGTGTGTGTGTGTGTGTATTAGGGTATGGGGGGGGGTCACTAGGACACCATTGCCGTTAGTAAAGGTAACATAAGGTGTGTGTGTGTGTGTGTGTGTGTGTGTGTGTGTGTGTGTGTGTGTGTGTGTGTGTGTGTGTGTGTGTGTATTAGGGTATGGGAGAGGGTGGCGTCACTAGGACACCATTGCCGTTAGTAAAGGTAACATAAGGTGTGTGTGTGTGTGTGTGTGTGTGTGTATGTGTGTGTGTGTGTGTGTGTGTACATGGGCAAGGCCAGGTATCACCATATTACAGGCGGACTGGGTGTTGAGTTGGCGTAAAGTGGGGATGTTGGGATTACTTGGACAGTTTTTTTCTCCCCCCCCGGATCTCCCTCCTCTCAAACCAATGGTGCCTTTTCACACATCGCACTGCTCCACCGAGAGCGCCGAACGGCTTATTTAATTAGACTGTCATCAGGCAGTCTTTAGCTTATCACTTCAATTTGCATAGGGACGTGTCTAACAGAGATGTTGTGGAACAATAATCGTGTTTCAAGTTGAAGGTTTTAAAACCTTACAGTAAGAAGCTTTGCCTTCGTTTTGTAGTGCACTTTTACCTGTTGCAGACCCAAAATGATCAAAATAGTGATTAATAATAATAGTAAAAATACAACCTGAGCTGAAAAATGAGAAACAAAGTGCATCAAAATCTGAATATTGTTATCACAGAATACAAATTGTATTTTGACTTTTGCCAAGACCTAGTCTGTGTAACTCCACAGCATGGTATACATTCAGGCTTCAGACAGACGAAATGTGTTTCCACTCTAATTATGTACAGTATCTAAGCAGCTTAGACAGGAGGAGCAAAAATAAACAAAATTTGCTGAACTTTGGAGTCGGGTTAAAACCACAGAACTGTAATTGATTTGGTGTGTGTGTGTTGTCTCTGGGTCATAGAACAGAGGGCTCATAGCGGCGGCGTCATGGTCGAGGAGAAGAGAGCATGGCTTTGTGAACGGTGGGTGGGTCGCCCTGTGACTCAGAGAAGGGAGAGGCGTCAACATGGCCGCCTGGACCACAGGGATTAAAGTGGCCCCCCCCACTCACACCCTGCAGGGTTAATCACTGCCATTTTGGATCCATGCGGAGGGAGCAAATGCACTCTCCATCACTGTGGAACAACTGAGACATAAGCCACCAGTTAGGCTGCCACTGCTGCAGCTCTGTGGGTAGATGTACTTCATGAGCTTGTTTCCACTCAGCACAATAGAGTGTTTTAAACCGTGGTTTACTTGTCTTAAGAAGGTTGACGTTCCTGGATCAGAACGGACTCTCCGTATTCTCCTCTTTGGATATTGCTACTTTTTCTCATGTGGCTTTATTTATGGGATATACCAAGAAACCTGGGATGTAGTTACTGGTAGGATCCGTGTAGCTAACTTCTGTGTCTCGCTGTGCGCCCCGCACTACGTGAGCCTGTTAATGACTGAAGGCTGAGAGTGCTGTCTCGTGCCAAGACCCACATGGCTGCTGGCGGTGCATTAAATCAGCAGTCAATTTGACTGGAAGTTTGAAATCTGGGCTAGGTTAAGGGGATGTGCTGAAGCCGTGTTAATAGCTAGCTTGTTGTCCATATGGTACTGCTTTAATAGAGCACATTTGTTGCAGATGGTGGGAGACTTGGTTAGGCAGAGGCAGCTTTTGGCAGAGGCTCATTCTTCGAAAGGGCTGCCGTGCTGCTCAGACTGGTCCAGGCCAACTTAGTGATGTCTATCCTCCCTGCTTCTCTCTCACCAAAAAGCCTGCCCTTGAATTCGGGCCGAGACTTAATTTTAAGACATTCTTGTTTTTTTGTGTTCACTGCAAAAGACAATGTGCCTCAGTCACTTTTTCCTTAGTTTGGTCATTTGCTCTCCAAACCACACCTTTGCTTCCATAGACTAAGTTCAGTTGTTTCTGACCACAATGGGCCTGTAGACAGCAGGCCCAGCTGAGGAAACACAAGCACACAGAGAGTGAAACAACAAGGGTTATGGAATATAACCAAAGATAAAGATAGAAACTGAGCATGGCCTAATCTATTTCATTTTCTCACTTAAGTATTTCAGCAGGCCTGCTGGGGGATTCAGGCGCCAGTGACATACATGAACACAGATTGAGAATATAAAAATAGAATGCTCTGTTTGTCCTGTCACCTGTTTAGTGTATATATATATATATATATATATATATATATATATATATATATATATATATATATATATATTGAAAGTCTCCAAATTTGATACCGTTTCTTTTCCAAATATCCGAGCTGCATTTTCTTCATATGGATACGTGTATTTTTTAAATTTTGTTTGCATGTGCTTCAACTTTGCTGTGATTTGTGTTGATAATTGTTTTAGTTTGTGTGTGCCTGCAGTAGAGTATGTGTGCTTTTTGCACTCAGAGAAGTGAGGAGACACGCTTGATCTGCTCTGCACTGTTTGACGGTTGTTTTCTCACGTTGTCACTGGCTTGGTGTGCTGTGGCGTGGTGATGGTATTATGTGCGCAGGGCCCAGCTGAGTGGAGAAAAGAGCAGAGCTGCAGCGCCCCTGGCTATGCCACTCCCGCCTCCCCAGACACCTTATTGTGAGAAAAGTCTCGGCTGAGCCCTCTGGGCCTTGTGGATCCACTGCCTTGCTAAGTGCTGGCCAGACTGAAAGGCACAGTGTCCTTGGGCCCGGCTCATTCTTTCCATTCTCTCAGAGGCTTTGTCTCATAAGCCAAGAGAGCAAGGGGAGAAAATGCCAAATTACACCCATGTCACTAAAACTTAAGGTGTTTAAGGGCTGAGATGTCATTTGCTGTTGCATTTTGTGTTATTCATGATGATGAGGGAGTGCTGTAACAGAGGAAGTTTAGCAAGGAGTATTTTTCTTTCCAATCATATTAAAAAGTAGTGATTTTCACAGCAGGAATTTCAGTATGTGAAATTTATTACTCTTAAATGTAAAAGTTATGAAATTGAATAAAAGGACGGTGGAGAGATGAAATGTTGAAGTGAAATGGCATGTCATAATGCTGAAAATATCTTTGCATGATACTCGCCATTTTTCCGAGGCTCAATGTCTTTATAAGGCTCGTTGTGAGATCTTAAATTTTCAAATAGCGACAAAAGTCCCACTGACAAATTTGTTACTTGAAATCGCTGTTCATTTTTCACCACTTAAAACAAAGCACATGGAAGCCCTAATCAATTTTCAGCCAATCTTAACACAATAAAACTGCATATTATACAGACCAATAACATGGGCTAATGGAAACCTTTTGTAAGTCAATTTTAGCCATGTGTCTCTAGTATTTTGCGGGCAAGGCTTCTGAACGACCCCTGCAAGTGGTGACATCATGACCACATCCTTTTGCCTCACTGGCGCTCAGAGTCCCAGCTTGGGTCCCTTGCGGCTGAGCTCCCAGAAGCCACAGCACCCTCGCCACACATGGGCTGCAGCTGGACCACCGTTGGCTACTCTGAGCAGACTGGGACTACTCTGGGATCTGCGGTTACAGTGCTGGATGTACATGCATATATCTACACACAGCGGTGGAAATACACTGTATAGAGATCAGTAGGCAGCGTTTATTTGATGCAAACATATCATCAGGCTCTCTGTGCAAACCCATGTTGTATGCAAATCCACTCCCTCGATGGAAAGAGGTATAATTAATGATGTCAGTTCATAAAAAGAGAGGATGGTTTCCTAGTCATAATTCTGCTTTAATTAAAGACATAAGAGCTTATATAAGAGGAAGATGTATGATCTGTGTTTTTCTTTTCTTTCATTTCCTCTTTCTTTCTTTCCCTCCTTTCTCCCCTTTCTCCTTGTTCTTCTTTTTGATTATTACTCATTTCATAGTGAAAATGGTTCTCTGTGATTTCTCCTGCCAGAACCCCACACGCTGACATGGAGGGCTTTCTTCGTAGCAGCTTTTTACTGAGGTTAGTTTCATTTCCGTTGTTGCCATTCAGGATCATAGGTCGGGCAGGGGGTGGTAAGTGGGCTAACAGGGGTTAAACTTTCTGACACACTGTTAGCTTTAGACTTTGTCCCGTGTGTGCGTGCACATGTTCTGTGTGTGCGCATGTGTCTGTATATTTGAACATTGTCGGACATGGATTCTACCGTATTTACCCAAGCTGTGTGTTATGATTGTGTTCGTGTAGTGTGTGGCTGGGTAGCATGCTCACCCTGATAGCCTTGAGTTAGACTGAAAGCACACATCAACAACTTGAGGGACAACGCTGTCGCCCCCCTTTTATTTCCCTTCCTCTCCATTTCACAGCATAGAGAACCTGCAGGTCAGGGTTTCTCTGTCTTTAGACTGCATGCTTTTGTCTGACCACTCTCCTCATCTGCCCTCCCCTCACTTACTAACTACCCTAATCAGGGATGTTGGGGTTGCTGGGGTGAAGCCACTGCTGGCATATCGGTTCTTGTGATGTACTGTTGTGTTCCGTGGTGTTCTGTGTTTGTATTCAGCCTAACATAAAGATTTATATTTTTTGTCTTTACCCTTCCTGTGATTCTAATTAAAAATTTGTGCTGTCATTACACACAGAGGAAGTAAATAAGAGAGCTTATTTACCATTGGCTCCTTTCCTAGTCAACCACCTTCTCTAGGCTCCAGTGTTGCTCCCTAATTAGGGTTGGCTCATTAAAAGCCACAGCAGCAGCATCTGCCTTTCAAAGCTGCTGTCAGCCAAACTTTACTAAAGCTAATGAATCCTCTTTGATTTCTTTTTCAAAAGGTCACTTATTTGATTAAATTAACAGCATTTTTTCCCCCTCTGAACTGTTGGGGGCATTTTAAAAAGAAAGGACAATTTGATACCATTACTCCCGCTACCCATAATGTCCTTCAGGAATTCAATAAGAAAATCTCTCTTGCATTTAAATTTATTTTATTTATCTTTAGAATTCAATAAGATTGAGTCCCACATTTATGAGCCTAAGAGAAAAAAAGGCGAGTTGAGCTCTGAGCTACGGCAGAACTGAAATTGGGACCAAACTTAATTCTACAGAATCATCACTGTATAAAGTATATTCACAAGGTCGTTTTCAATATAGATATCTCTCACTGTGAATTGAAATTGTTGCTTTTGATTTTAATTAAATCTGACAAACTGAAAGAGCCAATTATTACTTACATATAAATTACATATATTCAGTATATTTATACGAATATTTGATATATCTACTGTTTGCAGCAGTAAACAAATAAAATATATATTATGAAAATGTACAGTATCAGTTTTATCTTTCATGGCATGGTACCAGTTTATTTGGTGAGCTATATCTGCTACAGTTTGACAGGAGTTATTCAGGCATACAGCATGTTAAATTTTTGAAAGTGCGCTGCCATTGCTCATTTCCGCTTTTTTTTTTTTCTTTTTTTTTGGAGTAATGCTACGAAGTGGATGACAGCATTTAACTCACCACCTGTCGAAACCAGTTTGGTGCATAACTAACTCTGCTAAAGATGAACTGTATCCTGTGTGTTGCAGGATAAGAGTGGGATAGTAAAAAGGGGCTGGGAGGAGCATACCTTAAAGCAATACGCTTTAAAAGAAAAAAGAAAAACAACAAAGAACATGGCCTTTGACCTTGGCTGTTCCTCAGCAATTTTCTTTTGTTCTCATAGCAGTGAGGAAACACTGATTATTCTGAGTAAACACATTATTGCGCTGCTAATCCACATCCTTCTGTCAATGTCTGTTTTAATTAAAGGAGAAGCAGCAGCAGAAAGATATCACGCACACTGGCCAGAGATTTGAGGCCTTAACAATCAGGCCAAGATTAAAGGCAGGCTTTGCTTCAGGGTTAGCCCTTTTGCTTTGATAAGACTTGTGTCCAGGAGTGGGCTGTGGGGTGGGGGTAGGGGTGAAAGGGGAGAAAAGGGTAGAAACAGGGGTGGATGGATGTGGCAGTTAGACATTCCTCCAGTGAAGAATCCCAGTATCTTTTCTCAAGCAACAGAATTAGGTCAAAGGGGGCTTTCTGAACACGCTCATACATATCTGCTCCAATATGCGTTTGTTATTGCCTCTTTATGCTGTACTTTATATCACAGTAGCGCACCAGATGGGCCTTTCATTACCGTAATGAGTCAGGAGTTTGGTTTTGAGTCACACATACAGAGTTTTAATAGCTGTAAAAGTATCCACTTTCATTTTTGACAAACGCTGCTTCCCGATGGCACCTGATACGCAGCCGCCGTGAAAAACACATCAAACTCAAACAGGAGATGTCTAAGCTCCTTACTTAATGCCCAACTCAAAGCTTTTGTATTGTCTCATGAAAACACTGTCTGTTTAAAATTCTCGGTATTTCAAAAAAGTTTTCTGAATCAAAGTATTCAATGTATACAGTGTCTCTAATAGACAATCATTTGTGCTTGCATTATTGTGAGCCTCTGTTTGTTGACAAGAGGATGCATTTTCACTTCAGATCAATTTTTCATATGTTTATGAAAGACATTTAACAGGTTTTTGTTTGTGTAGTCATAGAGACTGAGAAAATAAGTGTGAGAGAGAGAAAGGGGAAGGAAGACCAAACACAGACATGTGAACAGAGCAAGAGAGGAGAGGAGAGAGATGTCTTCAGTCTCTGTCTACTCCCAGTGGGCAGGACCTCCCCCTACATTTCTGCCATTATTTGATGTAATGAAAGGAGAAAGTGTGTAACATTGAGATTGTTAATTAATTTAGTCTAACAAGATGAAGATAAATGAAACCCACTGAAGGTTGACTAGGCTAAGGGGCCCACTTAGCATTCCTTCTGCCCTCAAGCTCTGTCTCTCTTGCTTCTTCACAATGGAGCACAGCTAATAGGTGCAGCACCGTGTTTGTACAACCCCACTGAGCTCTCACCCAGCAAGTTTAGATGTAGCACTTTGAGGTAGAATATTTCATTTTCAGCTTCTTTTTTTATTGTCATAACCTACCCTCTGTGATATTTTAACCTCCAAATTAAAAAAAAAAAAAAAAAAAAAGTGTGCCATCTTGACATATTAGCTAAAGCTCAGTTGGCATACATGACCAGTAAACTAAACTGATTTTTTAAATACAGTACTGGTCAATAATTCAGAAATACCTCCTCATAGACCACAAACACACCTTTTATTATCTTCTGCTCGAGATCAGATATATTTTTCTGAAATGGATGGAGGTTATATAAATGGCCATTCTCTCCAGCAACTATGTGGCCCCTTCACATGAGCCTGTGTGACTCTGAGCTTTTCACCATATGAATGGGTCTTGTCTAATGTGGCCTGGGGGCTATTTGAGCGGCAAGACAGACAAAAAGCAGAAAGGACATTTTTCTACAAAGCCAGACAGTTGTCTTCATCCGCAGCCCAAGTAAATCAGTAGTCTATCGAGTTGTTTCCTCAGTGGACACTTTGTACAGGATCTTCATGGCAGCACAGACCAATCATTATGGCGCCCATTCTTTGCTCCCTTAGTTCTCAAGTCATCCACAATGGGTTGTTGATTGTATGGAAAACAGCAGAACAATTATGTCCTCTGTTATGGTGGCAGGGCAGCATTTTAAAGTGCAATCCTCAATAATGGTCTCATTATTGTTATTCTTGGAGCAGGCCTCAGGAGAAAGAAGTAGCTGCTCGCAGTACGTCATTATTTCGTAAATTTCGATTAGCTCATCATGCTGTCTCCTGGCAAACAGAATCATAGCTAATTAAAAGTGAGTGAGCGCTCTTGCTTGTGACTTAAAAGGTAGCACTCGATAGGCTGTTAATATGAAAGAAATGGTAAAAAAGGAGGATTAGAGCTGTTACCCTGGTAACTCCAACTTCCATCTGTGAGGGAACAATGAACTTGTGTTCCTCCACCACCTATGCTTGAAAAACAGAAAGCAGGAAAGTGAGTGTTCTGAAAGGACAAGACCCTTTTTAACAACAAAGTGGGATCCAGGTCTAATAGGCTTTTTGGTGCAAGTTGTTAGGCGAGATCACTGGGGGATAGAGGAGCAGAAAGGTCAATGTGTAATCCTAGGACAGTGAAGGTTGTCCGAGGTTTTTACAATAGCAATTTGTTTCCTGAATCCGTGTGTCTTACCAAGAAACAAAAGCTCAACTTTGGCCATTTTAAGGATCATAAAAGAAAATGAAGTTGTCAGAAAATGCTCCTAATAAAAGTGTCCTTTTGATAAAGAGGGTAACATGCAACACTAACTGTACACAGTTCCTCAGCTGAGTAAAAAACACAGAGAAGATTCTTATGATTCTAACTGATTAGACAGAGTTGTCGGAAGCGGTTGAAATGGTCTTTTGCATCTCTTTTACTGATGTAAGTGAATCTGCATTGCTTTGTGACGCCTCAATTACATTTGAAACAACATGAACTCTTATACAAATCCTAAAAGACCTTACAGTTTAAGCAGGAAACTCGTGATTTTCATTAATTCTGCATAACGGCAGTTTTCAGCTCCCTTTCAATTTGACTTTTAATTTCCGATAAGCATTAAGTGACACTAACGTCACTATCAACATTAAAGTCTTTAAAATCTTGAGGTGAGGCATGGTGATGAAAAACCCGGTTGTCATGAGTAATGAATTTCCATAATATTATTTTACTTCAACCGACATTAAAACAAGTTTATAGGCATTAATAGAAAAATGTGTTTGATGGGCTTATAGTTAAGAGCTGCTAAAGAGCTGCTACAATGAAAAGGAATGCTCCTGCTCTAAAACACTGCTGAGTTATAATGATCCATGACTATGGAGGAACAGTATGTGTTTCTCTTTGAGTTTTATGTCCCTTATTACAGCTGCAATACGTCTGCTCACATTAAGCTAATTTATGGCTAAGGCCAGCGTAACAGCAGTACAGGTTAATGAATTTGGCATTACTAATTAAACGTTATTGAGGGATGAATATGAATCCTGTGGTTGGGACAGACAGCAGAGAGAGAGGAGGGGGGGAGGAGAACTGGACGGAGGACTTTTCTGCACTGTCTCTTTCCTTCAGTTCTTCCACTGTGTGATATTCAAAACAAGTAAAACATGGAAACTGAAGGTGGAGACAGGAGTGTTTGAGGTGAAATGGAGGACAGTTTTGTTTCAGTGTAAGGCCCTGCCACAAAAAGAAAAGTGTTTATAGGATGAGTAAAAATGTATTTTTTTTGAGATATAAAATATTAATATTTCAGGGAGAAAGGAAAGCAAACTCATCCCTCTTTATCTTTATTTGCATGTGTGCATTTGTTCTATTGGGTGAAAAGATAAATGAACAGCAAAAGTGATGAGACACTCATGTAAGCTGAGGACTTTTCTGCTCAATGCAGAATATGTCCCTTTTCACACAATTGTTGTTAAGCAATTACTTCAGTCACCTCTTGAACACAGGAATTTAAAGGCCACAGCCTACTCAAGCAAAGAAGGATGATGGTGACGGTGTGGGATATTGAGCAATTATTGAATCGGCGTCTGACATACACTCTCCAGAACTAAGCAAAGAGCGTGCTGCAGAAAACAAGATGCACATTCTCTGTGGATTTTAAATACTTGCCTTTGCTTGTTTGTGAAAGGTTACATTGCAACACAACAAAAGTAATCAGCAAAACAGGAATATATAAGAAAGTGTTTGGTTGGATGGGAATGTAAGTGACAGAAACATTTAAAAAGCTCTTCAAATTTTTTCAAAAAAATAAAAAAAAATTCCACAGCAAGCTGTTCAAAACTCTTTCAACTGCAGCCTCTAAATGGATTACAGCAACATATTTGGAGTTTGTTATTATATTGCTGTGTGCACAGCTATTTTTACTATTATTTTTTTTAGTATTGTCATTGGGGTGTGTGCTACACGGACAGTTTAAATCTCATTTTTGCTGCCACTCTTTCTCTCCGTTTCACTCTCACTAGCGCCTCTACACTCCATGTCTGACATACTCTCCCTGAGAGCTAAGCCTTTCAATTTAGATTTCAATTATCATGTTAGTTTTGTGATTAGACTTTAGTCCTCCAGGAATCAGACCTCTCTGCTCCTCTCTATTCCACTCTATTCCACTTCCCCTGCAATCACATCCCATCTGATGAATTGCGCATATAATTACGGAAGTTATTGAATATGCAGATCATTGCTGACTCTTGGTGTGCGGTTCAAAACGCATCAGCTCTAACTGTATCAAACAAGGGTCTCTGATAAAGACCCACTCTGATAATGAGAGAGGGCCAATGTATGCTATTAGTCAGAGACAACAGACACCACAAAGGCTGAGACTCAATTAAAACAGAGCCACGCTACAATCTGTGTGTCTTTGTGTGTGTGTGTGTGTGTGTGTGTGTGTGTGTGTGTGTGTGTGTGTGTGTGTGTGTGTGTGTGTGCGCGTGTGTGTGTGCGCACGCGCGTGATTTGGCTCTGGGCACAGTCTGCGCTACCATTATAACCAGCACTGCACAGACCAGTGTGAGTAGTCTGCCAGCCAATGCACAAGGTGTTTATGAATCAACCAAAATGAGGTATTTCCCCCATGTTACAGTATGTTGCTACCATCGTCTTACATGCCGTCCCATGATGCAATCCCTCAGAGGTTTTCAAGAGAGGGGAGTGAAGCACTTTGCAGGCACACCCACAGGAGGTGGATGTGGGAAATGTTTAAACTTTTGATAGCTTTTAGAGAGCTTTCTTGAAACTTGGCTTGCAAGGGATGAGAAAAAAAACAGGTCTCTCATGCTATAATTTTTTCGCATTTTGCTGTCAAAATACAAGAGGATTTGTTACTTGCTCTGTCACAGGTCCAAAAAAATACTAATTTTTTCCCACATAAAGCTAGTCGTGCAGGATTTCTCAGCTGGAGTTTCACACACAATTGAGAATACAGGGAAAGGGGAAGAAACCAGGTCCTGTATTTTTAGCCTGGGCTATAGTGATGTAGCTGCCATTTATAGCTGATATGCCTGATGCTCGGGGGCTGCCCTGCTGACACCAGAGAGAGTGGTTTATAGACTGCATAGTCTGCATACACAGACTGCACAACATAATCTGCAATGCATAGGCGTGCAAACAAAATGGGAACAAAAAAAAAGTTATTTTTAAAAACTGCATCATGTACTGCGGATAAACTACATATTTTGCGTTTGAGTTTGGCAAAACACCTGGCTCTCACCCCCTATCTACTGATTGACCAGTACTCTTTGCCTAAGAGTCTATTTAAGTCTCTAGAATAAAAAGTTGCATGAATGATGGTTCAGTGAACATTTTGGAAATGAAACCCACTGATCCCCTTCTTGCATCTGAAGAGGTTCTCTTAGTTTTTAGTCAGAGTGCAGGCCTTTTTTTCTATAATGATGCTAAAAGTTCACCTTGCCTACTCCACACCTGACACCACTTCTTGATAAGCGTGGAGTCAAGAGAGCAGTGACGACCCTTTCTACGTTGTGAATGTAGGCATACATTTTACTCACTATTTTTGGTTTATTCAAAACAAGCACGTTTGTGATTTTCCTTTGAAGTGTGTTCACAACTACTGAATGTAAAACCTTTAAATTACCCTTTAACAGAATTAAAACAAAAACATCGGCAATCTGGTCTGTTGTGAAATGTAATTACTGCACACCACTAGCACACACACACACACACACACACACACTCGCACACATCCTGTGTTCACAGTGGCAGGCATTAGAAAACATGGCTGCTGCTGGATCGTTTTCACTGTCATGGCTGTCTGTTGTAATTAAGACTCATAGTGGGCTTTTAGTACATGGCACTTTACCTGGCCCCATGTACATTATTAGGTTAATAGGATTGAACATGTTTACACCAACTGCTATATTAACGGGAGACTAAGAGGGTGACTTAAACTTAGTTAAAGGGGATTAGATAGGAGTTCAAAAAGCATATTAGTGGCTGACTAATCGGCGGAGACAATAGCAGAACACAACCTTTGAGTTGCGCTGGTGTTCAATGTTTAATGCTTTGGTGGTCTGTAAAGTGCACAAAATAGAAACAGGAATAGTTTACTGAAGTGGCCAATGAGTTTTGACTGCCCTTTGCTGTAAAGAGTGTGTTGCAAGTGCAGTGACCTTTGTCAAGTTCCAGCTATTGTTTGCAGATTGGTTACACACTCTACAGGCTGTGAAAGACACATCTGCTACCTTTAGCTCAGTGGCGTAGGGTTGAGGGTTAGGTGTGTGTATGTAGATGGGGTCCTCAGCTACCCTGTCGCACAGCTCAGTTACAGTCATATCAAATATTTGTCTGTCCTTCACTCCCTATTTGCCTTCCATTCTGTTTGCTTGGTTTATTGAAATCTATCTCAGGCCGATTGATAAAGTTTCCAGAAAGTTTGTTACATAATGTCCATTTGTACATTAGTTTGTTTCTGTGTGCATTTTTTAAAATATTTTTTTTTTGTAGTTAAGATTTATGTTCATAGATATCTGACACTGATATGGGTATTTTCTTCAATTATTTAAGCTTTTCACATTTTGAAAAGTCACAGCTGGAACTGCTGTTTAATGCCACAGGAGTCTAGAACTTTAGATCAGCTCTAAAGAAAACTCCCTTTAAAGTATTAACATCAAAACTATATTTGTTTAATGTGTTTTTGATTGATTTCCTGATCAGGATCCAAAGGGTGGTCATAAATGTTTTGGGACAAAGGATCTCTTTGTGTGAATGGGGCCCCAGTTTGAAATGGAGGAGTAGTTTGAGATTACCAGATTATTTCCTACTAGCCCAGTGAGTGAGGCGAGGCGAGCTGCAGCCCTGCGCCGTGCTGTGCTGTGCTGAGGCTGAGCATAATGAGTGTGGTGGCAGGGAACCACAACAGAGCCGGGGCAGAGGCTGCCTGGGAACCAGAGGCCCATGGCCCACAGCCAAACACATACACACAAATCCTGCTGCACACTTGTGGCTTTTTAAGAAAGCAATTTAGTTAATGATTTCATTTTGGAACCCTGTCATGATGCATGTGTCTTCAGAGCAAGCCAGCAAGAGAATTAAGGAGAACTAACGCATGAGGAAAACGTATTAGTAAACACAAGCTTCCTCCTGCTACCACAGACAAAACTAACATACAACCGTGTGTAATGTGGCATTTTTTGTGAACACAGCGCAAAAATCACTTCGGTAATAGACTGTGGTAGGTGTATCGCCGGTGCCTCCTGCGTCTTCTTGCATGGCTCTGGACAAATAGACAGAATAGCTGAAGCACAATATGAGCGGTCAGACACATGGTTAGCAGCAGTCTGGAGCGGTACTTTGTGTTTCAGTCAGCATCTAATCCACTACAGTGCCTGCTTCCCCGGAGTGGAAATACAGCACATTTTTCTGTTCAACCATGTCTGTCAGCTCTCTGATTTTATTAGGGCTATGTTTCACATTCATTTACTCAGGTTTTCTCAGTGCCGCCCCATGAATGAAACCATTTTAGCATTGCTAAAACAGCAGCTTGTACGTGTCTTCTGTGAACCAAATTTTTGGGCAATTACTCAGATCAGTGGCTGGGGTTTCTGGTTTTGCTCCTCAGATCTCATTTTTCTCTGGTCTCTCCCTTTTTTTTCTGTATCAGCTGTCAATCACACGTGGTAACTTTTAACCACCTCCAAACAGAGCTGGGTGCCAGCCGTTCATTTAGTCCTTCACTTTTGCTCGGCTTCTTCCCTTCCAACCTGTCAGAATGACACACACTGTTGACCATGCTTTCTATTCAGCACTGGCAAATTAATTGGTTTCAGTGGTTTAAATCAGCAATCAATGTCAGTTTCCCAACATAATAAGCCTTAATCATAAATCTTTGAGGTGTGGCTTGCCTGACCCCTATTCATCATAGCTCTGCTAGATGGCCTCATCTGGGTGGAGCAAATGAACTACCCCTGTTTTGATTTTCCAACTGACGTGTCACATGAAACGTAGCTACGCTCTACCCTCCCCAATTCCATCCCGGCCCTTCTTCTCACAGTCCTTAAAAAACACAAGGGCCCAAAGACAAAGAAGGAAAAGAAGCCCGGTACATAAAGGGAGACACATTACTTGCCCTTGTGTGAGAGTTCCCAATGAATGCCATTAATTTATTCAGAAAGAGAAAAAGAATAGCAGAAAGAGGGGGAAAAAAGCTAAAGAATCAGAGGTGGGTCCAACTGTAGCTAATGTGCTGTTGTCCTCCCATCCCCAGAATAAGAATAGCGCAGCTTAATTACAACAGTGTTAAAGGTAATTTCCTCACTTCACTCACCAAGCTACAGAAATCCATTTATGAGATGAGAATAAAAGAGAACAAAACTGCTTTTCTTTCTGTAGAAATTGCAAAATTGCCAATTTGGTCTGAGAAAGCGGGCCACTGTGTGTTGACATTCTAGATGTACAAACCAACGGCAGTTGTACCAACCTCAGTTCTGCTTCAGTTTGGCACTGAAGTTGCCAAAGATGACCTCATGGTGGTAAGACCAATGACCGCGGTCCGTAGTTCCCCTGCCACAGTACAATAACCCCCCTACTTTCATAAAGTATTCACAGTCACCAGTGCCTGTGCTTTCCTCTGTAAAATTGCCCCATTATGATTAGCTACTGTCCTTGAGGATTTGGCCAAAAGTTTACAATTGTGGTGCTTTTAATTCTTTCCTCTTTTTAACTTTTCCCTTTTGAGATTTGTATGCTTCCTATAAACTTATTGTGCATCTCTTTGGTGACATGGGAAGCATCCATTCATTCTTGTTTGGCACCCTGATCCAGCCCTTCAACTCACTTTTCTGGCAACTGTGAGAGATGTTACACTGGATTTGTTGAAGTGCATTCTCTAGTGCACAGAAGAAGTTATCTTTATAAATGACAGAATGGACCTGGCCTGAATAGTGCTTTGTTTAATGTTTTACAAAAAGGGGGCCCCTCTCTATATTTCATCTGTCACCCTTGCTTTTCATTCTTTCAACAATGCTCGATTGTTTCCATGAAAATTTCAGGTTCCATGAACAGAAGAATTCTGTATTATTATGTTCCTGCCAAATTCCAATCTCTGTTTTCCTTCTCCTGCTCACAAAGGGCTCATAACTTACTGTCAACCATGAGGGAAGCCACAAAGCTCCAGTGTTGCTCAGCAAATAGGGTTGTGTTGGTTGATGGCTCGACTCGCTGTGAGGTTTGCTTAAGTGCAGCAGCAGCAACAGAGGGCTCTTTGGGAACTCCGTCCCCCAGCAGACCTAGAATAAAGAAGGAAAAAAAAACATGAAAAAAACATTTTCTTGTTTGGCTCATGAAGGAGACTGCTGAAGTTGTTGTCTTGCTACTGTCAGTGTCTTCTGGTGTGTGCATTTCCCTAAGTGGTTGACTCATAACACCTACACTGACTCCTCCTCTCATGGATAGTTGCTGCTATGATGCAAGTCCAGAAAAAAGGCCAATAGTGAATTTTGTTGGATGGCTATCCTTCATTTGTGAAAGCATACGCCTGAGTGAACTTGTGTGTGTCCTGGGGAACTGAGAGGCTGTTATGCCATCCAGCTCCGAGCTTGTGTCCTGGGATCAGGAAAAGGGCCAATGGCACAGGGGACCGAAGGAGGAGGAGAGGAAGGAGGAGGTAGAGGAGGGATTCAGTGTGTGAGTGCTCATCGACCCTTCCCGAGTAGACAGACAGGGACACTTAAGCACTCTCACACCTGCATCTGCCTTGCCTTGCGCGGGGGGCAAGGACACCAACCTCGCTGTCATGGCAGCTGCACAAGTGTTTAAAGTGAGATACAAGGCAGTTCCTCTAGCAGCATATTATTGCAAATAATTTACCCTGCAAAGTAATTATCAATGCTCTGCTCAATATGTAAAGTGCGCACTTCAGGTGGCTGGCTTAATTTGCTCTGGGTGGCGATCATTTGAGTGTGGATTTTAGCTGTGGTAACAGTGGCAGTTTCTAATAGAGAAGGCATCAGGAGAGAATGTGAAGTGAGGATGAAGTGCCGTCGTAATTGAGTTGACTTTTTGCAGGGGAAGGTCAACAATAATGGAGGAACAATTTAAACAAATTAATTTAGGCAACTCTCCAGCCTCTGTTCTGTGTTAGGTACCTAGTTAGAAAACTGTATTTCCCCAATTATTTACTATATTTTAATATCATAATTTTTTTTGTCAGCTAAGGTACACAAGATTTAAAATATATTTGTGTCTCAGCGATGCTTTAAAAAAAATGCATCAGAACTACACAACAGGCAAACGTGTGTGAGTATGCGAACGGTGTGTGTGTATGCAAACTGTGTGTGAAAAAGAGACTAACTGTGTGCAGTGTACAGCCCGTATTATGAGTTGATTATGTATCCAGAAACCTGGCTGCTGCACAGCATGGCACAATCACAATGGAGGGTGATAATTTAATTGTGCTAAACGGTGGATTCCGTGTCAATGCTCCTCCAGCTGGGAGCTGTCAGGTAGTAATATCTCATTATGGCAGGTGAAGAACCCAGAGGAACCCTACCATGACACCTGTTAGAACAGGAGGAACCCCTGAAGGGAAACACACAGATGATTTTCCCTCTCTCTGACTTTTCTCTCTCACACGCATACGCACACACACGTTCTGAGGCAGCCACGCTATTGTTTTCATGTATTTTCGCCTCATTGTAAAAGATTGTCTCTCTGTATTTGATGTAATATTGATGTAGTTTGATGCACATTTAATAGAGTGCAAAAAAATAACTGTAAGAAATCACAGAAGTCATTGTTACAAGATCTTGTGTAGTCTGACACACCTCAACTGCAGGTTCTTTTTTATGCCTGAAGGTTGAACACTTATTTACTTAAATAAACCAACATATTTTGCATATTATTTTAGGTTTAAATATGAGAACAGCTATATGCATGCATGCTAACATGGAAATTTAAATACCTTTATCTGTCATTGTCTGCTGTTTCATCACCCTTTAAAAAAAAAAAAAACGCCCTTCATTTCTAATAATTTATTTGTTTTTCTCTCCTTGGTCTTGCTGATAACACGTGAAGGAAAAGAGCATAATGTCCTCTGTTGGGACCTATGATCATAAGTTGAAGGTGCAAGACATCAGCAGTGAGACAGACATGTGGGCGAGATGGGGCAGTGGGGGAGACGGTGTGGAGTTACTTATCACTATTGTCTATAAAAGGTAAACACTGTGACAGAGCAGATACCGCCGGTGAAAGTCAGTTAGACCCTTTTATGATGAAAGAGGAAATGGGATAGCTGAGGACACATACCCAGCGGTCACAAGACCCCCAAGATGAGCAGCGCACAACACTCCTCTAATACTTACCAATTAAGCAGAGGTTGTTTTGCACGATGATGAAACATTATCTCGGGGAACAATTCATGACTCAAAGCATTCCAGGCCATATGAGCCCACGGCCAGGGAACTTAAGTCCTAATCCTTCAAATGTGCGTAATATTGTCAGCTATATATAGACCAGGTCTCTTTTCTATTTGACCCTCCCTCATCTCGGCCTCAAGTCTTCAAAGTGACTGGGGCTTTGTCTTTGAGAAAGACGGCAGTGTATCATACACTTATTGATTACTTTTCTTTCATTACCGTGTAATCAAGAGTGAGGAAGGACAGCTTGTTAAGAATTTATCAGCCACCACATTTTCAGTTCACCATATTCTCCCTGTTTAGTATGTAAAAGCACATTTTAGGCCTGTTTTCCAGAGAAACTGATTTAATTATTAATGCGAGTAAAGTTATTTCAAGAATATACTGTAGTTATACAAACAGGGCTGTTTTGCTGATTTTATTTTGCAAGCACGGAGGCCGAGGGTGTAAACAGTGTTATTCTATCAGAAAATATGATCGAATTCCACATGCTACCCACATTCAGCTGAATCCTGCTCTCTGTTTTGCGCCCCATCAAATGTCTTTGTTGTGTCTGCACTGATCTATTGCACACGTTCCCCTTTAGATCACAGCACTGTGTGATCCCCACTCCAAATATGAGGAATAAAATACCGTATGGCTGCCCTGAGATATTTTCAGAGAATTACCGCCACGCTTCCCCCTTTTCCCTTTCAATAATATGAGGTAGTATTGTATGGGGCTTGTCAGAGGTGGGGGTGGGGCAGAAGGGTTTCTCCACACTCTTTAGCTGCCTGAGCGCAGCCCTCCCAGCACTACTAATAAATTATTAACTCCTGCTGACAAATACTGTTATGGAGCCTGCTGCAGATCTGTTGCATTCTTTAACAAGATTGCTGTAGACACATGTTAGAGGAGGATGGAGTCTCCACTGCTCCCTCTCTTCTTTTCTCTCTCTCTCTCACTCTATATCCCCTTCTCTCGCTCACGCCTCAGCAGTTTGACTGATGACTGGAGACCAAAGTAAAAGTGCCTGAGAGACTGAATATTTTAGTGGTAAAATAATACCACTTGATTTACTGTGTAATACAAAAGCAGTGCTTTGTTTCGCTCTCACACTCCATTGAGGATGAGGTGCTTGTTGCGCTTCGGGCTTGAGCTTTTTGGATGCATGAATAAAAAATATGTCAGAATCCATGCACTTGGCCTACTCCCTAACATACACACAGATACACACACACACAGATACACACGCCAACCCTACAACTGCCCTGTCTATAGTTACCATTACATGCATGCTCTGAACTTTGCTCCGACTCTTGATTTTCAATTAACAGTACACAATTTTGAGCTCATTTTCTATTTGATGTAATTGCAGGAAACAATTTAATGGCTGATTAAAATTGGGAGCTGAGTCCTCCTAAAGACACAGCCGACAACACTCCTAGGCACAGAGACGAAAAGAGGGGAGGCAGATAGGCAGGCAGGCAGGCAGGCAGGCAGGAGGCAGGCAGGCAGGCAGGCAGGCAGGCAGGCACGGGTCCACACTCCTGTCCTGCCGTCTACCTGACTTGGTGGGTTTGTTTGTACAGCTGCTGAGACACAAGAGATTAACTTAGGCTACCATTGTTTAGGTCCTCATTCACTGGCCAGCCTGATCTGTGACTGTGTGCGAGTGTGTGTGAGTAAGTGAGAAGCAACAACAGTGAGAGAGAGAGAGAGAGAGAGAGGCGATGCATAGAGACTGTTGTACTTTCATATACCAGAATTATGTCTGATTTGCTCTGGCATTAATTCCTTCCAGACCTCTCAAATCTTCTGGGGTTGGTGTGCTTACTTTTTCTTTTTTTTGAGGGTTTAAATAAAACATGGTGACAGAGCCTTTAATTTCTCTGTGTTACATATCTAGAATGATGTCCAAAAGATCTAAAGGTCTGCTCCAACTACAACTTTTCCTGCTATTTCTTTATTTTTTTACTATTTAATATGGAGCTGCAAATATTACCGTGTCCATCTATCCTCTTCTCGTTTGTTGTATTTTCTTTCTCATTGTTACTTTTGTAACAATTTAAGAAGCCTATTTTTGAAAGCCGACGTACAAATGTTGCCGACAATATCCGCAAACAAAAACAAACTCAGCAGTGTGTGTACTCACACAATACATCTCATTTGACAGATTACCTTGAAAAAGACCAAGAACTGTTAGACCCAAAGGCCTTGTTGGTAAAGTCCTTTCTTAAATGCAACATATCTGTAGCTATCTCTCGGTGCCTGGCTTGCAACAGAAAGTGCAAGGACACTATCGCACCACAGCCCGACTCAACCTTGAGAGCCCCCCCTCGGTCCCCAAACCTCCCCCTGCCCCCCCTTAAAAACCCCAGCAAGCTGAGGGTGGAGCTAAAGTGCTGCCACAGTGACCCCTGTGGATAGAGCAGGAGAACGGGGCAGATGGTGATCAGTGATGAAATGTACTACAAGTACCCTGAGCATTTTGTCACATACAAACGACAAACCCATAACTTCTCGCCCCAATTTTTCTTTGATCTTCCTCTCATGCACAGACTTGCATGTGCTCATCTTCCAGGGGAGATTGAGCCCTGAGTAGTCAGTTTTAACAGTCAATGTTCTGTAGTTGGGGAAAATAAACAGGCACAGGGAAACACGGATTAGGAGTTAAATATGCTCCAGCTCCTTCTCTCCACTTCACATCAGTAGGAAGGCCATATTATCCCCTTTTTAATTTAATACCAAATGCATAATTAGATTTGCTGGCACAGTGTTTAATTTCATTCATTGTAACACACAGCATGAGTGCAGCCTCATTAATTGTGAGAAAAAGTGGAACTGGTTGTATAAATTCTGCACCAAAAAAAAGAGTTGCGTTGTAAAACGGAAAGAAAAAAAGAAATTAGAATTAACATGAGTTTTCTTTGCACCTGATATGTGAAGTGCACTCTTCACTGTAATATTCATGAAAGCATGTGACAGATTTGTGAATTTAGTCCTCCTGTTAGCTTTTGGTTTTTAAGCTGCTTAAATAGGATTTATTGGCCTGGGGGAATATGTCACAGCAAAATTCCCTAATTTGACGCATCGAAACAAAAGAAGACGAGGCTGGCTTTTGTTTGTCACTGACTGCCTTGGAGTGAAATCAAATCAGACAAGCAAAATTATTAAATAGTTAAGATGTTTGAAGGACAGAACAAAATCAATTTGACAGATAAAGGAGATTCTTTAGTTAGTTTAGAAATGAAAATCAGAGGAAAAAGCAACCTTGTTTTACATCTCCTTGTACCCGGAGTTAACATATTTGTTAGTTTTTTCCTTTTTATGTGCATTCACTTCACTCCCTGACTGACCTGCTGTCTGAGTATCTGTCTTGGGGTTTGGGCCAGAACCCAAACAGGCACAATTCCAGCCCTAGATCAAGTCATCCATCTGCATTAAACAAAGCATTAGGGACCCCACGGCCTGCTCCAAACTCTGCAGGCCAGAGCAGCAGCAGGTGACAGTCAGGTGGAGTCCTCAGTTCATTCAGCATTTTCTGCTCAGGTGCAACACTTACAATCCCAGTTACAGGTTTACAGGAAAATCATTTGAACGTAAATGCCAATCATTCATGAAATATTGAAGGAAGCAGCCTTCCATACAAGCTGTAATTTCCTTTTCTTAAATCCCGCATTTTCCATTTTTTCTCTTTGCTCTACAGCAGAGTCATGTCTTCCAAGCAAGCCACGTCTCCTTTTGCCTCTGTGGTTGATGGAGATGATGCCATGAGTCAGGAGCACTTGTCTTGGGAGAAAGAGGAGAGTGCCGAGGCCCACGGCACACCACAGCTGCCCCTGCACAGTCTGCTCCATGGAAAAGCCCCTGATGAAATGCAGCCGCTCAGCAGTGTACCACCAGAGAGTGACTGGGACAGCCTGGTGTCAGCCCAGCAGCGCATGGTGAGACATGCATGCACAGAATTTAAAAAAAAAAGAAAAAGCCTAGTACTTGCAGAAAAAATGAAATTAGAACCCTACCGATTTAGGCTAATTTCCTACATTCAATGTTTTTCTTTTGCTAGTTATAGTCACATAACAAAATACATTATCACTGATTTGTGATGTTGCTGAGAATGAAAAACTCAAAATTTAACACCAGCAGCTTCTTCACATTAAAACCACTGTGACTTTCTCTTTGGTAGAATAGACTAAGATGACACTTCAGTTAAATGAATTTTAGAGAACAGTAATAAAGAGAAGTATAGCTGTCACAGAATCCAACTGAGAATTAAGTGAATGTCTTCTTATGAAAGTTTGCTAAACTTTCCCAGGCTTGTGCAGTTTAAACTCTAAACCTGTTTCATTCTGAATTTGCCTATGTGGCAGAAATGGAATAAAAGAAAGTAGTATGATCTTCTTATCTGTTGTGGGGCACAAGAGATGTAGTTTTTTTTTTTTTTTCTTAAAGACAAGTAAAACAGGACTACTGTTTTACTGTACACTCTTAGGAATAATAAGATCCAGAGTAAGCATTCTTGCACCATGAAGCTCAGCTGACATCCCCATAGTTGCTTAATGCTGTAAAAATCCAGGGCTTCTGGCATCTTCAGATATGCAACTCTGGCAAACACTAAACCCTGAACTATTAGGTTAAAGAGATGATTTCTAACTCTTCTTTGAATCACGTGACTAGCACATGAAATTACATCACGACAGCTGGAATGGAATGCAGCCTTATCTGCTGCCTTTGGCTTTCACTGAAATCTTGATGCTGTTAAAGAGATCCTCGATGCATGCATGTTGTTTGACTCGCTGTGTGTGCTACATCTGCAGCGAGACCCCAGATGCTGTACATTCTAAGTGCAGAGCTGCTTTGATGTGAGTAGAGCGAAGAAGAGCACAAGCACTTGTGGGCTATAGGCATAGGAGGCAGGTGGTTGTCTGTGACAGACGGGTCCATGGTAAAGAGACCCAGAGGGCCTCTGAAGTAGCTCCGCAGTTGGCCACCGAGACCCTCAACACCTCAGCATTGCAGCACAACACACAGGTGAACAGGCGCATACACTTAGACACATGAAGAGCCTCTGTAGCAGCCTGCTACTCATAATGCTAGATGTGCATGCTAGATAACTGACAGGCAAAATATTCCTGAAGTTTTCTTCCACTGTGGCACATTATGGATGTCAGCAGCAGGATTTTAGCTAATTTTAAGACGTGGACCACAAAAAAGACACGAATAGGTACAACAATACTTATATTACTTATATTAATTAAAAGTGTAAATACTATAATACTGGTATACGTGTAAACACATGTTCATAAAGTGCCAAAAATAGCAACAAAATGTCACTGAATGACACAAAATGACAATATTAAATGCATTAAATTTTGTTATTGTTGAAAACTTCACTATTGTACCACAACAGGTTAACTGAATGAACAAGAGGGAGGGACTGGAATGGACTGGTTTACTGTAGCAGCATCAACACCCTAATAGAAAGCATAGGTGAAAATAACAGATCTTTTATTGAAGTAAACAAGACTAGCAGCCATCAAAGTAGGAAAGATCATAGGGTCATACAGGTTGCGGTCTTATTTGAGTGTATCACATTATGAATGGGTGGATGACGGCAATTCCTAATGTCAAAAGTTAAATGTCTGAGCATTTCTATATTTTCGCCATCGGTAGCCTTGATCTTGTGTCAGAACAGTCGCCAGTGATGTGTTAAGAAGTGTGATGTTTTTTTCCCCCCAGATGTATTATACTTCGAAGCTATTTAAAAGGAATAATGGTGCAGGTTAAAAGTACAAGTGGGAGGAAGGATGCAAAAAAAGACAAAATGAGCAAAAGAGGAAATGCAAAATGGAGGGTGGCAGCAGAGATATAGAGAAAAGACAAGGGGAAGACATAAGGTGGAAGGAATGAGAGTGTTGCCTGATTACCTGACTCCACCACTGTGCCATGTGTCTGTGTGGGCTGCGCCCTGAACCCACGCCAGCTGATTAACCCGGCACTGCCCCACTCCCCTCAAGCACTCTCCACTGTCTCTGCCACACTGCATAATCATCCAACACAGAGCTGGGAGGTGCAGAGCAGGCCGGTCGGTCGTGCCACCCTGGCGCTTGGTACCAGACCACCCTACACACCGCTGCAACTCTGCCTCGAGCTCAACATGCCACACAGGGATGAGAAATTGGCACTGTCAACATTCCTGCCCGGTTTGCCGCATTCCTGACTTTTTATTTAGGATTGTCAGTGGCTCCAGACGTGGTAGTATCATTTAACCACGCTGTAATACACTCTGTTATCACACTTGTGTTGATTAAAGCTCGCATTTCTATGACAGGCGTGCAGTATGTGTTGGATACAGATGTGTGTCATGTTTATTCTCATCACTTCGTGGGCCAAAGTTTAAACCAGAGATAACTGTTCCCATGTTAAAGGCTGCAACTCCTGGCTGCTTAGCTACCTTCTGCTTTCTCAGACTTCACAAACTATAATTAACACCACCTTCTGTCAGACGCAACCCTCAGCCACGGTCTGTGTGCTGACGATACACTCCAATGTGCAGAGTATTCTCTTCCTCTCTCGTTCCCCTCCAAGCCCTCCCTCATTCTTCTCCCCCTTTTCCTTTATGTCTCTGTTTGTGCACAGGGAGCACTCAGCCAGTCAGCCAGAGACAGGACCCTTAGTTAAATACTAAACCATACACAGGTGGGACTGAAAAACAACAACAGCTTGAGACAGGACACAGATTTACGACGGCTCAAGGCACTCAGCTGAGAATAGGTCTCCACTAGAAAATGAACAAATTACACAGCAGTCACCCTAACACAAATGCACACTCAACAGCAATTTGAGAGATTACAGTTGGGAGGTTTCTCTGTGTAGTTTCTGCAGATGAAAAGTAAAGCCTGAGCACATTATGGATATGCCCTATGAAAGTGTACCTCATCATTTCATCTCAATTTTTCACTTGTCATATTTCATTTACCAGCGCAGTAAGCACTGTTGAAAATACAGAAGCCGCCGTATGAAAGCCAGAGAGGAGCCATTTGATATGGCCAAATCAGCCCTGAGCTGCAAAAACCTAGCAATCACTGCGTTCGAACGAAAAAAGAAAAGAAAAAAACTGTCAGAAAAGCTCAATGGAGCTCTGACAGAACACAGAAACACACTCATCATTTAATACAAATCCCATCCCTTGTTGCCTCCCCTCCCAACTTTTGTTTGTCTTACAGGAATCTGACAGCAATAAAGTATGTTCCCTGTACTCCTTCCGGAACAATTCCACTTCCCCACACAAGCCTGAGGAGGGGGCCCGGGAGCGAAGTGACCTGCTGAGCGGATCAGCGTTTGGAACTCCGGAGCGCCGCAAAGGAAGCCTGGCAGACGTAGTGGACACGCTGAAGCAGAAGAAGCTGGAGGAGATGACAAAGACAGAGCAAGACGGTATGACTCCTTCTCTCTCTGTGTGTGTGTGTGTGTGTGTGTGTGTGTGTGTGTGTGTGTGTTTGGGGTATGGGCGTCGGAATACCTTCTTCCTGATCTTCCCCAATTTTCCCTCCTCCTTTTTTATAATTTTCTTGCTTCCTGACTGTCTGCCTCTTTTCTCTTGTATCTCTCCGTCTCATACACTCATGCGGGCACACACAGGCTGGGAATACTGACGTTACAGTGTTTCCAGTTTGTTCTGAACCTCTTCCAATGTGACAAAGACTGTGTGGCACTGCACCTCAGCATAAGTGTGGTCTTCTTCCATGCCAAGGAAAACTCTTTGACTATAAAACTCATAGTGCTGACCTGATGCCAGGAACATTACCTCTTTTTATTTTGCTACACACAGAACACTTTTTACTCTGCGCAGTTATTCATCAAAGTTGTGCCACAAACAACCACTAAGCCCTTTTTGATGATTTTCACCTGGTTTGTGTACGTAATTAATAACACACCATGAAGATTTTAGTTTTGCTTCTTTTTTTTTTACTGTCCTACAATTAGACAGAGAAAAATATATTATTTTTTTCTGTGATAATACTGTTAAGTCTCTGTCATATCTGCACCCGTTTCACCCTGCTTGGCTCTCCCTCCTACAGCCTGCAGTCTATCAAGAGTATGGCGGAAAAACAAATATTTGAAAGAGCTGCTGAAACACATCCCCCTTCTTAATTAGGGCTGTAGTAATATAACTACATCCAATCAAATGTTAAACCCCCTTGGGAATGCATGTGTCTCATTTAGTGTCTGGGGAGCTCTTAGCTTAAGCACTTCATCAGACGAATAAATTAGACCTCTGTTAGCCTAAAAATAATTTACCACTTATTTTTTAAGTGTTCGTTTGGCGATCTTTGTATTGGAGCATCACAGACCCCTCACCAGATAATCTTTTCACCACATCCTGATATGGGACTTATTATTCGTATGGTCATTTTGATAATGTAAGACAAAACAATTGGTCTATATTCCCCCGAAGACCAAAAAATTATAGGTCTTTTGGAAAAATAACAATTTTGGATCATTTAAATGGATCAAAATTACCAAAAATGGTTAAAAAGTGAGGAAACAATAAATAAAAAAGACCTGGGTTGTTTAATGACTTATACTGTAATCATGAGTTGTTTTTTTTAGGTAACGACCACTAATATTGGCTATTTAGCAAGACAAATAATTTAAAAAATCTTAAAGCAGAAGCTGCTCTCAATTAATCAGACATATTAACCTTGTAATGTGGAGTTTTCATATTTTCTCAAGATCCATGGGTGTTTTTCGCAAATGCTACTTTTCTGCTACATCAACATATGAATATTAGCACTTGGCAATACTCATGGTCCTTTTTTTTTGGCAATGGGATTAAATCTGGAGTTGATCCCGGGACGCAATAACACACTTTACAGCACCTTACAGGACAATTTCTCATTCATACAAGAAAAACAAGGCTTTCTGCTGATAAAAAAAAAGTGGTCCAACTACTGCTTCTTTGTTTTACCCTCAGGTAAAATTTATTTCATATGTGTCTTCTTTCTTATGGAGTTGATTTTCAGGGCAAGATTGTCAGTGCTCTTGGCAGTGACAGCGGGCATTATGGTAATAAGCCCCAGCTGGTGAAGGCTGGTTGTTGCAGTAATTTAAATGGTCAAGTGCAGCTTGTAATCCAGGGCCGTATGTTAGCGCAGGGAGGAGAGGGTGCTTTAGAGTGCCATACAGCTGTTTTAATCTCCTGTTAATAATAGTGACTTGGTCTGCCTCATGCACTGTGTATCATCGCCACCAAAATAAACTCCCTTGTTGGAGGAAATTAGTTTCTGAGCGGGGAACACAGCAGAAGACAAGAGGCTCACAAAGTTCAGTACGCTGTCCCCAAGCTGCAAGAAGTGAGAGATACTCTGTTCTCGAGAGCACTTGAGGCAGCTTCAGTGGTGATGATCAGTGATTACTGTAAAATGGAGGGAGAGGGACTCTTAGAAGCTGCATGAGGAAAACCTCACAGAAACCTCTGAGAAATCATAATCTGATGTCTTTGTTTATGGAGAGAAAGACACAGTTGGAAATGAAAAGGGCAGGATTAACCTATTAAAGAACATACAAGAATGTTGGAGACGCCATTTGTTGTCTTAATGATGCTACTAATGTACCACAGGCAAGCAATAGACCAGCTAAATATATGCCTTATCTGCACACGACAACTGTTGTGTCTAATTCTGCTTCTTTGGTGCCTGCCTGGTTGGGATCACTGACGTCCTCAGAGACTCCACCATCTGCTACCATTCTTCTGTGGGTTTCCTCGTCTGGTCAACACAGTTCATTGTCCTGATGGGTAAATGCACTGACCTCGAGTGTAAAGGGAAAACAAATGGTGTGTGCTACATGCTTTGCACAGTACATTGCTCATATATGGAACATGAAATCCCACTTTAAAGTGATGTTAACACTGGTGGAAGCTTAGGGCTGAAAACTATCCTGGACATGGTTCATATATTGTTTACAGTCTCCATTAGATGTGCTTTTTACTGCTACATGTTTAAGAGTTTTATGCTGCAAGATCTGCTACTGTATTGTTGAGGTGGCAGTATTTTCAAAGTCGCATCTTGACAGTAAACATAACAAAAATACAGTATCTGAATAATTAAAGCTAAGTTATAATGCTATGTTTTGATGATTTTGGTAAACTGACAATTCAGTAGGCATAGGCAGATAAAGGAAATCCCTAAATTAATAGATGGCAACATATAGTTTTCCATTAATATTGTATGTCTCCATTCAAAAAAAGATTTCTTTATGTACCACGATGCCTTATAAACATTAGAACAATAGAGACAGTGCTCCGAATCCAAGGTATCATTCCTCCATCCCTCCATCTCCATATATTTATACCCTTTCACCTTCTCTATCCTTCTACCCTTACTCTCCATTTCTGGTCCTTAAAGTGCTTTAAGTGCTTGTGACTGTGCTAATGAATGAAAATGTCCTCCCAGCAGTGAGCACTGCATTTAGCTGAATAGTCACCTTTGCTGTAAAAGCTCTATTAGGCCCAGTTGCCAGCAGGGCTAACGATTGTGCCCCATGTTTATTTACTAGGTATTGTAAATGCATTATTTATGGATAAGTCTCCAGACAGCACTTGTCAAGAGTTAAAAATGTCAGTATAAAGTATTAGGGTAAAAAGAAAAATAGCCACCATTATAAAAAGCCAAGGTGACCTTGACTTGATTCACGTGCAATTAGAACAGTTTTATATAATGCACTAAAGTATGAATCAATACTGCGCAAGTCAACACAGAAATACTTGTGTGTCGAGTCTTTATGATCGTCCCCAAGACAAGGACGGGTAATTGGGTTTCAGCCTCCCATCTTAGCTTTTAGGGATTTTCTTGGGCTCAGTATCTAGTTGTTGAGTCCTTGCCAGAACAACCAGCACTGAATTGGATGCAGTTATGTGTCTTTTGCCATCTTTGTGCAATTTAGTGATACGCTGGAACAGAGGCAATCGCATTCCTTCTTTCTGATTTAATGAATAAGGTAATTGTCTACTTAAGGGATATACAGATCGTAAAAATGGAAAACAACAGAATTGGGTGCTCTTAACCAATATTTTTGAGAAAAATTTAAACTGTTATAAGGAAAATGTCTATGATAAAAAATATCCCCATTGTTTCTTATTTGTTTTACTCGGTGTTTTTGCTTTTGCTGGCTGCAGTAGCTGTGATTTCCAGAATCACGGTATTGTCTACTGTCTCATTTTTTTGGATGTTGTTTAGAAAAGCACTGCGAATAGGTGTGATCTCATGACATTTGTTAGTGGAGACTTTTCAGATATAATCTGTATAATTGTAAAATATCAGTAACCTAAACTTTTGTTGTCTCGCTTGCTTGAAAAAGTGGCAAACAGACATAGATCTGGTCAAATATATTAAATGTAATGCACAATGTTCCATAAGACTACAGCCTTTTTAGAGCAGACAGAGTGAATGCAATATGTGGTTGAGTGGATTTCTCAACACCTGGAGCCCTTTGACAGAGTCATGGCTAATTAGCTCAGCAAAAGGGAGTCGCACCACCAACCAAACTGCAACTGCCTTATAATCTCAGGTCGGAGGACATTTAATGGCTACTGAGAAAAGAGTTCCCCTATTACAGCAGCAGGTAACCCAACCATTGCTTGTGACATAAAGCAGCACAGCAGGGTGTGCCACTGGACTAACTGTGTTCACACATAGGGATATACATTAGAAGTGTATGTGGTTGTGCGTTGCCACTTAGATTCGTCTTCCTCTCCCTCTGCCTTTATCACCTCTGCTCTATTTGTAAGTGTAATCCCCCTGGTGACATTGTGTATTATCACTGTATAATGACAGCGCAGTAGGTTGAGTGTGGGGGAGTGATCGGCATTGTGCGAGTAGCCCCAGGTCATTATCCTCTATTACAGCACGCCATGTAATGAGATTCAGGGATGGGTGAAAGCTCTGGAAGAGAAAAGCATCAGCTCGAAGCGTGTGGTCTGATTAGCGCTGATGAACTCTTGACTCCGTTGTAACACTGTCCCCTGTCAGTGTCACAGCCCCTTCTGACTCTACATGGAGGCTCAATGGGAAATTGGCTGCAGGTGATAACGTCAACAGATTTATATTTGGAAACCTATTCAGTTTAAATGCAGCATTAAGAAGATTTGAAAGGTTTATTACATACGATCTCTACTATACATCACATTCCCCCTCAAAAAATACACCTTCCCTCTCCACAAAAAAACAGACTGATGCACTTTCTCCCCTCCTCTTTCGGTTCCCGCCCTTCTCCCATCTCGTCTCATCCCAGCTGCCATGTCATCTGGTTCTGCTTTATCCCACCTAATTAATAGGAATCTTTGTTATAATGATCTGAGCATGAGCCTCTGACTCTATGCATATGCAATGAGGGATGGAAATCCAGTTGCCTTGGTTGCAGATTTTGAGGCATTCTTCACACGTAGCTTTGCGCTCTCTCTGACTGACTGTAGCATAATAGCGGATGGTGTAAGGCCACGACCCAACTGGCAGGACACATATGGAGGCCAAACATCAATCAAGCGCCAGCATCTCCCCTGTATACAATGCTCCCACCGCTTTAATAATCATCATAATTCCAGCGAGCTCCTTATCTTGACACAAGCAATTTATTTGATCACATCGCCAGTAGTAGTTGTGTGTGTGCGTGTACATGCTTACATATACTGCATGTGTCAGCGGGGGCCCTCCTATGTGTGTGTGCATGTATGTGTGTGTGTGTTCGCTCTTGGCCTGTGGCGTGGCGCACCAGCTCAGCGGAGCAGTGCTCTGGTCTGTCACTTTTGTTTGAATAGGTAATGTAGATCTGTTCAGGCTGAGGAGACATGAGCTGGAATCGCTTGTTAGGACACATGATCAAAAGTGGCTCTCTGCTCTCTGCCAATCAACCCTCTTGTCACCCTGTGAAGCAGACGTTAAATAGATTTTTCGGCTGTATGCTGCGGGCAGCCTGCCAGCCTGACATGTGAACTTTCACAAAAAAGATGCTCGGCCCCTCGCTCCTCCCTATTCTTGCTTTCTCATCCTCTTCCCTTTGCTTTTTCTCTTATCCCATCCTTTCCCTTGATATTCTTTCTTCTTTTTTTATGTTTTTCCCTATCAATCTCTCACCTCTATCTGGTCCAAATCAACATTTTTCCTCCTCCTATGAATTTTGTCTCCCAGCCTTTTCTTATTCTCCAGCGACAAAGTTGCCCCTCTGCCAGGCTGAGATCAGAGCCCACTGCTAAATGGAGTGGCTGCATGGGGGAAATAGGCAGCTCAGAGTTGCCTGGTCCACTGCTGAATTATATATTTACTATCTGTTCCAAAACAGAGCCCTCGCATAACACAGGCGCGTCCCCATAGGGCAACGGAGGCCAACACAGGTCTCACTTTACACAAGCTAAGATATAGATTTTGTTGCCCCTTTCAAAACGGGAACCCTTTCTGCTGTCTTGGTCATTCAGATGACAAAACAAGCAGCTGCTTCTTCAATGTGCCATTCTTTGCATTCAAGATCACCTTCCCCAGTTCTCATATTCCGATTAGTCAACAGTAGCAACTGCTGTGGAGCATTCCAGGGGCCATCTTCCTGGGTTTCAGCTGTTGAGCGTGTCCCCCTGCACCCATGCAGCACAAAACTCCCATTGTGATCCTGGCTTACTGGCTGCACAGGAACCCCTTGATAGGAGGAAACGAGTGTCTCTGAGAGACAAATCGCAGCCAGGATTGCACAGAGGCTTGTTTGTCTTTACATGTTCACACACCCACACGCTGGTTATAGGTATGCCTCGTCAACTGCATTTATAACGAACAGCGCAAAATCGCAGGGTGAGTGACATCACTGCTTATTTGGTAGAAATTTGAAAGATTTCGGGAAAGTACTGCTTTTTGTTGTTAGCAAAAAAGAATACATTTATTCATATATGTGTCATATGTGAGTGACTAGGTGATTAAATCAGTGATGGCCTGACTGTTTCATGTGACACCGCAGTTTTGGAGGGACACAGAGATGGCGAAATGCTGACACACAAGACGGCAGAAGCCATTCATGTTACTATATTTGTCATCAGGCCACGAAGCCCTGGAATGGGCGATAACAGCCTGGTTTTGCAGTTAAAACAAACCTAAAGAGGATCATGTGCAAATTTCACATAGTCAGGAGCGTGGAGGAGGAGGAGGGGCTGAGGCAGTTAGAAAAGGGAAGAACAGGGGCTCTTCCACAATGGGATGTGGGGCAGAGCGAGGGCACATGTGTCCTGCTGCATGTGTGTGTGTGTGTGTGTGTGTGTGTGTGTGTGTGTGTGTGTGTGTGTGTGTGAATGCCTGCAGTAGGGTTACACTGGGAGACTTGTGAGCGAGCTAAGTATCACTGTCCTAGCTGTGGCATTCAGCTCTCAAGCATTCTCCACACATAACTTGACAAAAGAACCGGTGTCATCTGACCAAGGATCAAAATAGTGCGAGTGTAACTCACACCCTGGGCACAGACAGCCTCTGTGGCCCGCTAATGATTTCATAGCACATTTCAGGCTTGTTCTGTAAGTCAGAGGTACGTCAGCAATCCAGCTAAGAGATCCGCCTTGACACAACCAAACATGACAACCAGCGTAGAGGCAGCCTATTAACATATTTGCATTGTTTTTTCCCAAACAGCGATCACGAATTTCTTGCACCAAACTCTGATGTGCTGCCTTCTGAACAAAGAGACTATTTAATCAGTGATGATGAAACATATGTTTCCTCCTACTCAATGCTTTTTTCCCCCTCTTTCTCCTTGTTCAATAACATTACATGCACAAGGAGGATGTGATGAAAATGTCACAAGAGATGAATAGAAATGTGTTTTATTGCATTGCAAAGCCTGAGTGCCAATGATGATAATCATCTCTCTTTAGAAGTACCTCCAGCATAATTTTTAAGATTGCGATGGAACAGTGGTTAATATGCAATTGATGACACTACATCATCAATTGCACATCATGGATTTCAATCAATGGGCTGGTGGTATTATTTAAAAATAGAATTAAAGATTTGTTGGAGCTGACTTTTTGTTCTTTCATTCAGCACAGCACTGGAGAAAGAAAAGTAATACATTAGATTCATACAGTCATTTTAATTTTACTGCACAGCTCATCTTCCTCCATCCTCCTTTGTCATTTTTTTCCAGAGTGGGTGGCACTTCACTCAACAAAGTCAATACTGTAAGCCTGTTGTTAGCTGCCCCGTTGTGAGCTGGACCAATGAGCTCAGTCTCTCATGAGAAGCAAATTTCTCCATCTTTGCCCAGCAGGTTGCTGTCCCTATGGCTCTGTATCCCACAGAAAGGGAATGGGCCGATTGAAAAGAAAAATACAGCTTCTATTGTTGCTGAACTTGAACAACAGCACATTGAGACACTTAGATGTGGGCAAATGAATGGGGACTTTCTAGGAATTGGAATGCTTAACCTTTACAAGCACTATGGTTACTTCATGATTTCTTTATCCAGCGGCAAAGCAAGAATCATAATGCTAAAGTGTACCAGAATTAATTTTTACAACACTTCAGTGTATTTTATTTCTCAGTAGCTGTGTTGATCGAATTGTTAAGACGTTAACTCTGAAATGATGGCCACGGCAATGCCCGCATAAAGAGTTTTTTGTTGGGTGCATAGATGCCCCTTTTTCTCTCTTTCAAAGAGCAAATAACATAATCTAAAAATAGTGACCTTTGCTCTTACATTCCAGTAAGCAGTATGTGCAAATTCTGAACTCTGGATTCTTAGCAAACAAAGTTGGCTGTGAGATTCAATAAACAACTTTAATTACTAGTTGGAAATGAAAAAAAAAAAAAAAATTGCACATTAATAATACCCTCCCTGTGAGTTTAGGTTCTTTTTCCCCCCCCCAAAAAAGGCATAGACGTGGAGGACATTCACACACACAGAGACGCACAGTAGCAAAAGTTACAGTAACACAGCATTTACAGTATGCTGTATTACCAAAAGGGCAGCATATCATCCAACTTATTCATGTAATTTGTGTTTCTTTAAGCTCCCAACCTACGGTTCAGTCTCTGTAGTGCATTGCGGCTGTCCGGCGTTTATGAAATAAAGTTTCAATGTCTATACCAGACACTTGGCTTCACTGCAAATTGTAATGCATTCATGTGGATCCTATTAGCCTCTTTTTGTCCTTGCAGAGTCAGACACCCATTAATTTACTAAATCACACTGAACTGCCATGATCACAGTACTCCACGTTTTCTTCACACATCTATTAATTTAACATAGATGAATAAATGTGAATGTTTTCGAGCATTGATTAGCAGGCAAGTTTATATCTGACAGTTAAATTGCAGGGTACCCGAAAAAATCTCTCCAATGCAAGGTACCCAGTAATTTAATTTTTGTGTGAAATTATTATAATTTATTACAGTGTGTGGACCGTAATGATTGCCAACATCAAATGGAAATTATAAATTGAAATCAAGTCCACATATTTCTCCTTGTAATGTTCATCTTCCCAAGTGCTGATCCCCTCATCAGCATCAGCTTAGATTCCAGAAGATACGTCGACACTCTTAGGAATATTATCAAGAGACACTAACAGATTATCACACTATAGTTTTATCTTTTTTTCATTATTGTTACCTAGTCAAAAAAAAATTAACTAATGTTGCTCTTATGATAGTTGGAGAGACTGTGTGTGTGTGTGTGTGTGTGTGTGTTTTTTTTAAAAAAATGCCTTTTCTTGTATGAGCATTGTTAAATAAATTGTGTAAAAAAAACGCACACGCACACACACAGAGGATGGAAATAAATTGTGTGTGATTTATCTTGCTCCATTTTGATAAACCTCCACATCTTTTTGACCTTGTCTGGCTCCTTTTACATCTCCTATTTGGACATGTGTTCTTTAATTTAATCAAAGAGGCAATTGTTTGTTTTGGTGATGAATTTTAGAGTGCATTGTATTGATGGCCGTGTTCAATAGACTCCCTCTGCTGCCTGAATAGAGACTTTAAAGCAAAGGAGGGAGGAGGAGAGGGGAATGAAAAGTTCATTTTGCTATCCAAGCATTTAATGGTCCTAGTTCTTAAAAGTGACCTTGTGGGGTAGAAAGCAGAGCAGCACAGCAGCTCCTTCCAGCTGCACACATGGCATCCATCGGGGGCACAATCACGCACAGTCCCAACACCTCAGGCTCGGACATATGTTGAGTTTTATTTCATTCTTCTGACATTAATCCTATTCACCAGCTGTTCTGCCAGCTGCCACTCTCCGGCTTAAGGGGAGATTGCAGTTTTGGGGGCTCTGAGTACTGGTTTATCTTGGCTCCTCGTCTCCTCCTCACAAAGTTTTGATTGGATTTTTTTTCCTTGCCCTCCTCCTACTTCCAGGTTCCTTAAGTTGCATACTTCCCTGCAATCTTCCTCTCTGTTTCAACTTCTTTGCTTTTGTTTTTCCCCTCTCTAATTTGTGTAGATAAGAGGAAGGTAAGGCTGCAATTTGACTGAATCTTGCCTCTTTTTTTTTGGCTCATACGCCTCACAAGGCCTACAAGTCTTTAGTATTTCTTCAAGATATGACCTGCCCTTACATCCAAAAATATGCATAGAATACTTATTATATGCACCTTCGCTAAAGGCCTTCTCTCAGCAAGTAAGGCACAGAAGTCAATGATGCACAGCACTTGACAACATGTAGCCTCTTGTGTGCCCCTCAACTTCTGCCACTCTTTCTCCCAAGAAAGCATTTGTAAGGGAACAGCACTGAAACCTGCTCACCCCAGAGTCATCTAACAGCGTTTCTGTGGGATTAGCCTGGACATGGCCTCGGCCTGTACAGTTATGATTATTGACATATTGGGTCTGACATATTTCACATTTATGTGCATTGTCTGGAAGCATACTCAAGTGTTCTCAATGTCATTTCTGCTGAAGTACGGCCGGGCAGTCTGCGAGCAAGGGCCGCAATGAATTGATCATTGCTCACTGCTCACTTTAATAATTCAAGCCTGATTGCCACAGAGTGCCGCAGTAAAATGGATTGGGAGAGGTCACATGCTGCTCAGCTCAGGAGGTGAAGCCTCTTGGGGATGGTTAATTCATATATGCTTGATAGACACGTGTCCTATTTAGCGAGGTCATGGTGCTGTGTGTGTATACGGTTCCTCCGAATGGGCAGGTCAATGTTGTGGGATTAACACGGTGGTCAGTGCAGATAAAGACGAGGGGAAAAGGGAGAAGTTCGTGGTCACATAGGACAGTGCTTTTAGTTTCCTGAGGCAAAAGCTGAAACACTCGAAAAGTTGCTCACACGCTGCTCCTGTTTTCCCCTACTAGAAAATCGCACAGTTTGTAATAGTTTTGACCAGTGCCAAACTCTTTCAGTCAACTTAGCATTTAATTCTGAAACCCTCACTTGATAATTGGATAAATGCAGACAACAGATTTACATTTGCTGTAAGCAACCACAAAATGTTAAAAAAAAAAAAAAAAAAAAAAAAAAAACATCAAAGAAACCAATAAATAAAGCAGTGAATTTGAGAGCTTATGTGAGTATAGTACCCAGTATGGTAACTACTTTGTATCAAACTGTTCAATGTCAGCTCTCATCTCAGAGCATCATATGCTTTTCATGAAAAGACCTTTGACTTTTCAGAAAAAAAAACTTGTACTGACCTGGAGTAACAACTGATTTATACATCGATAACGTAAAACGGGCACGTTAAGAAGTAAGAAAAATAGAATGGAAATAAAGAACTAAGTATTGAAACCTCAAGTGAAGCACATCTCCTCTAGGATACCTACAGTGTATTTATAGCAACTGTTTACACGAACAAACACGATAGTCTAAAGGTGCCTAACAGAGATGTTCACCAAGTGGAATAATGCTTAGGTGTCAGTTAAAGAAAGCCCACCACGAGATGCAGGTGCTCCACAATACGGTGACATGTCTCAAGGAGCTGGACCTCTTTATTTATGCATGCCAGCACTTATAATTACATATTAAAAAGATGGAATTATTTAACTGCACCGAAGAGTCTCCTGGAAATGGTAGAGGTTATTACAACTGTTGACAACCAGGAAAGGTAATTGCCTGAAAATGAGCGACAACGCAGTGTTGTGCTCAGAATGTTTTTTCTCTTCTCCCCCCCAGCTCCCTCTTTAGCGTTTGCATTGTGCAGCATCACCCGGCTGTGTAACCTATTGCGTTCCGATTGCTCCCTTGCAATTAGTGCCCTTTTTGTCCTCACTTCAATAACGCCATGATTATGGAGACTTCAGGAGTATTTGCAGCATCCAGCAGCTGTTGTCTCAGGGACTACCGGCTGAATGACAAAAACATGTTTTCTCTCTGCATTTCACTTCCCTGCCTGCCTCTTGTAATTATTATGTTTTATTTGGTGTGATGATGGGGTCTTGTTTTTAGTGTGTCTGTGATTAAGATATTCAAAGGACTCCTTGGAGTGTGTCACAGTCATTTTCTTTTTTTATCAATCTCGACTTTTGATTTGTTTCCCGTGCAGTGCAAAGTGGATGGGAAATTAGATGTTAGCCTATTATTGTCTGACTGAGATTCTTACGGTTTTATTCCTGAGAGAGAATTTATGCCAGAATCAAAGAAATATACTGTATCTAACACTAAATGCAGGAAATTTGACAGCTTGGAAAAAAGCTATTTAAGTCCTTCCTGTTTATCTTTTCTTTTATAATTTAGACAGTTTTACATGTATAATCATACGATACAGTCAACATAATGAAGTAAATCAAACGTGCTAATATCATATAGAGCAGTAAATTATGCATTAATGCATAATATATGGCTCTGTAAGCCACTGCAAAATAACAGTGATTTGTGTAATTTTCAATCTCAGTAACAGTGGAAGTTCCTCATCCCATTGCTTACTTCATTAGGCTCTATGGGATGCCCAGACTGCACTAATCATCACCAGGCTGCAATCATAGTATAGATTTTATACTGTAGCGTTTTACATTTTGAACAGCTGTGTTTAAAATGTGACAAGACATTATTCAGTTATTCTCTTTCAGTTCATTGATCATCCTAATGCACATTTTCTTCTTCTGTCTGGGTTTTGTTTCAGTTGACAGTAACTAGATTATGTCAAATTGTGAAACATATATCCCATTCAAGCTGACGCTGCTTTAACTACATTTCCTGTGTTCCTCTGACCCTGTCTGCAAATGGCAAATTGTTTCCCTATTTGCCTTACTGTCCGATCCCCAGCTCTGGGAGGAGGAAATTATTTATATGGTAAGTGTCAGCTGATCATTGATTTGGTAATTACATGTTTCCCCTTGAGACTGAGACAACTGATATACAAGGCCAATGCTAAAGGGGAGGTCTCTTAGTTTCTTATCCATGACTTATGGTTAATTTGACTCTCCCAGATAGCCCTCTTTTCTCTGCCAACGGCTTTTCAACACAGCAAACACTCAAACACAAGTATCGTCTTTCTCCCAGGAGAATAGTGCACACAGAGAAGATCAGAATGTGGTGGCAGGCAGTTGAAACGTTTTCATTGCTGACAACACAGGGTAATAAAACACTCACTGCTGCATGTTGTAACAAACCATTTTTGTGCTTCGAGGCAGTCACGCTCTTTTGAAACATGATGGCGTGTTTTGGTTGCATCAACAAATTTAGCAGATTGAGCCTTTAAGACGTCGATATGTAAAAGTGACAATGACCTCTTTGCCATAGAAACGCCGCAGTCTTTACTAACTTTAATATCCACGCTGTACTTCAAATCTCCATGCATGGCAATCTGGATAGCCATTTGAAAATTAGTGTGTCGTGAATTTTTAAGATCAGCTTTATTATTGTCCAATCCAATTCCAAAGTGACAAGGTTTGATTTGTTTGTGACTGTGTTTATTTGTTAATTTGGTGTACCACTTAGTGATTTGGGGTTTTCAACAGTTTGCAATGATCGTTTGAATGAACTACTCTGTTGACAGCCGCAATAAAAACATAAATTAGCAAACGACTTTTTCCCTACCTTTGCTTCTCAATCACGGGCATTTATAGCTAAATGGCACTCAATTTAATAAAAGTACTTTGTCTTAGAGCGTGAACAATAAAAGCCAAATTTAAAATAGTAGTTATTGCCTTGAAATGTCAGAGAGAGAGAGAAACTGTGGGAACACACTGCATGGGGAAAATATGAGTCAGACAAAGAGCAAAAATCATATCAATATTTTTTTTCATGACTGTCAGGGAGTCAGTCGGAGTCAGGACAGATAGTGGTAACCTGCCTCTTAGCTTCACGACTGTGGTTTATACTGAACACGATATTCTGGCACCACTGACTGTCAGGTGCTGAAAGCTTTGTTTATGTCACATATCAACCCAGAAAGACGCCTTTGTTGAGATTTATGAGGATCATTAGCTTTGTTTTTAATACAGTAGAAGAACGATGTAGTCTAATCTAGCCAACTCATCTCAGCTTAGGTGTCTCAATCCCTCCGCCTGCTCTCCCACATCAGTAAGATCACAGGATACCTGCATAGGAAAGCTGTATGCCAGAGATGACAGCCCTGATAGGAGATAAACACACTGAATTGGGCAGTATTAAATCAGTGATGACTATTCACTTTCTTCTGAGAGCCACTTGGTAACTGAAAAAAAAAGAATCAGGAAAGGGTTCAGGGCATTTTTCCAGCTATATAGCGCAAGCCCCAGAGAAGAGACAATGAGACCCAGACGGGCTTAGTAGTCCAGAAACCATTCCCCTCTCAATGGGAACACGTCTTGGACACACACTCCAGTAGTTTTGTCTTGTATGTTGCTATCTGTGCTAGCTGCAGAGTGGCGGGGGCCTGTGCCAGGCAAGGGTCCATAGGGACCGTTGGAATCGCTGGGGCTGGAGGAAGTTGGTCTGAGTCCAGTGGGGCGATCTGGGCTTGGTGACAAGCCAAGCTGTCTACTGCAGGGACGCTGGGAAAATGTAAATAAGAGCCTGATAAGGGCTATTGTTTTCATTCCATTCTCATCCCAGCTGAATGGCCTGCTCCCAAGCCACAGAGCATTTTATCTCGAGAGGGGGAGGAGAGAAAAAAAAATGGAAGGGGTGGGGGTGCAAGAGATTTAAGAGCCCCCATAGGAAAATAAAAATAAACTCGCTGGACTCTTCTCTTGTTCAAGCTAATTCCCCAGTATGTGATGTCCTACTTTGAAAGGACGAGAACAGCAAGAAAACTCTTCTTTACATGCAAAACTTGCACAGAAGTTCCCCACTGTCATAAGTAATTACACTTGCTTTTACTCGCAAATCCACTCCAATCCAAGAATTTAAATCCAGTCAAATCAGAAGTCAAGTGTGAATCTTCTATCAGAAATAATTTGTTATTGTATAGTGAATTAAGTGTCTATGAATTTTTGACATTCTGTTATAATGTGTCAGTAATTAGTATGTTGAGATTAACCTGTGTTTCCATTGGCATCTATAATTTCTCCAGAGAAAACAGACAGGCATTTTCTAAACTGAAATAGCATTCCTCCTATTAATCTAAATTCTTCAGGAAAATAGACTGTGGAAGGGTGCTTTGAAAAAAGCCAGATATCACACTCGTTTACCGTTTTCCTCAAGCACGCCTGCGCAAAAGTTACTCTGCTTTCACCAAATCCATTTTTGGTTGCCTGTTTTGTCCACACCGTTCGAACACTGAAAGGTGTTTCAGAGTTATTTTATAGACTAATCCAGGTCATTATTCACCTCTCCCAGGTGGAAGGCAGGGAGGACAGCAGCACATTCCAGCTGTAGTCTCTCCTGTTGGAGGACTTGGCAGGTCGTGTCTGGCCCAGCGGAGGGGATGGAGAAGTGAGGGAGCGGCAGCTCTCCTGGGAGGGAGGTGGAAGGGAGGGGAGGACTGGAGTAGAATGGAAGCTGGCACCACATTATCTCCAACTGTTGGTGCATTCCTTAATGATCAAGTGCTGGAGGAGCATCTGTGATAAAAGTGTGTGTGTGTTTACATATGTGTGTGTGTGTATGTGTGTGTGAGAGCGAGAGGGAGCATATGTGTGCATATTAACATATGTTCGATGTGTTTGTTTAATTCCCCTTTATAGCACTTTAAAAATATGCCTTTTCTGTGCTTTAGGGGAGAAAATGTCAAGCATTGGTGTGGGTCTGTCTGTCTGTGAGGATTGTATGATTTGAAGGGAGTTTGTTGTTCTGGGAGAGGAAGCTGGCTCACCCAGGGGTGAGAGGCAGGGAAGAAGAGCTGAGCTCGGCTACTCCCTTTGCCCTTAACCACTGTTTTAAGATCTGTGATCTTTGTGCCACGCAGGGAGTTAACACACACAAACACACATAGAACACATAGAACACATAGCCTTTTCTGTCTCCCTCTCTCAGGGTCAAGGGGACAAACTGTGAGTTGGGAATTGGAAAGTCAATAAAGCAGAAGTAATGTTATAATGACCCTGAGCTGAAGATGTCCTGTCGACCCCCATCACATTGGAGGAAGTGGACAATCAAACAAAATGGTGACTCTGCTTGATCTCTCTGAAAGCCATCCTTAAACAAGGCCACAAGAACTACTGACCCCCTGTTACTCCCAGTTCCTCTGAAGTCAGTGTGTTTGTCAGAGGGAGCAACGGTGTTTGGTTTTGGGGAAGCGAGCAAGAGATGTTGCAGACGGATAAAAGGAAACAACACTTGTATACATCCTCAACTGTGTAATTCTCCTCTGTGTTTGATGTCAAGGATGATAATGGAGACACTGGAAGAGTCCAGAACATTGCATGTGACAGGCCCTTCTAAGTCTGTTACTCTGTTAAACATTACGTGCAACTTGAACTCAAAGCATATTACAGCTACACTGAGACAAACCTCTGTGGCAGAACTACGTTATTACTACATCCACTGTTAGATATATGGGAAGACTATTGATTATGGTGGACTGTGTGACCTTGTTGTAATAATTCATGTGTTTGGTTTTGAATTTTGCTTCAGATCTACAGAAACAAATCTTATAAATAAAATTTTTCTCAGGAAATATATTAAACCAGGGGACAGTCCATACAGAAAATCAGCACAGCCATCAGATAGACAGTATATTAACTGTTCTCTCACAAAATAACCAAGAAATTATTGCTTTCTAAATGGAAAAAAAAAAAAAAAATTAAGAATGCTACATGTTTTGCAATGTTTGCAGTTTGTAAAGGAGTGGCTCAAGGTGGAGACTTGGAGGCCTGCTTGTGCTGCTGGTGTTTGATGGGAACAGGCTGAACCCTAAGCATTGCAGAGATGGTGGAGGCTTGGGTCAGCCAGCCCAGTATGTTCTTTATCAGCTACACCAGCGACAGCATGGCAGATTGCAGCCATTCCTCCTCTGATTCATTGTCTGCTGGACAAATGTTAATTGTTTTCATCATTGGCAGCTATGTGAACGTTTGGACGTACCCAGTCTGACTCCTTGCCTCCCACTTAATGTGTGTCTCTGCCCTTACGCTATCCCCACAATGCCTGCTTCCCTCCTCACTACACCCTTAGCTCATCTCTCAACTGTCAGCCTGAGTCTCTTTTAATGTTCGCCGCGCAATGCCATCAAATAAAATACCTCTCTTTCATCTGATACAGACTTTTCATTTAGATGAGGAGATTTATGGCATCTACAAAATTATGAAAGGAGAAACTACAGCCGATGCAAAATATTACAATACATTAAAATATTACAATGTCAAATATTACAAATTAACTTAAATTTTCCTTTTCATTTTTTAGAATCTTCATGCATGGAGAAGCTTCTGTCTAAAGAATGGAAAGAGAAGATGGAGAGACTCAACACTAGTGAACTGCTGGCAGAAGTAAAAGGTGGGACTATATTGTAACCAAGCTGATTTACCACACAAGCAACACTTTAAGACACGTTAAAAAGTTCCTCATTCCTATCAGACTTGCATAATTTATGTACTGCATAATATCAGAAAAAAAGCCTTGTACTCTGAAACAAGACAAAGGCCTTTGGCTGCCCTCCTCCTTCATTTCTCTCCTCCCTTATCTTTTGTTGGAATGCCCAACTCTATCCAAAGTGCTTTTCTTCAAAATTCCAGCCCATTTAGACCCATTCTGAGGCTCTCTGTGCTTGTCAGCGGTTTATTGTTGTTGTCCCTTCAGACGGCCCTGAGCCTTGCTACTCTGTGCTGGCACATGCAGTGCGTTCATGCTGCTCTGGTAATTGTTGAACCCAAAGTGTGCTTGATGTAAACAGAGCACGGCTGAGCTGAAAGGAGAGAAGCCGCTCGGAGAGGAGAGGAGACGGTGTGGAGACGCGCAGAGTCGTCTCCTCAGTGAGCTCGCGTTTGAGTGGAATGTCTCGACTCTGACAGTGAACGCCCTGCGCAGCGTTCAAGTGCACCGCAGCAAAGCACAGCTCAGCACTCCCCCAAAATCTCTGTTTATGACAGGGCGAAGGTGGGCTGAGGATGGGCAGGGCTGCTGCCTAGTCCTTAGCACTGACTGTTACAGAAACCTGGTGTGTTTATACAGCACAGGAAAGCACAATACCAGCTGGCTGATAACACCAGGCTGCCACTGGCTCCTGCACTCGCCCTCAGAGAATTCCTTTAATCAGAGAACTTCTTGTGTCTTGCTTGTAATTCTTGGAAATGATTTAGGCAATGGGATTTCAGTGTATTCTCAATATAACATTTGAACACTTTTAATTAATATTTCATGGAGATAATTCACAAACCTAAAAGAGGTTCACAGTTCATTGCTGTGCAGGTGTTTTTGATAGTTTGCTTAATATTTTCTTTTCATTAAACATGGGTGACATACATAAGTAAAACTAGTGTTTAGCTCTGCTGAATTACTGTTTCTGCACTTGCAGAGGCAAAGGGAAAAAGCCGTTGAATGTTCTAATAAGTATATTCATTGGCAATAACCTTAATGAACTGAAGGATAAATCATTCGTTGGTAAACTAGATTCATTGTATCTGTCCTAGTATACTGTATGCCAGCATAGATCAAAGTGCATGGGGTAAAATGTTTAAAATGATTTAGCCTTTTGAAAGCTGGTCTGTTAAATTACAGACAGGGCATTTCTTCTGTTTGATGAATGGGAACGGGAAGGTTACTTGGTGGTCTGTAAACAGGTAGGGAGCCTGATAATAAACACTATGGCCTCTGTCTGTTGATGAGTTATGGAGACAGTCTATACACCACAGATACAAATATAAATGCTTCTCCTATCACAGAGGCAGCCTTAGATTTTTAATTAGCATGCCATTTCATATGACTGTAGACATTTCAAAGGGCTGCTTTGTGCTCACCCTTACAAATGTCTCTCTCTCTGCGTTTGATGTCTGCCTGATGTAAATACAGGCAATTAAAATGAAGCCCAGGGTTGGAGATGCACAAGGTCCGCCTAATTAAAACACAAACAAAGGTACCAAGCAGAAAACACCTTATGATTAAGATCTTAAGTGTTATGATGAATCAGAGGTTCCATTAATTGTTAGGTTAAAATCAGTACAAAAGGCAAACATGCCTGTAGGTTTTAAATAAATGAAAGATAGTAGAGAATAAAGGCTGACATGCAGATAAAGGCTACAGTACCTACTGGCAGAGTGGCCTTGTATATTCTATGCTGATCGCTCACTGATTCCTCAGCCAATTATACTGAGCATCTTGTAGGCTTCCTTTTGACATTGTTCCATCAGAACCTTGAAAGACAGGTAATTGTGTTATTGCAGGGGCAAGTGGTGGAATTTGCCTAATAAGGAAGTAATTCTGTCTCGTTCTTAGAAAACAAATAAAAATGAAAAACAATAGGGGTGACAGAATTTGACCTGAGGCTCTACCCATGAAAAGAAAGACATTCTTTTACTGGAGTTGTGTTCAAACATGCCCTGAATACTTTATCCCGCTGAGGTGAACAGGCACGTACAGTAAACAAACAAAACAAAACAAAAAAAAATTGTATCAACAACATCAGAGATTTGCTTTTCAAGGTCTGCAAACCCAACCAACCATTTACCTCTTACAGATGACACATCTGTAATTATAGCTTATTGTCATGTGGGTGTTTGACTGCATAATGTGCCGTCTTTGAGGTAAAGGCACATTTCTATTTTTTTTAGGTTTCAGAGCCAGTAGAAACAGGCACAGTAATCCAGTCGAAGCGATGTGCTTAAGCCAGACATGTAGAATGGTGTTATTAAGGGTTAATGATTTCAAATCTCCATCTGCCTTTTCTTCTATGCGGTTAGGGCTTAGCATCAGTAGGAGCAGGCAAAAAGGAGAGTTGGTGAAGGAGCATTAGTGGCGGATTTCTTTTCACCAGTCAATTCCAGAGCTAACTGTTTGTTTTCATACCTGAGCTTAGCTGTCAATCTGCAGGAACGATGAAATCTCCTGAACAAAACCACAGAACAAGAAAGGGAGGCCGGCTGGAAGGGCTCCAAACCACACAAAGTAGCAGATAATAGGAGGCAAGGTGGAAGGAGTGCAAGAGAAAGAACTAGACGGAGGAAAAGATTTCAGATGGGGCACCGAGCGTCAACATTTATAATTATGCATCTCAACTTTTTTTTATATATATATATATATATATATATATATATATATATATATATATATATATATACATATATATACACATGCACGCACACACACACACACACACACACACACACACACACACACACACACACACACACACACACACACACACACACATATATACATGTGTGTGTCTCTGTGTGTTGTGTATATATGTGAAAATATATACAAGTATCATACACAGTGTCCTGTAGCAGATAAGAATCCTCTCTGTTGCATGCTTGCTCTATGCAGGGTTTTGAGCTTCATACTCAACAGAGCTGTTTAAGTTTCCCTGCTGGGTGGCAGTTTACTGGCCCCCCGTTGGGGGCAAGAAGAAAAAAAAAGAGAGAAAACACACAAACTGCTCAAGCATTTACTCAAATGGGAGGAAAATATGTAGTTACTAAATTGGAACACAAGCTGTATTCATTATCTTGGAATCTGCTAAAAAAGAAAGACAGAAAGAAAAAAGCTTAACACTGTACACTAGCGTTGACATGGCAGCTTGAATTCTGAAGCAGAAAAATCAGGGCTCTTGCACTGTCACAATCAATTTGAGAATGGTGTCTACATGACAGTGGTCGGGTGCACACAGACAGTCCTGTGGCAGGCAGATAAGTGGAAGCTCTTTAGGAGGAGAACAGAGGGCAGGGCAGGGTGGCAGCTGAGACTGATTTGATGCTGGCCCTACCTGTGCTGGCTGCACTCCTGCACGGACAGAAAGGCGTCCACTGTGTGAACACAGAGCCCATATTGTTCAGTCATATGGGTTAGCTTCAAAACATGTTTATTCGCTTTAAAATTTAACTTCATTCTTAATGGCTTCCATAAAGTGAAGTTTCGATGCTACTGGAGATACACGACAGAATATCTGTGCATTCTGTAATACTTCCGAGCGAAAACGGGCTTATTCAGCTTCAGAAACAAGTAGGAAAGCAATTATGCATAGCAGATTTCAAATGGTTTGTGTGCTTTTACAACATACTGTATATGATGTTTATTATATCTAGCCAAACATACAAAAACATTCACACAAATAGCACAAAACAGTATCTGTCCAGTTGCTCCAGTCAAAAATGCCTCAGTTAGCATTTTCTTCACAACACTTCAGTCAACTGTTTGCCCTGTGCACTCAGGTGAAATATGAGCCACAGTAAATCATTATTCCTCAGGCCACATTTGCCAGATGAATGCATGTGAGTGTTGGACTGTGTGTTTTTCTCCTCTAATGAATTGAGGAATTTAGCTTGTGGCAATGGAGGTAAAAAAGGGAAGTGCTGTGCTCGTGTATATGTGTGTGTGAAGCTGTGTGTGTGTGTGTGTGTGCGCGATAGGGACAGAATTCTCTGTGTTTTGAATTATATTCCAGCAGTTTGCCATGGTTTGTTCAGCTAAAGACATTTTACAGTGCATAATACATTAAGTGTGTTAATACTCTTTCATTGGAGGAGAACAGAGCTAACAAAAACATACAAATGTCATTTATAAAAGGACGGCCCCCGAAAAATATTCCTCAGATTTCTCTCAGCAAAACAAATAGTATTTTCACAACCACGAAAAGCTGAAGGGCTGACCTATGCTAGTGCCAAGGATGTAAATGATACATTATTCAGATATGAATAGATAAAGCGATCTCAACAGATGTGGACAAGATTTGAATTTCAGAGACCATCTCAAAAGTGCATGCAAAATGGTCGAGAGATTTCTAGACTTCTATTTTTTAAATCAAAGTCTATTTTATTTGCACTTCAAATCAATTTAATTTCTTATCTGAGTAGTCTCCAGCTGCATGAACAAACCGGTCCAAATTTTGATATTGTGCAATGCGCTCTGTTTATTCTCACAAGTTTTCTTGTCACTTCACAACATTAATCTGGGTCTCCTCACTGTATACACAAGTTCCTGTTTCTAAGGCAAAATGTGAATAAAGCACCACTGATGTTGCACAGGTGTTATTTTTACCTAATGTAAGCATGGCACCTCGCTTAATACGACAGCAAATGGAAAACTGACAAGCTGTAGTTCGAAAATGGCCAAGAAAAGTATTTGTTAGCAGCTTTCTCATTTTCATAGACACTTCAAACCAGATTAATTTTCATCTGGCCTTCCTCCGGCTGCATGCACAATCTCCATTTTTTTCCTTTATTATGCAGTAAGGCCTTTGAGCTATTATGACCCACTTGAGACCTACATTGAATTTGTGAGGGTCCCTTCACACTATATGCACAATTTCCAGTTTTCAAAAAAGAATCCTGTATTGTAACCTAAAGAAATTCCAACTTCTTTTTTCAATGTTAATAACATTCTGTTCTTTTTATTCATTTTCATGCATAGAATTATCAATACACCACTTTTATTGAGTTTCAAACCTTTAATTTTCTTATTTGGAAGTTGGGGGTCAAATCCTGGTTTATTATTTGATTTATTAAAGTTTACATTTAGAACAGTATAGTATGAACAATAAAGTATTAACTGTATTTACTCTGTCATTTTTTAATATTTTGAGGGCTGTTGAACAAAAAAAAGCATCTGAAGGACTTCTAACAACTTCTACCATTTACATTCCAAAAGGGATCACACCTATTTATGTGCTATAAGGAAGATATGGAAAGACATAGCAGCTTTGTGCTATGCATAGTTAGTGCTGTACATGTCAGCGTGATTTTCTTTCTTTTTTTTTTTTTTACACATATCAGAATTGCAGCTCTCCAGCTGGTCTGTGCGGTGTGATCATCACATCTTCTTGAAAACGCTCTCCTGGCATCATGAATTCACTCTCCTCACTCAAGTCACTCACTGCTAAAGTCTAATACAAACATCTTCTCTGGTTAAGTCTAATGACTGGATTTGTATTAACACCCCGAGAGCTAGGCAGGTGTTCTTATGAATGCACACACTTACCTCAGCTGTCTTTGCTTTCTGTTTTTCCAACTATTTCAGTCTGTCACTTGCGATCTGGATTAAACCCAGACGAAACGCAAGCATTGTTCATACACTTATCCGTCAAAGACAACAGTCTGAGGCTCTTTTCAAATAACTCCTATGCACGGTTCAAGGAAACAAGTATGTTCTCCTGTAATTATAGTTGTAAAGGAAAGACCAGTAAAAAAATGTTCTTTGAAAAGAATGAGATAACATCTAACTCCTAATGCACTTTCAAAGATTTACTGATGGGAAGTCATTACCTTGATCACTGTTTCGCAGCCCTCAAGCATTTTGTATGAGTGAGACCTTGAAAACCGTGCATTCTTTTTATATTTTAAGGGCACAGGGGTCAGCCTTATCATCATGAAGGCCGCAAGAGATGAATAGAAGGATTGGAGACAAGCTTTGTTTTCATGTAATCATCTTTGCTACAACATCTTCCAAGGTACCAGGATCGCTGGTTGGTTGCACTGTATTATCGAGAATGATGCATTCAATTACTGAAAGAACAGAATTAAAGTTTCTGTCTTGAGTTTTTTTTTTTTTTTTTCCCTTCAGTGTGAATTTTAGGGTCACTGGCATTCCCCATGGAGTAATATGTTTAGGTCGAGCCCCTATCTTGGCTTTGATGAAGTACCTTGTCCAGTGTCATGGATAGACAGTTAAGTGCTGGAGCTTTTACATTAGCATAATTATACTGAAGAGTGAAGCTCCCTCCATCATCAAAATATTAGTCTCCATCAGTGTTCACCATGAACAGCGAAACTACAGTGGATGAAGTGTGCTTTTATTAACATCCTCTCCATATGCCAATCCGAAAATTTATTTTTCAAATAAATACAGGTGCTGAGCCATTAAAATGACTTTGATTCTGTTAAAGTATCTTAAAAACATATCTGCCTATATTCAAATATGTACGTGCACACACATGAACTGGGAACATACTAGGTACTGTAGGAACTTGTGACTTTTTTAACAAGATGATGGGTAGTTTTTCACTGTGAACAAGCCTGTATGTTCATACATACATACAGGTACATACATATAGGTAAGCTTAAGGGACTGAGAGTAATTGCCAGTGCATGACGTGCTTGTGAGTCATTGCTTATGCTTGTTAATGGGGTTTTACTGGCAAGATTAACAGCTTTTTATATCATGGCAGAGGCAGCACGCCAGGTAAAACAGCTGTTGCTCATATTGTCTTGGTTGTAGGACATGGAGACACATTAACACCATATTACTGGAAACACATATGGCCTTGTAGCAACGCTGAACAAGTGTATATAGTAGTTAAAAGCAAAGGGATACCATAAAACCAGCTCTTCTTATTCTAGCTTTTCTGCCAGTGCGGATCCTCAATATGACTTTTTTTGGACCAAAGGATAAAATGTGTTCAGTCATATTTAATGCCACAAAAGGGAATTTGATACAAAGATTGGCTTGCGTTTCATGCTTTTGTTGAAGCAGTTTTTATGGTCTTGGAGAAAGGTCTGCGAGCAGAAAAATCCTTCTATTTTGAACACTAAAGAAAGTACCAATAGATGCTGTTTGCTGCTACTCAATTGGCTCTTTGTGTTTTCCACAGAAAGAATGGACAAAGGGTCAGGTGACCGCAGAGTTCACACACGTGCATTTACTCAGAGACGTACCTTTTATCGATTGAAGCAGCGCACAACACACATCTGCACACACTTGCGTCTGCATTCACACACACTTTGGGAGAAAGTAAAAAGAGAGAGAGAGAGAGAGAGCGCCTCAGCACGCTAAGCATTCAAGCTATGTGCAGGCTGTGTGTGCATACAGCTCGGTACAATCGTAGCATTTAGAGTCCTCATTTACTTAGGATGGGCTCGCAGCATATGGAAGCATCTACAATAGCTGACTGATAGAGAGACAAAGAAATTCCAGTCTTCTGGTGCTAAAAAACTCAATTCAGATCTGGTCATAATGGCTCAGCTGTCTTAACCAAAGGAAGGGAAGAGAATAGGGTGCCTTGTGATTTTCCCCCTTTTCACCCTCACCCTCCCTCGCTTTTCTTCTTTTTTTTTTGTGCCTGAATCTTTTATCTGTGTTATTCACTCGGGACTCTTCAAAGTAACAAGCCTCCTTCTTTTTCCCCGGTACTGGACTTGGAACCCAAATTAGAGACTGCTTGATTAGAGCAGAGAGGAGGGAGCCAAGAGAGAGGGAGATGTGGGTATTGGACAAAACAAATCGCACCCCTACAAAGTGCCTTTTATCCAAAGACCCCAAGGCTCAAATACCCCCGTCCCTCCCCAAGCAACCATGGCTCTGCTTGTTTTTCTCTTATCATTTATTTAGTCACCCGTTGATGTTTTCTGCCCTACTTGGTGACGTTTAAAAGAGGCAGGGATCTCAAAAGGTGAAATGCTCAATGGGCTGAAACTGAACAACACACCTTTACTTGCTTGTCTCCTCCTACAATGTGTCAATCTCGAATTTTTGAAGTTGACCTTAGAAATTAAAGAAAAAAAGAAAACACTGCTTGACCACTCGCTCCTGGGATCTTCCCTGTGCGTCAGGCTGGTATTGTGCTACCGAGCCTCCATCGTCTACCGGGAGGGTGTCACAACATGTTAGGTCTGGGCTGGCTGCTGGCTGGCTGCTGGGGTTTATGTAGCGCCAAGGCATCTCTGGGTCGTCTGTCTGCCATCGGAAGCGCAATGTGAGGAGACATGTTAACAGGCAGACCCCAGCCCTACTGCTGTTAAAAGCCATGCAATATGCAGGAAACGGCCTCTTTTGTCAGCGGGCTGGTCGGACACAGACCACGACTCTCCTCTTCTGTACCACCCAATAAAAGTTTTATCTGCATTTTAAAGCTGATCCATAATTTAAAGCAGGAAGAAAGAGATTTTAACACTAACCAGCCAACAAAAAACATATGTGTCTGATTTTCTGCTCAGCTGTACAGTCTCTGAGGTGAAATTCTTCCACCGTGTTTTCACTTTGAGATATCTGGATTGCCAAAGTTGTGTTTAAGTGTTCTTTCATCATTATTCTGAATAACTCCTGATTTTTTTGTTGATTTTTAAGCACTGGCTTACACAAAAATAGAGAGAAAAAGTTTTAATTAATTGATAAATAACTATGTTTAAAATAAGCAAAAAGGGGAGGCCTAAACTGCAGTAAAGAGGACGGTTTGGGCTTCTCACAATTCAGCTCAGCATCAAAACAATGGACCCTCTGTTAGTATTCTTGTGGTGTCTAAGCAGGACTCAGCTCTTCACACTCAGACTAGTACTTCAGATCCCTCTGTGGACCCCCAGCACAAGTCTCCTGCATATTCACGCACACAAAGACAAAATATACAGTAGCATGTGCTGCACATTCTTCAAAAAAAATGCAGCAGTATGTTTTTTTTGTTTTTTTTTTTTTTTACACATTCAATACTCAAACTAGTGAGTGACATCAAATGTGTAATTAGACAGACTGAGCAGGCGTCATTGAGTCCAGATGTTTTGCTCAAAGTCATCTATGACCCGATGGCCTCGAGGAGCTTCTTCTAAATGATGATTTTCTTGTTTTCCTTTCCTTTCTTCCTACCTTTATTTCTCTCTTTAGCCTCTCCCTCCTTTCCACTACAGTATTGATAGCGGTGATTTATTGTGACAACGACTGATGTATCTTGCTGGTGACCTGTAAAAGGCAGCTCCTTCATGGACATAGCCAAAGGTTAATAAAATTGGTGCTGATTGTATCAATTTTACAGATAAGCCATTCACAACAAGTGTAGTCGGGTGAATAAGAAGTCAATTCAGGCCTTGGAAACTGCACACAGGCCCAATGAATAGCGGCTTTTAGGTGCTTTTTTTCGTTAGGAGGATAAATGGAGAATTGCAGCTCTCTTCCATTGCAGCAGGCAGCGGAGGCAGAGCGAGGCGAACTGAGGTTCAGACAAGCCTGCCAGTAAATTGCCCTGAATGGGTTCTGGAGGTTGACAGGCCCTATTAAGACAAACGGCTTTCCTCATCGGAGAGATAAAATAAATCAGGTGTTTAGTCAAATTAAAATAGTTTGAGTGGAGAGGGCCCCTGGGAGCTCTCGGAGAAACTCAAGACAGATGTGGTCAGAGCCGAGAGGAAGACACCCAGGAAAGAATTCAGCTCCTGCTGGCCCTGGGCCAGACTTCACTGTACTGTTATCTAGATCTTGATGCTTTTATCCTTCTCCCTCTCTCTGACTGTGTCTCTCTGTCTCTTCTGTCAGCTTTCCTATCTGTTTTTTTGTGAGCGTGTCCCCAGATCAGCTTGTCACACAGTAGTGCAGTGGGAGGAGAGTGAGTTACTGTCTAGCCTCTCACTGGCAATTATGTTGGCTGTGTAAGTCAATGGTAGGATCACTTAGCATTGATTAGGCGGAGGGAGAGAGCAGTGCAGCGGAGCCGCTCTCTCTATCACACACAGTGCGGACATGTGACTGTAGAGCGAGAAGTAAGCCTGTTGGTCTGTCATTGCTTTTCTTTTTGAAGAATGCATTCACAAGATTGAGCGTGTGCTTATGATGAAAAAAATGTTTTAATTACGATTGTTACAGTTCATTCAGAATATTGCTGTTTTGTGCTTTCATTTTTTTGTTGTTGGGAAAACTTTGTATTATCCATTCAATCCGCAAGGAATTCCTCCTCTAATATGTAGGTGGAATTGCCTAGTATATAAAATTTGTGTCATTTGGGGGTCAGTGCAAACAGTGAGTCTTAACACTTTCTTTACAATCACCCCTGGAAGTCTGACATAAGCTGCCACCTCAGTTTGACAGCTCCCTGCAGCTCTTTGTCTATGTGCCGGGAACAATTCCTTCCCTTTCTTCCTCTGAAAGCTGTGAAAACCAGCCACAGCAAAACAGACAACTCCAGGCTGCGTCTGACCTTAACACTTTCGAGTGAATTCACTGCAGTTGGTTTGCTGCCCGTGTAGTTTTCTTTCTGCTAAATATTGTGTACGGTACAATAGCACAATATGATGATCGGTGTATGTAGTGTGTGGTCACTTTTCTATATTTAGCAGTATACAATGATCAAGGCCTTCTGCAGATTTTCACCCAGCTTACACCCCGGTTATTTAGTCACGGCCACTATGAAACCTATTGAGTACTTTTTTTTCTTTCAGGTATGTATAACACATTCTTGCATTTATGTTTATGACTCAGGCTCTCCACCTTGTATTTATCCTTTCCACTCCTGACATTGCTCTCTCTCTCTGTCCCTTCACTAGGTACTCCAGAGAGCCTGGCAGAAAAGGAACACCAGCTCTCCACAATGATCACTCAGCTGATCAGCCTGCGAGAGCAGCTTCTGGCTGCCCACGACGAACAGAAGAAGCTTGCGGCCTCACAGATGGAAAAACAGAGGCAGCAAATGGAGTTAGCTCGTCAGCAGCAGGAGCAGGTAACTACTCACTCTTTTCTTTTCTCCCATTCACAATATCACATGTCTCTCTCTCTGTCTGCACTGCAGCTAACAACATTTTTCCACTTTAGAATATTCTATATTTCCCGACACGTTTGTTTTTATCTTTTCTTTTTTTTTATCTTTTCTTTTTTCATTTTCCTTCTTTATTTATTACTTTAAACATTAATCCTATTTCCTCCTTTAATTTTGTTTATGCTACTTCCTTTTCATCTCAATAATAAAGCTCATTAAATACATTTGGGACAAACTGTCACTTAACTCTCTATTTCATATTGCATTTCATGCCTCAAATGTGCCAATAAAATCTTGCTCCTTGGTAGGAATTTGAAATAATATTAGATTTAAGAGATGTTATATTTTATATTGCTTCAGATATTTCGGTCATGCTCTCTCGCCCACATTTATGCTGTGTGGTAGAAAAAACGTTATTATGACTTGTACTAACAAATGCGAGGGAATGTGTGAATTAAACGTTATATTAAACATGGAAGTCCTCTATATCTTATAAATCGACTCCTATTAGAACAAGTCTGGCATTAGATTTGCAGCACAGATCAGGCCAATGAGCCATATTGTACAAATCAGCAAATTAGCACAGGCCATGAAGTGTGTTAATGTCTGGGAAGAAATAAGGACACAAACTATCCACACAGGCGACACTTTTATTATCACCAGCCACCCTAATGGCTATGAGTCAATTATCAGCAAGGAGTTCACTCAGAGTTTTCTCAGCACACTCTCAGACCTTCCTGGTAAATGAAGGGATAGACCATATACCTTGGAGTGATGCATTTGGTCATAGTACACTAATAATACATTAACAGTATTGATTTCTTTTTCAATCAATGATGTTCATTTGCAAACTACACTCAAGTCTGTAGGCTTTGTAGACATTGCAGCATGAATGAACAGTGATATAAGATGTTTTATTATTTGATCTTATTTAAAATGGAGGAATATTAATAAAATGGAAGAGAGAGAGAGAGAGGAGGGGAGGGAGAGATGGGGGAGATAGAGGGAGAGTGCGAGAGCCCTCTGAGAGCTCGAATGTCATCAAGCCATCAAGATACAACGCAGTAATTAACTGTTGACACTCGTGAGGGAGGCAGCACAAATTAATCTTGACACATTTGCAGACGGCCGATATCTTACAGTGAACACTTTGTAATTATATTTAAAAATGAAAATTAAATGACACTTAAAACTAGGTTGTCATGCTCAATGAAGTGAGCATGTAGAAAAGAAGGAGTGCGGGGATGAGAAACGCTGTGGTGTGGCTGCTCGTCACTCAGGGGCAGCAGGGACCTCTGTCACCCCAACGCCGCCTGCACCAGCAATCTCCATCATAACCACGGTCGTCTGTCCTCTAAATCATTTATTCTCTTTTACCACATGTTTTGACGGTGAAGTTCAATGCAGTTCATTTCTTGTACATTTGGAGATTTTAATGGTTGGTTTTTGTAACATTTTGGAGTGATTTAGACACAAGAATACATTTTGCAAAAAGAAAGAATTGCTGATATTGGGCTTTACTAATTTGCTACTTTCTTTTCTATAAAGCTGTTCTTTTTCTAGCTAGCAGCAAGTTATTAAAGCACATATTCTACTACACTGTAACTGGTCTCAATGCCTCTGGCATTTTGTCTGTAGTTAAAAGTTCTTCCTCTTCTTTATGTCAGTTTATCCAAGGATTATTTAATTTCCTGTCTTTACTTCTGTTCTCAAACAGATTGCAAGACAACAACAGCAGCTTCTGCAGCAGCAGCACAAAATCAACCTCCTCCAGCAGCAGATCCAGGTCAGTGAATGCATTTCTGTTGTCCCTGCAACACTCAGCAGCTAAGACTTGCTTCTTTCTCCACACCGACGTCTACAACTTTTCTGTTTCTTCACTATAATTAGTGCGGCATTGCTGTCACCATGAGCCAAATGTCTGAATTTAATGGCACAGATCAATCAAATTAAACATTAAAAGAAATACTAGTATCTTCAGTTGGCCTCTCTAATATTTTTTTCCTCTTTTCATATGTCTTATCTCTTTATCTTTAATTTTTGTGTCATGCTACCATTCATCACTCTCGTCAAATGTTAATTGGCTGTTGGTAATGGGGCTGTAAAATATGGAGGCAAATAATTAGCATATCTTAATGAACAAAAAAAGGGGTAAAGTAACAACAGCTAATGAGTGATGCTGATGGAGAGGAGCCTGGAGGTGGGCGACATGAAAGAGGCTGGTAAATGCCTCCGAAACGAGCCGATCCCAGAAGGCCAATGTGGCGAGCTTTCACATAACACAAGAGCTGCAGAAACTTACATTGTCATCATGTTGTGTGTGTTTTTTTTTCTTATCAATACTTATTCTATGCTTAAGCATTCACTTGTTGCTATAGTATTTTATTCTATGCACCTCATGTCAATGTGTGTATGTTTGTATGTCCCTAATGTGATACAGTACAGAAAGCAGAGGTGCAATGAAAGACCACCCAGGCAACATGTAGCTGGATACAGTCAGATTGTACACGGTAATCCAGAGCTGGCCACTGGCAGCGGTCAAGGTTGCGAGCCTGGCTGCATTTATGAAGCTAATGTTATCCTGCTGGGTGCTTTTGGTGTCAGGCACATCCTTCTCCATTCACCTCCTCCTCCTTTGCTTGTTCTAACTGACGAATCTCCCTCTCCTCACCTTTCACTGCACCCTCACTTTCACATTCACCCGCAACAAATTGTTCCTACAGCAAAAAACGGCAACCTGTCTTGCTTTTCTATCAGAATTTTCATTTTATTATTATTATTTTGCTAAAAAGCTGATTCTTCTTCTAAGCGTCACATGGGGCATTACACTGCTACACAGCATATCTGCCTCAGTAGATCTCAGGATATACTGGGGCAAAGCAAACTTCTGTGTTCAAAAAGCAGTTAGCACAACAACCAAAATGCCCCTTTTAAGAGCTGTTTGCAGGAGAAAGGCCGCTCTGTCAGGACACTCGAGCCTGGACGTTACACTTCAGCAGTGGACAGTCTATTGGAGAAATTATTCCATATTACACTCCACTAAAGACGAGCCCAGAGCATGACACTCTGTGCAGAAAACACTCTAAAATGAAGTACCTTATACACTGCTGAGGGGCTAGTATTACTCATATCATAGAGAGCCCTTTACTTATGCTCATTGAGCATAAGGGCACAGCCCTAAAGAATCTCACTTTTAGAGGCCCTTGCTTTCATCAAAAAGTTATAGGCAAATGATACCTGAAAATTCCCCTTGATGCATAGTTTTGAGAGAGGGTGGGGGTTTAAGTGTGTATGGGAACGTACTTCTAAATATCCATTTCAAACACTTGAACAGAGATACAAGTAAAGTTCTTTCTTGCAGAGCCCAGTTAGCCAGCTTTTCCCTTGACAAATGTGCTACAGATCTTCCCTGATAAAAAAGAAAGCGCCACATCCACAATTAAATAAAAGAATCGCATGTTCAGGCCATCTGTTCCTGTGCCCATCAGTCTCCCCCGGCTGCACCGAGTGTACACCACAAGAACTGCTGTCAGTACTTCACTACGTTTCATTGTGTGCAATATTGTTTATCTGACAGCAAGTTATATAAAGCAAATGAGATCTCTCTCCTTAACTTAGTTCCTCCTAATATCCCATGTGGTGATGGCTACTCCTCCCAAGTCGGAGTATCAACTAGAGAAGATAAAACCAAGTCAGGGGCAAGTTAGTGAGGCATTTTTTGCCACACTTTTCATTACTGCTGCCTCTTAAAAATGGCCTGGCCATTTTAATATATAACAGCTTTGACTTAATTAGTTCTGTAAACAAGCTTCCAGCATGTATGTCACAGACTTTTAGCAAAGTGGTAAGCAGTGCTGAGGGATTGAGTTACTTTGCTGTTAGCATGGAGAGCACTAAAGTTTATTGGAGACCCTACTGCCATCAAAGTCCTTCTGTTTTGGCTTTAGGGAGAAAACTCAGAGAAAGAGCCTCTTGCTCAGGTCTCGTATTGATGATGTGACTGATCACATAGGCCTAGTGGACATTGTAAACAGTCCAAACAATAAAACCATGGGGACTGCAACCGGAGACTGTTGTTGCCTTGTTATATGTGAGCTTTCAAAGGCTTTTTGCATGTGAATTGAAGGTAATCTGTCAGAAGTGTGTAGTTACAGAGGTTTAGTTAGTGAGGTTTGGACCAAAGCAGCATGTAGTTCAATCAAGTTTCCCTTCTGAATAGCCATCTCCCTTTTTATCCTTTCTCATCATTCCTACAAGAGAAGCAGAGAGATTTAGGCTTTGTCCCTCGGGATTACAATGTCACTTGTTTTAAGATAGCAGATGTTTTGATGGAAGTGTTAGGAGCTTATCAAAAGTTAAAGCTCCAGGCTTTGTGCGTTTTTCCCCTCAGCTTCTTTGTATTCCTTTAGTCCATCCTCATCGTTAAAATCATCTTGGCACTAATTCAATTCCAGGATTAGATTAAGTCTTGAGTTGATTTAGTTGAAACACCATTCAGGATTCTGTGAGACACATGTGACAATTAAACATATATATTAGCAGAGAACCGGTTTCTCCCTTGTTACTTATCTCTCTGAGTATGTGTAGGCACTGTCTGGTTACGAAAAAAGAAATAATAAGCACGCTGTTCTGTTTTTCTCATTTGTTTCAGCTCACCATCACTCAGTCACAGTGAGCATTATCTGAGTCTGTTTTTCAGGGCTTTCTGTTTCACAATCACACACACTTTCTCCTCCTGCTTCTGATGGAGTATTTGCTGCAAATGAGCAGCTAAACAGCATCACATTGATCATCGGACTGTTGACACTGCTTTCTGGCATGTTCTTTCATATGTATTTTCCAGTACCAGTACATGAGAGTTAAATTTAAGTCTCTTTTCTGGATTTAAAAATAAAATGATGATGTGGCGCTCTGTGAAACTCAAGTGACAGTACTGTCCATAGTCGTGCCATAAGCATCCATCCCCTAACCTCATGTGGTAATAGCCGTAGTACATGTATTCCTCAAGGATGTATCTGTTGAGATACAAACCGTGGTATGGCTCTGCCACGCAGGCACGCAAATACACATATAAATGCAAAGAGGTGATCGTGTACGGTACACAGGCACACAGGGACCCACGCACTGATACACACATCAAGAGAATAAATGCTGGCTGAAAGGTCAGGGTGAACTTTATCTTCACAAACAGGCTGGAGAAAGCACAGCTCCCCAGATGAAACAGAGGGACACTTTTAATCCAGAACATTTAATTTAAATTTTTTATCCATCAAAAGCATCACAATATCATGACATTGTCACTGACTTTGGCATTGATGTACCAACCAACCCTGAGTACATCCAGGGTTGGAGAGATAACCATTTCTATAGAGGCCGTTGTCAACAATAGTTTTTTTTTTTTCACACTTGTTTTTCAAGCCTGTTCCAGAACTGTACATCAAGCAGGTCTGCTTCTATTTATCTTCCTTTGACCTGTTATTCTCTCCCCACACCATGGTCTGGCTTCAAACTCCAACCTCACTATATGTACACAGGCATTATCTGTGCCTGTACCTTTAACCTTGTGTCCACAAGGATACACAAACACAGCATGTGTGTATCTCTTCCATTTGAAAAGGAAAACCAGAGATTAAAAGAGAGGGCCAGCATATTATTGTCCACTACACACTTTAAAGTCTTAGAAGTTTTCTCATGTGTCTTTGATGGTGTAAAGAAACAGTGGGAGACCTGCAAATGCCCAATGCCACACATCTGAAATTTAAACATAAAGTGCAATTACACCAGCATTTCCTTGACAATGAATTTATCAGGTAGATTTTAGGACATTATCATATTTTCTAAAAGACACACAGCACGACAGATATGCAGACAAACGTGGTTTGACTTAACAAAGCTCTACATTAGGTGCATATAGTTCATTCTGTAAAATGGGTTTTATCGTATGTTATTAAGCTTTTAAACTAAACTGAGAAAACCAAGATATATGCTTTTTTTTTCCTTCACATACATTTCGTTTTACTATAAATGCACTAATCTTACATGCTGATGTTGGCTTTCAGCTAATACATTTCTACAAGAGGTAAAAATCTTGACAGCAATGCCTTTCAGCCAGTTAGAAATGGAAGAAACCTGAAAATTCACAGGGGGAGTTCTGTAAATGTGTCTTCTGTGTTCAGTAGCTGTAGGGTCTGCCCTGTTAAACACTTAGACTTTTGTGTTACACAGTCTTTCTTTTTCTAATCATTTTTGTAACCACTTTTGCTTCAGCCTCCACCAAAAAACCTTACTTAACAGATTTTGATGATAAAAAAGTCTAGTAATAAGTCCAGACAAACAACACCATTACCTATGCAGCTTCATACACTTAGAAGCACTTTTGGCAGATATTCCAACTTTTAAACTCTCTGGAAACATCTGTATTAGCCAAGCAAATCTGGATTTGCTTTTGTTATTTCATGTGCACTGTGCAGATGTGGCATGACAGATGTCTTATGTCTAGCTTGACCAACAGCTATCATCAAGTCATTTTTCAAATCTTCAGTAAAATCCTGCTCCGTCTTTAGCTGCGCCACTCAGAAACTTTTACATTCTTGTTGTGATGCCATTCCAGTGTGATTCGGATGTAGCTTAAGGTGGCTGGGGTCGCAGTCATGGTCCTGTTGCAACATAAATCATCGAGCCAGTGTAAGCTCTTTGGCACTGTTATGCAGTTTCCCCACAAATAATTGGCCTGCACTCAGTATTCCCATCCTCACGAGTCCCGCACAGCTTTCTACAACAGATGAAGCATTAAACCTTTGTATAACGCTGCACAAATAGTTATCTATCCAGGTCTCCCAGCACAAACACAAATACTATCAAATTAGTGTTTGGTGCATATGATAAATTGCCTGCTGGCTGGTAATCACTTTTTCTTTTCTTTTTTTGAACTATCATAAAAGGGAATACATGCATGTTATCCAATCCACTGCATTCATTTAATTCTCTGATTCTGTTTGGTTGCCAATTTAGGGAAGCAAAAGCCCAAAAATACAACATTATGGTAAATATTTTAAATCAATCAGATGAGTTTAAATGAACACAGGGCCGTATGGTAATTGCATAAAGATAATAGCACTAATTTGTGTATTCTCAGTTGCTTTTGTTGTCTCCCCGGCACAAATGATTTTCTCAGTGTGAGACTCTTATTAATGCACTGGCAAGAAAAAAAAAAGAACACAAAAATAGACATTGTTAAAGAGAATGTGTAAGTCCCCCAATTAGCACAGCTAGACTGGAACTGTTAGCATGATAATAAGAGAATAATAGAGCAGGGAAATGATAATGTGTGTGTGTTTAAGTGTGTGCTGCAGCGTGCGCACTCGTGCCTGTGTAAATTCTGTGCTGCCAGTTCTTTCCCTTGTGTTGAAGAGCTCAGTGTTAGCCTGCTAGTAGGATTATGTGGGGGCATTAACAGCCTAGTCGGACAGGCTTGGCTCTCACCCAGGGAGGCTCAGTCCAGCATGTTCATCCTCCATTTAAGGAGACTGTTAGCTGATGAAGATGTGCACATGCAAGACTGAAGATAAAAGAAAGCGGTGACCCAACTCATTAGCCCCTGTGATTTAATATATTGACACTTGGATACAAATAATTCCATTTAGTGGACTCTATCGGTGGGGTGGGAGGGATCAATTTAATTAGTTATGAAATGTGACTCCTTGTCAGGGAGCAGAAGAAATGCTGACGCTAAACAAAGTCATGTGCAATCTAAACAATAAAGCCATCACGGCCCTGTTAAAACTTAATGATGCACAAAAAGGTGTTATAGGCACAATGTCAGCGATAGCAGTGATGGTTTGTAAATGAAGCTAAGTGGGTGGACAGTTGATAACTAATGCTATTTGTGTGGTAAACCAAATCGTTGCTTTAGAACTATAAACAGTAGATGCTGCCTGGAATGGTCTGAGGTCTGTGGGTTTTGTCCTATTAGGATGTGAGGCAGTTTTCTTTTTTTTCTGGATAAAATGTGGTGTCTCTTTACTGAACACAAGTGTGAAGTTGCAGCAGCACACAGGCAGGGCTACTCAACAGTACTTTGGAAGAAAATATGTGATGTGCAGACGAGAAATAAAAAGATTAAACACAACACCTGAGTATCTTTCACATGAAACATAAGCTTGCTTGCTTGCATTTGGCAATGGGGTAGGAATGTAGACAAACATAGGTTAATTATTGCTGTAAATTACACAATAAAACCATGCATTTGTGTAATTGGGCTTTGTATTCAGACACCTTAGCAGTTTAAGCAGCGATAATTAATACAAGTCTCCATCTGAGAGGTGCCACATGAATAGCTGTAATGTGTGAAATCACACCTGAGGGTCTACTTAAAATTAGTCACCTGAGGGGTTTCTACAGCAGCCCTGGGACAGGTTAATTTATGACACACAAACTCAAGCTCATACATCAGTTCTCACACGTGATGGCATAATTGACACAACACAGAAGATTATCTGGCAAAGAGGAATGTATATTTGTCTTTTAAATTATTTACGGTGCTAAATAATCCTGATATATGAACATCTATTCTTTCCATACATGTATGATGAATGGAGTGCTTTTAGGTTACGTCTCAATATCACAATACAGCACCTGTTTGGAGGCGCACAAGCCTTCCCTGGATGAAGGAAAAGCAGCTACACTTAACACCCATTGTATCCCAAGCCTTCGAAAGGAAAAATATCAGTTGAGGGAGAACACATCCTCCAGTGTGATGCTGACTTAGCTCCCTCTCCCCTGCTGCATGGGCTGTGTTTTCTCTGCTAATGTTGAGCAAACTGTTTTGTCTTTGCATCGGCTTTGCGTGGCCGTCGTCCTCAGCAGTGGGCACACTCACAGGGAGAAGGAGCTGCATTAATAGACTCTACTGTGTACAGGCAGCCGGCAGCGAGAAAGGGGCGCGTGTTTTCTTAGGGCTGGGGTGGCAAAGCAAAGCATTCAGCCCATGGCTAATGCAAAAAAGGAGCTTTTTGTTTTTGGGGCGGAGGAGAGTCCAAGCATTCCCCAACAGAACACAATGAATGAGCTATTTTGTCCTGCACAGTTTTTTTTTGTAAAACCAGTGACACATTTTGTTTGCTTGTTTTTTCAAAGAACTACATTCTCCAAATACTGTTTTTTCTTTTTTTTTAAATATTCCCTTAAATTTAATTTAATTCTCAAATATAATTCAATCAAGCAGTATTTTTCAAGCATGCTGCTGTATCCCCTCTCTTGTTTGATCTTTTATAAAAAAGCTGTGGTTTTTCTTGCCCGTCATTATGGTGACATTTGAGCATTCTTGAAAGTCTCAGTGCACTTGTGCGTCTAATAAAGTTGCCCCTCCTGACAGGGAGGGTCTCTGCTGAACAACAGAATGGCCTCTGTTGTGTTCTGTGGCCCCAGCAGCTGGGAGGTAACAGTGAAGACAGAGGCTCAGTCTCTGAGAGGGGAACAGGACAGTGGGGGAAACCCAGCCGTGGTGTGGAACATCCCATCACACAAATTACGGGTGGTCTTCTGTTTCACACTCAGACAAAACAATTTTTCTCATTAAATCTATATCAGGAAAAGAGCCTTTTGGATGCATTTTACAAGCTCCATAGTGAACTATAACACAGGCAATTTAAAACCAAAAGAGAACAAATTATTTTACAATTACTTTATGAATTCCAAACAGTCACCAGTGGCCATACAAGTGTTTATGTCGCTCTGCTTGCTCCAAAGTGTTCAAGATGTGATATTTCAAACCTTAGAGTCACATTACTTCATAAGCCTCACATACATAAACCCCTCTATTTCCCACCACCCTGTTCACAACACATGGATGTAGCCGACAATCTGACTAACCCGTGTCCAATGTTCTTTAAAAACTCACTTGCCCCACTGCAATGAGGGTCTGAGGCAATTCACTTATTCCTATTTCCATACAGTGAGGATGTATGTACAGGATAATGATGCCGACCCCAAACACAATGGGTTTTTTTATACACTTGTTCTCTTCTTTCTCGTCATTACACATGCTGTTTGAGGGAGTTCCCAAGGATTTGGCCAGTTTACTATGAGTCTTAATTTTATAGCCAGATCTTGAAAAACTTAATTCATTCCTACTTTCACGTATGCCACCTAAAAACGCTAATATTCTTTGAAATTCAAGGCAGAATTTTCTGTGAAAAATATTCAGTATTTTAAGGGTGTAATGCAGGATTGTGCTGCTGTGTGCATATAATTGGTGCTATACAGTGAGTCAGCATGTAATGCATTTCATTTTTTTAAATATGTGTTCAAGTTATAGCATGAAAACTCCCTTTAGTCACAATAACATACACTAAGTAAAAAAGTGTCAAGAAAAAAATGCACAACTGAAGTCTTCACCTTGACATTTCTGTTCTCTTTAAAACATTTTTTTAAAATGTTCGTGCCTGCTTTAAATCATCTTGCACTGACTTATTGTTTATAAATGTCTTTTGTCTTACTTTACCTATTCTATCTATTTGCGTCATACTTGAGGTCAGACTTTTATTATTCTTTCTTCAATGTTTAAAACTGAAACTATATTAAATCCAAGCCGTGTGCAGAAACCCTGTAAATACCAGCGAGTGTATTTAAGCAAACAGTAGGCTGCAGTTTTATCCTGGATTCCAAGGAAGTCAAGAGGAGCCATGAGGTGGAGGAGGGCTGGAGTGGAGGGATTTGGGGTGGGGTGTGTTAGGCGGGTCAGAGGGTTGGACTACCCTGCTTTCAAGCTCCCGTCGACTTAATATAGACATATTGGAATGGCTGTTTTCCAAGAAGGCTTGTTGTACTGTGTAAGGAATTAGTGGAACCAGAACTTACCATTGGTTATTCCCTCTGGATAGCCTGACCTCACTCAAGTGTCTGGATTTGCTGCATTTTATCCGGAACAGCACATATGAGTGATGTCTGCCGTTGCATTCAAATCTAAGTAAACAGTGCCTACTATCTGAGCTGGTGCTGTACCACAAAAAAAAATCACAGAAAATATTAGGATGCTTGTATACCATTGATCTGTCTTTTGACTTGTCAAAGGGTGTGAAACTAGGATTTTAGATGCAGGAAGGAAGTGAGGAGAAAAGGTTGGAGACTTGATCAGAACAAGGGCCCTTTGTTGGTGACCCGAAGTTCCCCATTATATTTCCAGAGCAGACAAGCAAGAATAATGTGCTTCAGTCGAGTGGGTGGTAATATGAGGAACTTCATTCAAAGGCAGGAGTCTGGAGCATCAAAGTCTGCTTCAAATCTATTGATCAATTTGTCTGATTACCATTAGTTACAGACAAATCCAAACACCACCACATCTCTGTTGGATCAATGTGCATGTCTGCCATGTGATGCTCAGTGTGCAGCAGTGAGTTACTAGTAAGTAAAGGGCTAATATGTGCTCTAAGAGCAGTTGATTGTTTCCTGGAGGAAAAATTGTTAAGCAACACAGAGCATCCTGCACAAGCGCTTCCTCTGAATGATTTTCCTCCTGGTTAAGCTGCAGTATGGTGCACACCCAGCGGGCTGCGTACACAGTGGCCGGTGTTAAACATATCCTGCTGTCTAGTGTCAGTTTTACTGTGTGTGCTGCTGTTAGGATGTAGCCAGACTTGCCAACTAGCTCAAGATCACTTTCACTTTAAATGGATCACAAAAGGTGATTTCTACTCGCAGGCATTTGGTGCGCAGCTCAGTAGGGAGCAGCGAGGAACAAAGTGTGAACTATCAGTTCTTACAGCAACAGCTGGAGTCTATCCTCCTTGGGTAAAATTACAGAAACCCTCCTACAGAAAATGTGAAAAAGAAGATTAGCGAGGAGTGCGGATCTGACAGCTACTAAAGTGTGGAAGTAATTTTATTAAAATTAGATGTCAGTGAAATGTGAATCCTCCTCTAAATGATTAGTGGTGATTGTGATTTTTTTTCCTAATGGGAAAGGCATCTATTATAATCTAAATAATTTTACAGAATTAGAAATCATCACTGTGAACTTCTCTGAATTTTTTTGGCTACTTGCAGTGGTTTTGCTGTCAGTATTTTCACAAAAATACTTGAAGTGGTTTTACTTTTTAAGTCTCCTCCTGGCAAATGAATGCAGATTATATCCAACTTAAGGATCTATGTGAGAGGTGTGTTAAAAGGTGTCAAGTAGCAATTCATCGGAATGGAAGACCCAGGATCTCACAGGCCCTTTCAAGCTAATAACCATGAACCATGATGACAACAAGATAGATGCTGGCCTTTTTTGCCACTTTTGTATTTTAATCTTGTTAGTACTGACTGATTCTGGCAGTAAAAACACAAAACAGACACACTTTCCTTCACATAGCGCCTTGTGGTCTATAGTGAGTAGAAAACTTGAGTGTGGATCAGTGCATGGAAGTGTGAAAGGGTTCAGAGCGAAAGACAGCAGGGGGTCTCGAGCCCTCCTGGGTGCTTTGTAGAGGCTATAACAGACAGTGAGGAGCATGGGTGTTGACAGGGTCCCAAGTGAGTGCTGTAATGCGCTGTACATCTCCATTTGCAGAGTGTTTTGGAGCTGCTTGCATGAGTGTTGTAGGTAGATGCTCCCTAGTCTATAAAAACAACACCACTCTTTCTTTTTTATTGGCTCAAATATTTTATAGCATTTTCTGAATTTAATGCAGCTCTGTAGAAATATATTTAAATGTGAAATATGCTTTTTAATCGCAGCTTGTTAAAAATAAAATGCATCTTTCATTTAAAATATATGAAGTGCTATCTGTATTTCACCATAAGTAATAATGTTATGCGTTATAATAAAAAGCAAATCTAGCATTAGTAAAAGTATATCACGCATGCATTAATGCAGCATTAAAATGAAACTGGGTGTGTATACTTGTGTGTGTGTGTGTGTGCGCGTGTGTGCATACTGCATGTGTTGTAAGCGCTGGGAGAAATAAAGAGAGCTCTTTCAAGTATACCCTGTCTTTTACACCTTGTGTATTTACACATCAGACATCTGAGCCGTCTGGCTCGCCCTCTGCAGTCTGACTGCAGGTCGGGCTGCTGTTGTATACCATTGTGCAGTCAGTTGATCTACTGTAACAGATTTCTTGTTTAACTTTGCTTAATTTAATGCAGGATTTATTTGCTCAAATGAAAGATCTGTTAAAGTTCCTAAATTACAAAACTACAGTAGAACAAAGGTGTAACTGAGCTACATATCGCAAAAAATAAAGTTTTCTCTTCTATAATGTGGTATGTGTATGGTTTCCTATTCGCATAGGAGCTGCAAGTTGATTCTATTTATCAAAAACCAGCATCTCCTTGAGAGGGAAACAGATTGCGTGCTGGCCTGCTACAGACTTCATCAGGTCATCTGAATTGATGATACATGTTGCAAGACAGCCGAGTTCCCCCGGAAACCTCTGTTGGAGCGCATGCTGGCAGAGACGGGGGCCTCAGCCAAGTCTGTCTGACTGATCACTACAGATGCTCCTCTTCAAGTATTCCGAGTCAGATCCTTAGTGCTTGGTCTTGAGGGACAAACAATAGCACCTGTTCCTCATAAGATAGCCCATTCATGTATCTTTAATGAAGCCTGGGGGCAGATGGTGTGAAATGACATTATCCAGTACTTAGCAGTGCTAAGACAAAGGAAGAGCAGTGCCAGCACAACAATGCTGCTTTATTTACGATGAGAAGGGAGGACGTTGCCCGAGCGCCCCACTCACATCTGCTCCACTTCATTCTCCGACTCCTCAAGATCATCTTGGCAATAGAAATATCCCGGGCACTCAGCCCATACATAGATGAACTTGAGGGTAACTCTTAAAGGGGGGGGGTTGGGTTAGTAGCACCAGAGTGAGCGTGGAAGCCACACATCCATACACACTTTCATTCTGTCTGTTTTTTTTCATATACATTTTAATTTTTTTTCTATTACCTTGTCAGTTTTAAAAATAAGAAAGAAAAGCTGTCATGAAAATGTTATCATCTGCTCAGCCACTGTGCCAGCTGTTAATTGACAGCTCAACTAACCTCCACTATTTGTTGCCACCTTGAAGCTCCTCAAAATTTGATTTGCCTTTCTCTGACATTAGCTGCTGTAAATTAAACTTTAATGTGTGGAGCTTATTACTGCAAATCACAGCCATTCAAATTCAATGCATTTATTTCCCCTTCAATGCACATTTCTGCTGTCTTGCCTCAATGAATGTTGTCTATACTGTTTCACATTTTAAAATAATAATTGTAATAAAAGCTGATATCCCAGAAGAAATTAAATCATTTGGAGCTTATCATTTAGTGTTGCTGGAGAAAAATACATCCATGTATCGGATGTCTTGTGCTGATGTTTCTTTGTATCTAGTGTGGAAAATCTTTACATCTCTTGTACAATTCAGTTTTATTAATCAATGTAGTCATATTTGTCCTTTTCAAATAATTAAATGCAAATATAGTATGGAAATGTCTAAACTGTATTTAATACTTAAATATTTAAACACCTTTTCCCTCAACCAAAGCAACTGTTTTCCTGGTTGTATTAGTCGTAGCAGTGTTAGTAGTGGTAATTTTAACATTAGACCATACTCTTGTGAAGATGTTTTATTTTAGGAAAGTGCTCGGAGCTGTTAATCCGGTAAACTCAAAGTATTTACACAAAAAATATACTGTAACTTTGAATTTACTGCTGATGCGTGTTAGCTAATTCCTGAAAAAATATGGACTGCCATGCAACACACTTGCAACACACTTAAAGGGATAGGGACTTAAGGGAGTCCTTTTCTGCCCTGTGACTGCCGTACATTCAGCAACAGACTCCATCTGTTTTAACAGTCCAAATATACAGACAGAGAAAAGCTGTGTTCCCCTGTGTCCCCCCGCCTGTCACTGGCCCTACCTCATGTTGTGACATTAATTATTGTGTTTTTCCATATGTTCCATACATGCAAGGCCAAGCTCCATCTTTCATCCCTTCAGCCTGGAAACTTGGAACACAAATCCCTATAAAGCAATGTTTTATTTAAGGACATTTGTCGCAGTCTCCTTGGCCATTTATTTTTCTTCAGCAACAGCATATTTTACAGAATTACTTTTGGAAGAATTACATAGTTTTCTATTCTTCCATAATGCACTTTCTGCACTTGCACTTCTGTAAAAGCTCAGTAGACATAAAATGGTTCTATTTATTTAGTTTTCAGTCTAGCTTTGCACCTCTGGACAGATCAATAAAGTTGTTTTAAGTAGGTTTGGCGTGCTGGTGCTGAGAGAAACTGGGTGCAACTACACCTGGAAAAGGTCTACAGGGGGAGCAGCATAGGCTGAAAAAGTGGAGATCATAGCAGACCTCAGCCAGAACACGGGACAGGTTGATTTCATGCCCCAATGCAGCGGCAGTAATTGCACCCAGACCCGTTTTATTGCGAGTTGATTTTAAGGAGGGATGAATGGAGAAACATTCTGTAAAGTGTTTATTTTGGGGGATGACCTTTATTAACCCATTTTCCAGGCAGGTTCCCCTGAGGTGATCTGGCTCAGCGCTAGATTAACCCTCGCAGGCCCATGGTAGCCAGGCTGCTCCCTATCATAGAGTTTCAGGAAGCAGGGAATGACAGTAAAATTGGACTTGCAACATGTGTGCAAACCCCCACACGCCGCTTTTGAGACATGAGGTACTCACCCACCCTTGACACACAAATGTAGGGAGTTTGTGTTGATATTCCCAGTAGGCAAGTCAGCAACAGGCAGAATGGTGAAGGTTAATATGTGAGTGGAACACAGAGAGAGAATGACATTAAAATGAAATACAGGGAACAGCGAGCACTTTTCAACTGCCTGTTCTTTTTCCTCTGCTGAAAACAGTTGTCGTAAATTGCTGGATTGTCTTTAGGCTTTTATCAGCTAAATAAATGATCATCTGAGATTATGTGAGTAATTGATGTTTCCTTGAGCTGTGTGTGTGTGTGTGTGTGTTCATGCATATACATGCTGATCAGGTCTGTCCTGCACCTGTGTAGTACATTCAGCAACCATCTTGCTGACAAGTTGTATCTACAGCAGACAGCCAAGGTGATGGTGATTGCTTCTTTCAACTTCTCCACAGAAGCTGTACGAACCTACTGCGCCTCTCTGCTTTCTGTCCTGTATGTCACTTCCTCCAACTGATGCGGGAACAATGTGTGTATGCTGAGCCCTTTGATGTACCAAGGTGAAATTGTGGTTTGGATTAAGAGCAGGCATAGCACGGCCAGGTATTGTGTGAGCACACGAGGGCCGTCATTGCCGCAGAGCCTCCTGTCAGCACGCGTTAGGAAGAGCTGTGATCTGGCCTCCCCCTGAGTGGGCTCTGTGTTTCTGTGTACCATGCCTATGCTTAGGCCTCTCTCTGATCTCTGCTCCCTATCTGTTCAGCAGGTCCAGGGTCACATGCCTCCGCTCATGATCCCCATTTTTCCACACGACCAACGCACTCTAGCAGCAGCAGCTGCCGCCCAGCAAGGCTTTCTCTTCCCTCCGGGAATGTCTTATAAGCCAGGTATGCTCGAAAATTGTAGCTTTTTTTTTTTGTCATTGTTTCCTCCCTTTCCCTTAGCTTGCTATGCCTTTCAATCTTCAATTTTCCACCTTTATTTGCAAGTATACTTTTTTGAATAAAAGTTGTAGTTAAAAAAAAGTGTTTAATTTACACTGAAAGCTGTTGGCATGCTCTGCTCTGTCTGAACTTGGATTTGAGACCAAGGCCATGGAATGTTCTAGTCCATGTGGAACAATAGATATGGGCAGAGAGGCACAGGAATGTAAACATGTTGTCAACATGAAAGTGTCTTTCAAGGCTGTGCAGGCCATACTCGTTTTTCAAGTATCCACTGTTAGAGATCCAATAAAAGAGAAGATGAACCCTGCTATTGTTCGGTGCAGTCAAAAAGCAACTCCCCAATTACAGTTTCCCACAATTATGTCTTGTGATAGTGAAATTAAGCAATTAAAAGGTGGATAGTTTGAGGATGATGTAAGAACCATAACTGTTTTCGTTGCCTGTAACAACATGCCTTGTTCTCTCCTTTTGTCTTTTGGACCGAGTACAAAAGAAGCTCCGCCACCTTAAAAAAAAGTTGTTTTTTAAAATTGTTTCAACACGTTGACTGATGCCCTGCCAAACCTCTTACACTCCCATATCCTGGTAAAAATTAAAGATGTGCCACCACTAACTACTGTACACTTAACAAATACAACAAAAAGATCCATGCGTCTTAGCCTAAGCTTTCCACATTACAAGGCCAACTTGGTGCCAAGCTCAAACAATTTTTATGTGTCTATTAGGTAGTCAATCAAATTAAACTCAATTTATCCACAAAAAAAGTTTTCCTTTTTCACTCCCACACACGCAAACAGAATGAGAAAGTGTTTTGTCGATGAAAACCTCACTGTCTAAAAGAAAAAAAAGATTTGTGAGTCAGCTTGAAAAAGGAAAGTCCTTAAAACAGTACCAGAATGAGGAAGAGGACTGAAATCTGAAAAAGAAACACTGGGCTGTCAGCAGGTTCGCAACAGAACATTAAAAGGTGTGGTAGTGCAGTTAATGAATTAACTATAAAACCACAGGATGAAAAAGAAAGTCAGCTATTTTGGAACTATGGAGCCATGACAGCTTAAATAAAATGCCTGAGGGGGAGTATTTTACCACTGTGCTTTTCGCAATAGGTTTGACACGGAAAATGTTTTAGTTCAAATAACAGGAGCTATTATGGAATCATGGTCAGGGGTCACCATTTGTATGGTTCCTGCATTATTCATGAGTTCATGAAGAAATGGCAAAAGGGGGTTTGAAAATTACTCTTGTAGTCAGGAGAGGTATTTTCAATGCCTTTATTATTTCTCCCCGTCCAACACAACATACACAATATACCCAGAGAGGACAATGTTATCATCACCACCTGCAGGGTATACAGGAAGCCGTCGTGTCCTTTCTCCATGAAGTGAGTCGCCAAGCATTCACTTCCAAGACTAAGGCACACTAATCTGATGTTATCATTTTGAGACAGCTCCCAGGGACCACTGCTTATGACCCCAACCCTGTGGTGCTCACATGGCAACAGAGTCATTCTGGCACCATGGTGGTAACTCATCACCCCATCCACTGGCTGTGCTCAATGGCCTGGTGTTGCATGGTAGACAAGCACAGTCATAGAAATACCAAGTCATCTTTTAAACAAATAGATTCAAGTTAGGCATCCCAGTCTATTTGCACTGTTTACACAGACATGGCGGCATTCAGTCTGAGGTGCCTCTAATGGACCTGCAGAATGACCCCATAGTCTTTAGGTTCCTCTGCCAGTCTTCCTCATAGACGTCCTGCTGACAGATGATCGTTTCCTCATGCTATTTTATTTTATTACTACATTTAATCTGTTTTCTGATATTGTGACATTTGTTATTTAAGTCACCAAGTTGGACAACATGGTTAGGTTTAGCTATCGAAAGCATAAAACTAAACACGTGTATTTATTTTAATATGAACCTGTTTTACTGTGAAGACTTTGGATACTTGAATGACTTTTTAAAAGTCTATGAAAAGTGATGATCGAGTTTGATGGTTGCAGTCATAAACTTCATTCATCATCATTTGATCTGCCCTAAGAAAGGTCTTAGCTACATCTGTCAACCCTTAGCAGATCTATGACTTATATTTCATAGCACCACATGAGCAGGGGAAATATAGCCTGTTGTGACCATGGCGTCACCTGCACCACTCCCCCTCCCCCTTCTGCATTTTAGAATTCAGGCTCTGGGCATGGAACCAGCCAGTTAAAAACAAGGAAAAAAAGTTTAAATGTAATTTCTTTTCATTAGTGAGTGACACTAACCTGGCACAGTGCCTATTCTCCTGGAGTCTGGTGCCTCCAAGTAGACTGCCTGCACCCAAGACCTAGACCTCAGAGCCTGAGACCCCCCCAAGCGGTTGCGGTGTAGCACATGACCCTCGCCAGGTTTCACATGACATCCAAAGACACCCAGTCATTTATTATCCCCGAATCCCACGTCACAGACAGCACAGAGCAAACGAGACAGGGAGAAAGCGATACCAAAAAAGAGGAGGTGTAGAAATAACCACAGTGTACCTCCATACATCCAACCTAGCACTATTTGAAACCACTTCTGCTGTGTGATTTTATTTGCTACTAAATGGGGATTGAATTTCCATGGCCTGTATCACATTGTGCTGTGCTGTACAAGATTGCAAAGTGAGGCGAGCAGACGAGGGCAAAGTGAAAGAGAAGGTATATACATTTACCTTGTCTGTGGCTTAATGGCTCCATATGTTTGTGAGGAGAAGTGACAGGCAGAAGTGGGGTCTGAGCGAGGGCCAACTACCCCTCCCTGCACCCACTGTGCACCCCCACCTCCCCTCCTCCAGACACATGCCTCCTACCAACCTCCCCTCTATGAATGCCGTGCTACCCTGTCTCGCTGGGGATATTCTGTCCATCTCAACACACTAGGTTGAGTGTGTAAAAGCTTCTGCACCTCCATGGACATCACTCATACTGCAGCCATTTTTATATCTGCGTCTGACAAACGTGCTGATGGCGGGCCAGCAGTAGTGAATAGTAATGAATAGTGTTGCTATTTGAAGACCAATTCCTCCTTGTTTGATCACAGTGATATGTGAGATAAGAATGTGTGGGGTGTTTTTTTTACCCTTGTTATTGTGACTGCACACTTGTTCTAACCAGTTTGCATACAAGTGCTTTCAGTGCGCTGCCAAAGCTATCACTGAGAAACAAACAATGTTGTGTTGAACAATAGCCAGACAAGTCTACAGCTGTATGAACTGCCTGAGAGAACATGCTGGTCCTTTTACATAATCACTAACTGAATACCAGGGGAGATATTTAACATCTAATCAGAACACAAACACACATACACATGCACACACAAAACAAACCTTAGAAGAACTTTTAACTTGTTTGACTATGTATTAGTCACTGTTGTCATGGTGTTTTCCAGGGTGAGTAGAGCACAGGTGGAATAAGGAGGTGAATGGTGTGAAATGTTCCTTAGTAATCCTGTTCCAGTCAAACCACCTTAGCCTTTTGTTAATGCAGATGTTTGGGACTGAAGCCAAGAGTTCGTTGAAATGTGCCACATTGCTGTGGCAAAAGTAGTGCAGGGCCCAGAATCTGTGTTGGCACTTGCCTGGTTGCTGTGGGCCGGCTCATTGTCTGAACCTGTATGCATTGTTGTCTCTCTCTCCCCCTCCTTCTCTGACAGGTGATAACTACCCGGTGCAGTTCATTCCATCCACAATGGCAGCTGCAGCAGCGTCAGGACTCAGCCCCCTCCAGCTTCAGGTATGTACAGTACTATGACAAAGAATGCTAGGGACGCTCGCCAAGCTCGGGGCAGAAAGGATGGCTAAGCAGCTGTACGCTAAGTAATGAGCTGCACACTAAATAATCCTGGAGGCCCCCAGCTCACACACGCTTATCACCTTACATATGTAATTTATCCCATTTTGTAGAGGATTTATCCCCACTAACTCTGCCAGACAGAGGAGTTGGGAAGATAATAGTTATTAGAGAGAATGAGAATCACTTTGGTTGCCTTAATCGCCTGCCAGTGAATTTATCAGAAGACAATTGACTGTGTAAGAATGTCTTTCTTATTGCTTTTATCTAGCAGAGTCCCAGGACTATTTATTTTATCCCTGTAAGGAAAACAATTTAGAAGAAAAACTAGGATAATTTGAATATGCGCGTAATGAAAAATAGCTCAGCACTTTGTGTGTAAAACAAAGTGAAGCTGAGTGGGGGTTTTGAGTCACAAAAAATATTGAGATAGGTTCCAAGCCCTACAGGCACCTTCAGGACTTTTCTCACACAGCATTTAAAAGAGCTGAACCCAGGCCAGAGCTTAACCTGAGGCCATAATGTTTAATGTGAATAATTATCTGCATTCTACTCTTCAAATTGTTCCTATTGGAAACATTACTCTTACCATGGATTCTTTCAGCCCATGCATGAGCCTTGTTTTCAAATTGGTGATAATGGGTGGCAGTGCTGCTTGTTGCTTCTTTAATTATCACTTTCCTTTGCAGTTTTGAGTAATTGTAGATCTTGCATCTGCTTGAAGCCAGAAATCAGCACTGTTCTTGGGAGACAAAAGGAGCAAACAAATTATCTCTGCTAACATACAGTTAAATGGCAATTGCTGCTTTGTCAACAACAGCAGAAAGCTGTTCTATAGCTGCAACATGTGAAGCTCAACAGCACAAAGTTTTGACAGGATTAAAAAAGAGAGAGCTCAAGACTGAGGGGGGAACTCTGCACATTGATATATGTGGCATTTGTCCTTCGGAGGCTACCACTGTCAGTGTTAACGAGCCTTGGCAAGTCCTAACAATGCATGCAGCTGGCTCTGAAGAGCTGTGCATCATTATGCAGCCAAAAGAAGAGCTATCAGAAGCATGTAAGGTTTTAAATGAGTCTGCTCATGTTTGAAGACGTGTAAGAGTAAAAGACGGAGTCTGCGTTTGTGAGCATGTTTCTGGAGCTTAGTTTGTGTGTCATAGTGAAGTTCATTGGGAAGGAGTGTCAGTTCAGACAGGCATACTCGGGCTATTTATAGGGGTGTATGAGGTCAGATGAGACAGTCATATATCTGAAGGTTGGGGTGAGAAGGGGAGACGGGTCGAGAGTCATTAATTCTGATTATGTATCTAACCCTGGGAATGGGCAAAAACAGTGCCTCCAAGACCATGACTTGGCTGACCTTTACAGAACACAGTAAACAAAAAGAGGTGCATTTTCCATTAATTGAAGTCTGTCAGCCTGTCACATATTCCGCCTGCTGGCTGCTATTTACTCTGCATAGAAATTCCCCTTAAAACAGTAAGGCAAGTCAAACATGCCCTTTTCTACATGGCTGGGATCAACAAACTATGTGACTGCCACCACTTCCTCTACAAAGCACTGGGAGCCTGGTATGATTAAAAACATCATATCAGCCCAGACATGGAATGAACTTAGAGTTGTTTGATCTCTTTTGAGAGCAATAATAGCACCAGCATCCTCCTCCTTCTTCAAAATTAAAGTACTGAAAAGTGTACCTAAATACACACAAGTACAAAAGAAACAGAGAAAAATGTTCCCCTGACAAAGAACAACAAAATAGAATAAGAACACACATTAAGTCCACTCTTACGATGCAATTAAATTGAATATTGTGGAATAAAAGCAGATTAAAAAATAAAATAAAATGAGGAGATTTAAAGCCATTCTGCATATATTATTTGTTTCTTAAGTTTATAATTTATGCATCATCAAGCACAATCCTCCATTAACCCTTTGAACTATTCTGAAATGCTCTAGTTTTCACCTTCAAATCCACTGTTTATCTTCTTTATAAACACACACACTCACAGATACAAAATCCCACACATATGGCTGAATAGGCGGCCCTCCTCAATTAAAATATCTCTTGCTGTCAGCTGCATGGCAAGGTATAATTTTCACCAATTTACTCAGTTTAGATTGTGCAATATATGAACCTTAAAAATTATCCTATTGGTAGAATTAATTCCCACAATGCTGCTGAGGTAATGTGATCAGCCATCCAGCCAGAGAGGCTAGCCGCTCCGTCAGTCTTAATGTTGGCCACGCAGCCTCTTCACAATCTCCTCTGTCATAACAGTCTGGGATCCTCCCCCATTTCCCCACCCGTTCTCTCTAAGAGAAGAAAACCCAACAAGGTAACAAAGGCTTAGAGCTGATGGATGTAAATGAATCTTGCAGGATGCGTTTGAGTGTTGGGAGACTGTAATTTGCTTGTCAATACAGGGTGGTAGCATCACTCTGGTGGCTGGCAGTCTGCAAGTGGCTGTCACCAGGCATCGCTGTACCACAGGGCAATTTCACTCAATGTTTTCCTGACAAGATTGGCTCTGGTCTGCAACTCACAGGAGAGGAGGCGGGTAAACTATCCCAGCGCGACATGCCCCTCTTCATTAGTGCCCACACAGAGCTGGGATGAGCCGAGGACCAGCAGGAAACAATGGCTCCGTCCCTGCCTGTCCTTCACTGATTACAACTGACACATCTCACCTAACAGAAGAAATTGTGCTCAGATTGTGCCCCAATCTGTCCCCACACCTACTATATTCAATTGAGCGGAGAGACAAGAAGGGCATTTCCCTAATTCCACAAAAGAATTTTCAATTTGGGATAGCATTTAATTTGCTCTTTGTACACTATTCCTCACTCCAGTTTCCAAGTGAAAAACTATTTACTTAAGGAGAATATACACTTAATATACATCACTCGTCTTTTTTTTTTTTTTTTTTTTTTTTTACAGAACCAGTGAACAGTAGGACAACCTACAAGAAACTCTTGTTTTTTTTTATCATTGGAAACAGACTTTGGGGTTCAAGTCATTTTAAAGAAAGAATTATTGGCTAAAACAGAACAGCTGGGTTCTCAGTATGTAGAATCACTGTTGGACTAAATAAATATAAAACCACCGCTTTCACTCAGTCAAAGCTCCATTTTCTATCTCCTGCTGTCTCTGTGTCTTACTTTTCCAATTTCCAATCCACATCTTAAACCATCTCTAAGTGTCTTAGTTTGTGTATCTCTCTCTCAATTATTCCCCCCGCATGCGTTTGTCTTGCCTTTTTCCCCCTCTCTGAATTGTCCAGGCCCATGACATCCTCATGCTTTACCGTACTGAAAGTCAAGCTGCTTGAGATAAGACTCAACGCCGCAATTACATTTCGCCACATTTGCTATGGCATCTCTCTAGGCCCGTGATAAACCTGGGCCCAGTCTCAGCTCATGCTCCCACTGTAAAGATGAAAAGCAGCCCATATGCTTAGCAACAACCAGATCTCAAGCAGACAGGCACATCTGAAGGAGTACTCACTGGCTTAGACGACTGGAGTGATAAGAAAGAGTGTTACACAGTCAGGGACAAACAGGAAGAAAGTGGGAGAGCAGCAAACCGCACATTATCTTTTGTTTGGATGTAAATGCCTGTGTAGTACAGATGTGAAGAAACAGCTTCTATCATTAACAAGTGAAGCACTTTTGACTTTGAAAGAGAGGGAGAGAGAAGGAGGGGGAAAAAGAGAGAACAGACATACTGTAGAGAGCAGCTGTTTCTGTGTTTATGAGCAAAGGAGCTTGGTCTTTGAAGGTAACCCAGAGCAGTGCAGCAATGCTAGAGAGTGTGGAAGGCTGGCTAATAGGACGGCTAGGTGAGCAGCTGGATAGAGGCAGTGGTGAACAGAGGGACAGATGGACAGATAGAGTGGATAATGCAGTGAGCAGCAGTGAATGAGAGGGCTGGCTCTGGGGCCCCTGGGCCTGGACTACCCACACCCACACTTACACAAGACAGACTGCGATTGTGGGTATATATGCCAAAGAGAAACTGAGAGAGAAGGATGTAAATGTGTATAATGTAGTTGTATGATAGAGGAAACAGAAATAGGCAAGACGGGGGGAGGAGGGGTTCGAGCAGAGCAGGTTGGGTGCCAGCAGATGAGACAGATGTTGAGCCATACTGGAAAGCATCGGCACAGTGCACCAGGACGCCTTCCTCCACTCTTTGACATCTGGGCCTAGCCTGGGTCAGCCTGCATGGTCGCCCTGGGCAATGAGCCTGTACAAGCCTTGTGGCAAACGGGGCTGGCGCTGTGCTGCGTTTTAAATGGTGTGGTGCACTGAAGCACAGTTAATGCCCTCATATCCAGTCCAGTGCTCAGTGCCCAGGCCAGGCAGAGGTGAATGAGACATTGACATACAAACAGACACACCCGCACACAAAGAGATGAGTCTGTTTGAAAGATTGTGGCCATTAGATAAAGCCTACCTCATATAAAGTAAAATGTTGGTTTCGCAAATTGTTTAGGCTTAAAGCAAGTTTTTGTTTCTTCATGTTTGTATTTTTGCAGGCTATAAATGTGCAACACACCATTGTCGCCGGCAGCAAGAAATCTGACAAATGTCTGCCCCTATGTTTTCCAGCACATACTGCCATGCTGAATCTTAAAAAAAAAAGAAGATCTACATTCTTTTTTTCAATAGATTTTCTGTTTAAACTGCAAGACTCTCCATATTATTCCCCATAATTGATTACTGTATTGTATATTTAGCAAGAGGGTCAGCTTTGTTATTTAACTAAACAAACATAGGACGCCCGTCTTGATTGCGTATCATACTTCTGAGATGTCTAACATCATCAGCAGAGTGTGTAATCTCAGTTTAATGTCGCAGGCAGAAAAGTGAACCTCCTCATTTAACCTCTGCTGCCTCCAGAGGGCTTGTTTTTAATTACCAGAGGCTAACAGGCTGACCTTGGGCGTGTTGCACTCACTTTGAATCTATGCTTGCTGAGATCTACTCTGCTCTACTGGGAAACAAGGAATGATGAGGTCAGAAGACAGACCTTAGGTTTAGTGGTTATTTGTCTCCTCATTTATGTATGTTGTTTGGTGGTATTGTATTACAAGGATGTTATATGTCCATGCACACCTTTAATAATGGCAAATGGTATGTACTTGTCCATGCATTCAAACTACGAGAAAATATATACTACACAAGCACATATGTCTCTTTGACCGGTTTCAAACACCCTCATGACAACTCCATTAGCTGCTCATCATCTTACAAGTTGTAGTCTATTGTGCTTCACTAGTGCTTTTCATGAACAAAGGTATAATATATGTCCTGAAAGCTGAAAGTCCTGCTCAAATGAAGTAAAATAACAAGTGTTAAGAGAGCAGAGGGGAAAAAATGGATAAGAAAATGAAAACACCAGAGTCTCTACTAAGGCTTTCACCTTCTCCTCCAGCACTCCAGAGTTGGAGTATTGACTTTCAGCTTGACCCTCATTACCATGAACCTTTTACTGCCCCCACCTGGCAAGTAGATATGAAGAAGGTGGTGTTATATGTGAGAGAGTCAACTGAGGGAAACAGGCAGATGTCTTCTGCTTAGGGAGATCAGCCTTGGCAGGATGCATCATCTCAATGACAGCGTAGTCTTCATTATACTGACAGCTTTCTGTTACATGAGGCTGTAAGTAGGCGCCTGGCTGTCAAACAATTCTGTAATACAATGTATATTTACACTGTTTTTAACCTTCCAAAATAAGCTATATTACTACAGCAAAAACCTCCAGACTCCACACACACATTTAACACTGAGATTTTCCCTATCTGTGCTTAAAAAGTGTATGTTGGGTTAGCACACCTTTCATCTGTCTGTTCTCTTGATTGTATTTATTGTTCTTTGGCTCTTGGAGTGCTCCTGGTCGCTAGGATAACCACTGGTTCTAACCTCATGGCACTGAACTGCTAATCAGTGCTGGCATCCTGACTGTGTGCATTTTGAAGCAAAGTCTAATTATGCTCTTTTTCCGGAACAATTAAGTTCTTCCCACTCAGGTCAGAGTCGTGCCCATCAACAAGCCTGTTAGCAAACATCTGTCCAACAGACTTACACTTCCATGTGGCCTGGAGTGACAAGCACTAAATGGAGACTCCTTCCTTCTCCTTCTCTTTTTCTGTCACCTCCCTCTCTCTAACCCCGCCACCCACTTCACCCACACACACACTCAGACGCACTGAGTGCCCTTACCACTGACATTAACTAAGTTTCACTCAGACGAGAAGAAAATAGAGTTAGGGCCGCTCCTGTGCCCGATCCTGCCGGACACAAAAGGCTGTTTGTGAGGGAGGTGGAGGCAGTGCTATCATTGTGGGAACATAATCAGTCTGTCATTTCCGCTGCCCATGTGCTGTTGTTATCCTTAGGTCCCCTGGAAGAATGGACCTTTTGTACTGTCGCTTATGTGGCAGCGATAAAGTTTCTTACAGGAGCACATGTGTGTTTATATCTGGAGATATGTGCATGGACATAAAGTGCTTTGTTAGGCTTTAGTCTTCACTTTAAACTGCCAAAGGTGAGGACTGCAGGGCCGTGCTGCTTCTCCCCTCCTCCACACAAAAGCTGTCTCTATGTTGCCAGTCGAACCAGGAAATGAGACAAGGTTTGCTGATTGGCCAGCGGAAGAGAAATTAGATTCTCTCTGACAGCACCATCTGACTGAATAACACAACAAACCATAAGGTTTACCTAGTCTGGGGATAGCAAGCCAGTGGGGGAGGTAAGGAGTGCTATCTGTCTGATCAAGTGAGGTCCAAGGCTATGTGGAGTAACACATTTTCTCAGACAGTAGCTCTATTTGACAGACCCCTACCATTTGCAGCAGGGGACAAAACCCAATTTCATCACTTACCTGGTGGCCAATCAATACAGGCCAGGGATGGAAAGAAGTCTCAGCAGTGCAGGAATGCTGGGTTCTGTGGGCACAGGAAAGAGAAGGACAATATTAATAATTTATTTAAATTAACGATGTTATATAAATGAGATTAAATCTAAAAGATAGATGCACAACATGACGCCATGTAACTTTATCCACGACAAAGGATAAATTACAGCCAAAAATGTGATCCATCAGACAATTAGCAGTCTGTGGCTCACCAGATTTTTTTAATACTCCCTACTCCAATACGAGAAGGGGTCGTATTTAACCACATAATCAGTCCAGTGGTGTAATGTAAATTGAGCTTTCGGAGCTCAACCATGTTAGAGGCGCAACTGTTGTTGAGCGCTTTGCCAGTCATGCTCTTGTGTGGCTATGTCACCAGCAGTTGGAAACCTTAGTGATTTAACACCAAGGAAAATAACAGTGACTATACCACTTCTTTGTACAGGTTTCTAAGCCTTAATAATGTGTGTGTTTAACATATTCTGTGATGACAATCCAACTGAGGTTGGTTGCGGAATAGGACCGTCTCACATGGCTGTGTGGAGACAAATCACAGGCCAGAAACTTCAATAGGAAGTTGTGTAGATCTAGAGAAATGAGAGATCTTTGCTAACACACTTGCATCCAGTCGGCAAACTTTTCTCTGTGATGAGTGGAAAATAGGGGCTCCAAGTATTTTGAATGAAAGCCATCTCTGTGTGGTTTTTAAGACTGCTGTCTCTCTCTGGGTTCAGCCTTTGAAATACAGTTAAGACCTTTGATGGAGGTTCTCTGCCAGCCTCATGGAAAGAGAGGAAAGACGTAAAAGAGAGGGGGGGAGATGAAGGCAGACACAGAAGCAGAGAGAGAGAGTTCTAGGGAGAGGAAAAGACAGAATATAAAACTTTGAATGTTTGCTGGATTTGGATGTTAACGCCTTGCGGGTTTCTCCTCCTCCCTACAGCAACTGTATGCCGCCCAGCTTGCCAGCATGCAGGTCTCTCCTGGAGCCAAGATGCCTCCACTCCCCCAGCCCCTCAATGCTAGTGGGCCCATTTCCCCCTCATCTCTGAAGAATGACAAGAGTTCCTCCAGCCCCATCACTCAAGTCAAGGTACAGCCCACAACTCCTTCAACCAGCCCACCCAGCAGCGCAGGCCTTGAGTGGTACTTGACCCAGCCTAGCGTAGTCGGTGTTGTCTGAATAAACTAGCACCTACAATGTTCACTGCTTCAGTGCTACAGCCGGCCGGTGGTGAGCCCAGCCTCCAACAGGCCATCAATCTCTGGGGCTTTAACAAGGCCCTCACTCTCTTAACCAGAACTCTGTGGACATGGTTGCTATAGCTATGGCTGCTCCAAGCCAGTAATTTGTGGAACATATGTTTTTTTTTTTTTTTTTTTTTTTATACAATGAAAAGTCTTTTCCTCTTTCTGCAACTAAAATGGAATAAAACCATTACAACGGTGCTTTACAACTGCTGACAAAAGTGAAGCAAAAAAAAAGTGGGACTGAACATTTTTTTGGCCTGATAAACAAAGCAAATGCAGGAAGCATTTTCAGCTGCTTTATGGCATGACTCGACCAGACCTCTATGCAAAGGAACAGGACACATACATCATTCCCACTCACTAAAGCCATAATCAGAAACATCCACCCATTTGAAGTACTTCAGCTTAATAATATCACAATGTAGAAAGACCATAAATCATGTTTTGAAATAGTAGGAAAGCACTTCAGCTTTTTCTTCACACACTTGCATTCATGTACACACATGAACAAACATCCATTCACGTCCTTTGCATTCTTGAACTCCTTCGCACTGACTAAACACTAATATCATCATACAAGTACAATTCTCCATTTATCACAGCAGAATATCAATTAGAGCAGTCTTAATGAAATACCGATTCTAGTTGAAATGTTGGAAATTTTGCCAAATGTCCCAAAATGAAGGTTTTAAATGAAATAATTCATACATAATTAAATGGATGGCAAACATACACTGGCATCCTCCCATCTCTATCCACAGTCCAGTGGAATCAGACTGCCTTCAGTTTTGTTTGTCTGTTTTCAGCTTCACTGCATGACAAACTGTTATTGGCACAGCAATAACAAGGCCTTGGGGCAGTCTATGCTTGAGCCATATGTTTTGACAAGGAGACACTTGGGCTTGAAAAATACTGTTAACGACAGCATGAGCCTTAATCTGATTTAAAAGGCTCTTGTGTACATAGGGCAATTCATCCTGTGCAAAGTGGTTTTTTTTTTCAAGGATATAAATGTTTGAATAGTCTTTATTCGCGATCATTCAGAATTTACTTTATTTAAGCAAATCTACTGTGCACTTTGTCCATGATCTTTTTATTTAAGGTGATTATATATAATCTTAATATCATTTTAATATTAAGAAGAATAAAAAAATAGGCTTCTGGCTCACATTATTTAGCTTCAGGTAAAATGTGCTTGATATGAGAATAGTGCTCTTCATCTCAGATCTGTTAATGGTCTAAAAGGCTGCAACCAGCCCCACAAATACAGCACCAACAAATGCATCCTCCTCTGACCTCCTCTTAGAACCACACTACACATCATATTTTTTTTAGGAACAGGCATATCAAAGCATATGATAAATCCAAGTATGCACAAATGAGGAATGAAATTAGAAAACAAGTTAATGAAGTAGATAATGTAAGTCGACATCTGATGAATGGAACAGCTGTCTTTGATCATTGGCACCGCCGTTATCTGGTCATTATTTATTCTTCGAACCAGAGTGCAGACACAGAGAGCAGGGAGGAGGAAAGGGAGAACAGATGAAGATGTACAGAGAGACAGAATCTGCTTTAATTAGTGTGAACAAAGGCACTGGGCAACTGCGAGGAAGATCGCAGTGGCACAGCTCCTAAGGAAGGATGGATGAGAGGGGATGAGAAGAGGAGAGGAAAAGGGGGGAAAATACCAAAAAAAAAAAAAAAACAGAGTAGGAATCAGGGAGGAGGTGTGGGTCAGGATCGGGATCCTATAATTAACCAGAAACGGAGGAGAACTGTGCTGTCTGAGAACCCGGAGCCCCTCCAAAAGGGAGGGGGAGGAAAGACCCATTCACATCTGTCTTCTTTCATACTCCTATCTCTGCTGCTGTAGGAGGAGGGAACGCAGCCTCTCAACCTGTCTGCTCGGCCAAAGACGACAGAACTGGTCAAATCTCCTACATCCCCGACTCAAATCCTGTTCCCCGGCAGTAAAAGCAGCCCTAACAGTCTCATCGGTAAAGGTGGCATCCCCAGCCCACTTGCGGGAGGCCTGGGACGAGGCTCATCTCTGGGTAAGACCTCAAAGTGTCTCCACAAAAAACATCCCACATATACACACAGACTGGCACTCACATCCATGGAGACCATATTCCAAAGCTTTGCTACTATTTTGGTATTTGTCATGTCACAAATAAACGCCACTGTCAGGATAATGTGTGAAGTTGTTTTTCTTTTTTGGCAGTGTGTGTGCTAGCAGACTAATTTTGCTCTGCTTGTCTGTGTGCACAGATATTCTGTCCAGCCTAAACTCCACTGCGTTGTTCGGGGACCAGGACACAGTGATGAAGGCCATCCAGGAGGCTCGGAAAATGAGGGAGCAGATCCAGAGGGAACAGCTGCAACATCACCAGCAGGGCATGGAGGCAAAGCTGTCCGCCCTCACTTCAGTGGGCCTCAACAACTGCAGAGTTGACAAGGTTAGTGCGAGTATCCTATAGTCTGTCTCCGTTCTATCCCCGATTCAGTTCTTCTCCATTGCAAGATTTTTCCGTAAGGCAAAAACAAAAAAAAAAAAAAAAAAAACAGCAGTTGACCACAAGAGTCCTCAGGTCTCCCTGCAAGTAGTGGAGGAAAGAAACTATTCAAGAAAGTGGAACATGGCGATTTTGATAGAGCAGTAATTCTTAAGACTAATAATTTTCTTTAATCCACATCCAGGGTGGTCGTATTGATAAGAGCTGGCATGGTTTAGGGTGTACATGTATGTTTACTCAAATTAGCATGAATATGTTTGTGTGTGCGTGCTTAGAGGCTTGTGCGTTGTTGATGCTGGTGTGAGGGCCGTGACAGGCCATGGCAGTGCCCGGTGTGGGTTAAGAAGACTCTGAAGTCTCTGCCCAATTAAAGCCGACTTGCAGCCCTCTCCGTCCCCTGACACGGGATGGGGCTGCTTTGTACCAGGAGCACACACTCCCAGGGATTCCCTTTAAAAATATCTTCAATCGATGAGTCAATCAAGGAAAGAAAAAAGCTGTCCTCCTCTCTTCAGCTTGATGCCATGTTGCCAGTTGGCTGTGAGGAGCAGGCAGAAACTGGGAGCGATGCTCATTAATATTTCAGCACCTGACACTTTCAACCAACAGCCTCAACTAGGTCAATGTATATGTAAAAAAGTCAATGAATATCTATTTTGATTTCCCTCTAATTTGGTGTTTGGAAGAGATCACTGTCTATGCAGGTGGCAATCAACTATGCTCTTACTGAAGTGAAGCAAATAAATTCCACAGAGGACAGAGATGAAGCGTCTCCTGCATTTACTCTCTTAAGTCTGAACAAAAAAGATCTTAACAATAACGAATGAATCCATAATCTCTTTCTTGTACTGACAAACAGGTGTCATAATTGTCCCTAATATTAAACAGGCACATCATTGTGCAAAGAAATCAATTCTATTTTTTTTTTTTTTAAATCCTTTTATTTTTTGGCTTTTGTTTCATTACAACATGAACTTTGTTGCATTCTTTATTCATTTTCAGTCACATGAGCTAGCGCAGCTGCTTCGCCACCTCAAAACTAAGGTGAGCCTGTGGTCAACCAAGCAGCAAAATCTGCCATGACATGAAAGCAGTAACTAAACAATGCCATTTTCTACAGGCAGCACACACCTACAGCTACATTGTCCTTAGTAGGTAGAGCTTAACGCCTTTTTACTCTGTGTTTGCTCCTGTAAGATTTAGCTTTGTTTTCTTTGAATTTGTCTCAACCAGTGTTAAAGCAGTCAGCTCAGAGGAGAAGAATGCCTTTCTTTTTGTTTTTCCTAAAGGCATCATCTGCTTGAAAGAGTCAGTCGCTCCTCACCTGTAATCTACCTTTTGTGTGTGTTTGCCACCTGAGGAGAGAGCATGCGTTTTTTATGAAAGTGAGACAGAAACAGAAACAGTGCGATTGCATGCATGCGAGTACAATAGTGGGATCATAGTATCAAAAACACAAAACAAACGCCACACAATAATTACAGTAATTGGAGGAGGCTACCCATATGCCTCTGTGCGTGTTTCTTGCAAAGACCAACTGATATCTGAAAAAAACATCCCCTCAGGAATGTTTCCGTTTTCATTCTAAAATCAGTCTTGTTGAATGACACCTTCACCGTGCTCGCGTTTGACTCTGTGGCCGCCGCAAATCATAGTGAGATATTGTCACCTCTTAGTTTCCGTGACACCGCTCCTATTAGGATGGTGTGAAATTAGAGGCGAGCTTTATCAAGTCAGCTAAAAGAACTGACCCATCATCTTCATCCTTTGGCTGCAATAAAGAACAGTCAGTTGTAATTCAGCAATGAAATGAGAGGGAAGGAGAGAGAGAGAGAGAGAGTCTTTTGCTGATACAACAAGCCAACAGACTAGAAAGGTTTGAATGCCCCAGATAAAAGCTTTCACTTTGGTCAGTTTCAGAATATTAATATTTTAAAAAAGCGTCTCACCTGACATAAATATGGCGTGGTCTTTAATAGCTTCCCTCCCAGTCTCTTGTTTGGAAGTTTATCATAGTGAGAGCTTACATGAAGAAGATTCAGGAAAGGTAACATAAATGGGATTAAGGAGAGGTTAAGATCATTCAGTGTGGCTGTTAGAGGGGGATATTAAATATTGATTTATCCCACTGTAATGACCGGGCAGAGGAGTGGGTCTAAGTGCTGCTTACAGATGGATCAATTCATCTTTTCATACAAATTGTATCTGAACAGTACAATGCATTCCTCCCTAACCTTTATTACTATGACTCTAGCTCTCTCTCTCTCTCTCTCTCTCTCTCTCTCCCTCCCTGGCCATTGACCTAGGAGAACATAGCGAAGATCAGACTCTCTGTTCTACAGTATACAAGCCTTTAACCTGAGGACATGTAAAATATTCATGCTTAACAGGAGCGAATCTCCTTGCTTGTCTTTTTTATTTGTCTGTTTTTACTATATCCCATCAGTACAATAAAACCTTTTACAACCCTTCTGCAATTTGCCTTTTTGAAATATTTATCTAAAGGTATTATTGTCTGCAGAGGGCAATTACTTTGTTCCATTATTTACCATCTCCTCCTCACCCAGTGGAAGCTTTTACCTAGAATGCTCCAGTATGCCTACAGTCATATACAGTACATCTGAATCCATTTGTAACCATTTGAATTGTCTCCCTCTATTATGCACTGTAGCTATAACTGGGCATGCTGTTTTTCAGGGTCACGGGTGAATAAATATCAAGCATCTGTGTATGTTTTCACTCACATGGTGCATGCAGAGATTCAACTATGTCGCAGTCCTGTCATCAACATTTATGGCCTATTGGAATATATAGCTAGTAGGTCAGAGATGAAGTACTTTCTACTAATACATTTTCACTGGCTCAGCAGAAACAGTACAATCATGTTAGACACACTTAAGGAATGTATTTTTATTAAATGCTTGAATTCAGTTACCATATTTATAAAAAATTTAAATAATCAAACAAAAGATCAACATTTCCAAGAATTAACTTGTCCTATGTGACACTCATTGTATTCAAACAGAACATTAGCTTTTATGACTAAGTGAAATAAATGACATTTAGTGTAACTAGCCACATTAAAGCAAAATGAAATAATAAAAGCTAAAGTCTAATTTTAGGCAGAGTTCAAGTTTGTTTATCAGCTACAATGTGTGTAGGAAAATGGCTGTATTGTTAACTCACTTAACAAGTACAACAAGGTGTTGTTTCAAATATCAATAGTATAACTGTCTATGAACTGTAAATTGTTAATTGCCTGTTAATGAGTCTCGAAATTCCTCCCACTCAGACAGCACAGACAACAGAGTGCTAATTTAATTTTCAGCCTCAGCAATTGTTATCTCTGTCACTAAAGAGGGGAAAATCTATTTTAATTTCATAATTTGAACCTCCAGCTTCCTTCTCTCATGCGCTCACTTCTGAGCCAGCATCACAGCCAAATCTACAGTTTACTGGCCCGAGAGAATTGGCCAAGCCTTGATGTTGAACCCTGATAAGTAGAGTAGGACGGATTTACAATGACACATCAATTTCTCTTGCTTTTGTTTCAATAAAATGCAGCATATGTGAAGTCCTGGAGGTTGTGTGAGATAAAATATATTCCTCTGCTGACAAGTCCCTAACTGGAATCAAAAGGTGAAAGGTCAGTGTATTAACCTATTGAACTGCCCTTTCTGCCCCACAACACCTTTTCTCCTCAGTATTGATGACTACAATTGTCCATTTCCCGTATCCCAAAGCTCAGCCTGTAAATATTCAAATGGAGCTTACACTGGTGCTCTACAAAACCCAGACTCCTAACCTATTGGTTATAGTGGTTATACTGTCCTCCCCTCCTGTGTGTGTGTACATACATGCACTTGCAAGTGTGTGTGTGTATGTGATGCCAGGGCTCTATTCAGGCAAAGCCCTCACAAAGACTTTGAATATAATCTTGTCTGGTTTGCAGCCCTGGAAGCAATTTTCTGCTCCTTTTCGACTGCTGTCTTGGAAATTGCAAACCAAGGCATTTTGGCTGCAATGTAAATCCTTGGCATACAAGGGTTTGCCCATCCAAATTAGATTATGTTCAGCTCCCAGACACTGGCTGTAGCCAGCAAGTGCTATTGTGAAGATTGCTTACATTAATGCTTTGTCCAATTGTTCACGTTTGCCAAAAGAATAAAAATAATGTACGACTCTGGATAAAAATGTGCCTGTGCATGTGCGTGTGAATGTGTGTGGCTCCCGTCCCAGGTCAAGTCTTTTGCTCTCCCGCCTCGTCCCCAGAAAGACATCAAGGCTGCATCTTGGTAGGGTCATTTTGGCTGTGGTAGCTCCATTATTTTCTACAGTTGTCATTTAACATGGTGAATTTCTGGCCTGCTCCAGTTGCTCAGAAATGCTGCCGGGCCTGGTGGCAAAGACCTATGATGCTGCACTCACCACAAGGCACATACAACAAAGGACAGGGAAAAGAATAGGCTACAAAGGACCATTTATAGTCTATGGTATTGTTGCAGTAGCAACATAATGGCTCCAGTGTCCAACAAGACTTGAGGTTTTGTCCATACGTGAAAAGGGTTTTGGGAGTGCTGCAGTTTCTAATATCCTGCTGTTTACAACCTGGAGGCTTTGATAAAGCTGGAGATTTTAGCCAAACTAACAGTGAACAGTTCTGGATCACTGAGGATTAGAAACCCATAAAAGTGCATGATGTCAACACAAATGGTCTCAGCAGTGAAGAGAAGAAAACCTGAACTGAACACTGTTAGAAATGTGTCGCAACACTGACAAATACATGTGACATTATGTACTTGATGAGCAACATGCAGAAGAAATTCAATGGTTGAGACTTAATGTATATTTCAAACAGGCATTGAATAGTCACATTTCATGGTTCTGACTTGTCCTTCTAATGAAAAAAATACACACAGAACACAACATTTCTTTTGCTTGAAAACAATGAACATTAAATTGGCACAAAGCCCAGATGACGTAAGCTCCCAATGTTATTTTTATGTAGTTTAGGTTCCCCAATTCAATTAAAGGCCTTTCCTACCTCCATTTTGAACAAATGAGGTGATGCCCTGGCAGAACAAATGGGACAGAAATAGCTGGCCATCTCTGCTCTGTGTGATGTTTAGTACGACCACGAAAGAACAGATGCCAGCCTTTTGTGGCTGCTACTGTTGATTTTGCTGCTGCCTGCATTAGCCTTAGCAAAAGGACGGCTACGGGTAAAAAGAGAGTAACAGTCTGTATGAAAAGAGCTGTGGGTTCACCGCATGGCTGGATGTACTTAACATTTAAATGGTTCAAAACTAGCAAAAACTACTGGAAAGCTGCAGACTTATAAATAGCATTGCAACTGGTTACAATAAAAACACAAAACAGATGAGGCGCTGAGCTGTGAGAGGCTGTAGCCATATTAAAGTGCAGTCTTTGTCTCCATCAGGCCTGGGACAGATTGTTGAGGGGTTTAGTCCGAGACCCTCCGAGTCTTCACTCAAGAGCTACAGACCACAGTGGTGACTGACACTTGATACACAAAGCCCTGCATTGTGGTCTGAACCATTGCCTTCAACTTGCCACATACCAGGTGTGTGATATAACTAGAGCCAGTTCAGTGCATTATCAAATATAAGTGGCTGTTTAGGGTCCTGCAGCTGTTAAAGGTTCCAATCATGAGATTTTAAACATATGCGATCATATTCTTTCCAATGCAAAGGAAAGATGGATGAGATTTAGTTTAAATAGTATGAAAAAAGCGGTTACTGCTGTCAGATTTCACAGAAAGGGCTAAACATGTCATTTACTGTATATATATCTATGCACATACACACACATTCATGGCCAAAAAATAACCAAACTATTATATGATTTTAAGTTGGCTATGGGTAATTTTTTTGGAAGAAATACGTTGGATCACGCCTGCCAGATGTCCAAAAGAAATGAAGCAGTTTTCTGTCAAAATGTTTTGGCGAGCAAACGCGGCGGTTTCATCTGCGCCTGTGTCATCTGGTTTACCTCATCGCTTTTTTGACATGTGTCAGATAACTTTGTTCTCCAGATCACAGAAACTGGACCATTCCTGACCTGGACCAAAGGCTTGTAATTAGCATTGGTCAAGGTATTAACGACATTTGGGAGTGACAAAAAGTATGTCTGCCGCTCTCCACCTTGGCTGAGCTCAGATTTTTCACTACCAAAGAAACATAGACCATATTTGGTTGCATTAAATCAATTTCTTATGACGTTAGGTGAAATGCTTATCATATAGATTAAGACAGTTTTCTTTTAGCCTCCAACTCTGACCCAACAAACTGACTCAAAAACACTCGCAGGCTTCTTTTCCCCTCAGTGTATTTTTCTTACATCTGTGTTTAAATAATCTCAGGCGATATGACTTTGCCGGCAGCCTAAAGCTATTTGCGAAGGAGAGAGTGAAGGAGTGTCAGGATTGGCAGTGTGTTGCCTAAATATAGGGCAGGAGTAGGCACAATGCAGAGGGACGTCTGCCACCCGCCTCTGCCCAGAATACACCCTGTGGGCAGAGCAGCAGGCCTCCGGCACATGTTCTGTGGCCAGCTAGATTAAAGCTCTCTTTACAGCATTGACAAGGGCTCTTCTGGATTCCCTCGCCCAAGAAGTTCCATGAACTCTGCTATCTATCGCCCCGTCCTTTTCTTAACTTCTCTCTCTTCCTCTGTGACTCAGCTTTCACTGGACTGGTGCATGACTTCAGTGGCCAGCCATGTGCAACTTAACCAATACATCCGTTACCAAACTTTAGAGACAAAAGGCTGCGCAGGCACAGGCAGATGAGATTGTTGTGGGTGGCAGCTCTCCACTACAACTCGGAGTGCACTGCTGTAATTTTAGTTGTGGGGTGGAGAGCTGCATGCTGAAATCATTTAAGGGAGGGACCGTTTGCTTGCCAACAGTTGTGGTCAGAGTGGGAGGGGAATAATGTGTACTGTTACATCTTTTGTTTCCTGTCCCTTTATCTTCTCAACAGCCTTAATTTGTTCCTACATTCTCCTTTGTTTAGGCTTTTTTTCTAGCAGATAGTAGCAATAAGTTTCAGTATTTCTGCTTTCTAACGCTCCCTTCATCCCCTTGTACTGTGCATTATAAATACCTTTTTACATCAGCTATATACTGAAGGGCTTCGTCTCTCCCTCTCTTTTCCTGGCAGGACGGCTAGCTTCCCCAGATACTGCATGTCCTTTGCTACTTCTCTGTGTCAGAGTGATCAGTAAAAATTTAATGACACTATAAAATAATAAAACTGCCATTAATTTATCACAGCACTTGATGCGTGGGCAGTAAAGAAGCATTAGTTCACTGAATATTTTCCAACCTTAAAACAAAACCCTGATGCTGTGCAGATAATTTATGACCCTAATTTCAACTCTATTTCTAATTCACCAATATAAATTACCAAACTTATAACCAATAAGTATATTAAGCCCAGTATATAAAATTTTATGAAAATTTGTGGTACCATATTGCACAGATAGTCTGATATTAATTAGCACAACTAACACATGAACAAGAGGAATACTTACCGTAATTAGACCACTACAGTATGTAAAATGCTGACTTGTATAAAGCATATGTGGATGTTTCCTGCATTACCAAGTGAAGCCCAGAGTACTGTCAAACAAGAGCTTCATTCAGTCCTATTCCAGACTGTCTAATACGCTGATGTTCACTAATCATATGACTTTGTGCGGTGGAGAAAGAAGTTCAACGCTGATCTAGCTATTAATGAAATTCACTGATGGATGGGCCCTGTTCTCGCTCCTTCTCAGCCCAACATGATGCTTAATGATCATGAGTTTATAAAAGGACTTGATTGATCAAGAGGGACCAGCGAAGTGCAGAAGAGGGACGAGATGACTACTTTATTACAGACATGCGGCACCCACGAACACTGTGTCTTCCTAGTGGACTGTCCATGCAGCATCTGAAGCAGCACCACTGCCCATCCAGCTAATCGCATTTTAGTCACTTTGTCATCAGGCTGCTAGCTTCTTTCATTAAGAGCAATAATGTGGTTGGGTGATAAATACGGCTGTGTGTGCACGTGCGAGCATGTCTACGCACGTGCCGCTCTGCACAGAATGTGACACGGAAAACGGCAGCGCACTCCATCTTCTCTTTACAAAGTGTCCTCTTGCTCAGCAGGGACCACCGCATATGTCATAATTAGAAAACACTTAAGTAAGCAAAGGGCCGTCAGATAGACAGCCTCTAATCACAGGCCATAAGCAGGTAGTGGTTAATTGTATATCAGAATCACTCAGCTGGCCATAAATAATGACTGCTCCTTCAAGTAAGATGGTAAATTGCAGAGCTCTTTCTGTCTCTCTCGCAGTCCTTTCTTTTGAGGAATAGTTCTTGAATAAATAAAAGCATGAGCAAAATCAAAATACTGTGAAAGGCCTCAAATGGACTTGAACTATCTTCATCTTGTCATATTTTTTTTAACTGTCAAGAAAAAAAGGTTGTACAAAAAGAAAAAAAAAATATATATATGTGATTTCTGCTTTTCTTTTTGCACTGACACTGATTTCTTTTGATTATTGTTGCCAGCATGATTTTGTTCACCAGGAAAATGCAATACAAAGAAATAAATTTCAGCCATAAACTAAATGTTTTTAGTTACAATGGTTAGGTCTGCTTAATTTTTTATCACCTTTACCATCAGCGCACAAACAGTGCAACGCATCACAAAGGAGGGGCTTAAAGATTAATGTGTGTGTTGGTGTCAGTGTGTGCAGCAGGGGAGCTGTTAGCATTGTGTTGGGACTCTACCTGAGTGTCTGTTCAGGCTGCATGTGATAGGCTTGCTTAGAAAGAAAAGAGGCAGAGGTCAGCGCAGACAGTACATCTCTGGCAGAGACTGAGCACGCACCCTGGGAGTAAAACAAATGCTTTTTTTCTGAATGGTGGCAACATGCCTGCTTTTAGTGTCATCCAGGCGAAACCTAGGGGGGGAGAGATTATTTGTATCATGCAGAGTCAAAGTGTCCATCTCCTAGTTGAGTCTTTAGAGAGGAAGACAGCCCTTTGCTAATGCCCTGTGTATTCACTGAGGAAGTAGGTCATTCAACAATGGAGCCAGCAGCAGTCGGCACTCTCCCCTTGCATAATACATTAAGTGTAATGTGCAGCAACTATTCAGAGGCCCCCCGAAAGCTGTTATTTTATTCTGTAAATGCACACGGACATGACATTTAATATTGTCACGGAGCGCTGAATGACAGGGTTTCATTGTGCATCAAGTACAACATGATGCCAAGTTTAATCTGAGCACAAAGCAACATGACAAACGGGAAAACACGGTGTGTTCTCCAAAGCATGAACTCTGAATAAATGATGGGCGCTGAGCTCTGGGCGCTGTAGACTGGAAGGGAGGATGTAAGGAGAAGATTACAGAGGAAAATCTGAGCATTGCAAAGAGGGCCACAGCCCCATTGTGTGCTTGGGATCACAAAGTATCCTTCTGTAAATCTATTTAGAGCACCCCTGGCCCTCACTGTCTCTCTGCCTCCTGTCATCCATTATAGCAGCTGCTGAATAGAGAGATGAGGGGGGAAAAAAAGCTACATCTAGCTCATGTCAAAAGAGCAGCTCTTCAAAACAACCTGCATTTATCAAAGACACTTTTTTTCTTTTCACATTTTCTGATTCCTGATGTGGGTATTTTTACAATTTTTTTTTCCATCAAAAAAATGTGTACATGTGCTCGTTCGTTTACCTGACTGTTTGTGTTTCCCTGCAGGAGAGAGCGCATTTTGACAGCATCGGGCACCACCTCGGCAAGCTGGGTGAGGAAGGAAAGATCGGCCACAGAGTTATTGACCTCACCAGGCCAGAGGATCTAGATGGTAAGGCCGGATTTAGATCACTTGCTTTTTATTTTTATCATACATAATTGCAATAAATTACTAATTAATTTTATGTCTCCTCCTGATTTATACAGTTTCACTGGACATTAGAGTGAATTCTGTGCTAAAGAGTGAATACAATTGAGTGGATTCTCTTTAAAACTAGTTAAAATTAGTATTGAAGATTGATTAAAAAAAATAGTTCTCCATGTGTCTAAGCATTAGATGCAGAGTGTGTGGTATGGGTGTGTGCAGAAACATGTAGGTGTGTGTGTGAGAGATGTGGGGGTTGGGGTTAATGCCGTTTGAAATGAGCCGTGGCTCCCAGGTTTTCACAGGTAGGTGAGCGGAGGACAAGGGTGCCTGAGGACAAAGCTGGCTTTTCTCCAAGCTTGACTCCTGTTGCTGTTGTGCTTGTTTGAGGTCCAGGGCACAGGGGTGTAAATTCTGATTACACCAATGTGACAAAGCGTCATCTGCTTTTGTGGTGCTGGCTCCTACACAGAAGCAAGAAGTACCTCGGTGCACTAATGTTTGTCCGGCATAAATATTTGTGGCAGTTTCCATGGCACTTCAGAGCGAGAGCAAAGAGGAAAATGGTTCTGACTCATCTTTGATGCCTCAAAGAGACTCAAGGCGGAGGGATAGATATTTCTCAGGACAATGTAACCCATCAACATTTTTAAATAGCATTTTAGACATGTTTCTTTTCAGTTTCAGAAAGAAGTGTCCCTGCATAATTGGTTCACACAGACTTTTATAAAATAAAAAAAAAAGACTTCCCATAAAAATGTTTGTTTACCAACTTCAAAGCAAATGCCTTTTTTAAAGCGCGTCTAGTTTCACATCACACCCAATCCTGAAGATGAGAATTAGAGGTGTATTTAGCGGATTCATTGACATGTTTCCCATGTGAGCCGCCGCAGAGGATCCCATCCCACCCGTCTGACTCCTCGGACAGATGTGTTTCCAGTGCTCATTCTCCCAGTGAGAACCTTCCCTCTGTGGCTACTGTGGAGTCAGGACCGAAACAGAGCACGCACCAGGGCAGTTGTGTCCTTTTAAGTCCTGTTCAGAGCCGAGGGAAAGGCTAGTGCCAGACTCCTCACATCCGTGTTCCCAACGGGCTATGGATTAGGAGCAAGCAGAGGTTAGAGGAGAGGAGAGGTCCTCTTCCCAGGGGGAAATGGCTGGGAGACAGGGCAGTGCACATAACTCACAACACACAGTTAACCATTTCTTTTCTCGGACCACAAATATATCTGTCTGTCTCTTTAAGCTTCACCAACAGGAAGACACGCATACAGTTGAATGATGTGAAGCAGAATTTTAAGATGTGAACCACAAAGTGTTTACTCTTCTGAGAACATGTTTACTTTTGAAATCCTTGTGAGGATTTTCTCCTCCTTGAGCCGATGGAGGCTTTCCTCCCTGGGATACCTTGATGTATAGAAACATACTGCATGTGTCTACTTAGTGCTCTTTTTAATAATCTAGAAAACACTGATTTACGGCTCAAAGCCCAAGCAGAGGTGACAGTAAAAACTAGAACTAGAATTTGATTAAAGTTCTTTTGTCAAACGTACTTTATACAGTTGGCATAGATAGGATCTGCTTCAAATTTAAAAACAATAAAAACTCATATGAAACAAGCTGGTGGTAAATAAAATTACTTTACTTTTCAACCAAACTAAGGCCACTTTTATCCAGGTTAATTTTGGTATAGAAGAAAGGGGAAGTTAACTGGGAACCTCTGTTTTTAACACATTTTTCCACAGTAGATCAAAACACACTGCATATACTTTGGTGTTTCCTGAAAAGGAAAATTACTGGGTGTACCTCCCAGCCCATATATAGGGTGTGAAAGCCCCTTGGTGTGTAGCAGCTTTCCCTCCAGAACAGAGCACCCACATTGAGCAGGCACAGTGCACAACCAACGTCTGTTATCACAGCAGTTCACAGAAAGCTTTAGGTTGCTTAGGCTAATATTTGCAAAGCATGCAGCAACCAAAGTCCAAACGGCTGAGATTGAAAAAAAAAGTGGTGAAGGAATATGATTAGATATGATTTCCATCATTAACAAAGTCACGAGCCACACGTATGATCCCACTGCAAATTCATTAGGTCTTTTTAAGCCCTGGTGAAAACGTTAACCAATACTGCAAAAGCCTCAGCCAGCCACGCCCTCTGTTCATTCACATATGGCAGTATGGAGCTGCTGTATAGCCGAAGTTCTGTGTTTGTCTAAACCGCCCCCATCACTGAGGGGTCTACAGAGAACAAAGAGGTTGTTGAGAGATGTGTGGAGGCAGGAAACAGTATTAATCTAAACGCCCAATGAGATAATATCAACCAGAGAGTGAGGGGGAAAAAAAAGAGGCTTCAGCCAAGAAGTGTCTCTACCAAAGTCCTCATGGAATAGGTTGAGAAGAACAGTAGTGTTGCATTGTTGTTACAGATCACTGATGATGAGTTTCTTTACATCTATAGCTCAGAGCTGTTATGAAACCTTACATTAGGTTGATGATTAGAACGGGTTTTTGCTGTTGTTTTTCTTCTCCTGTGAGGCCGTGGGAATCAAACTCTTGTTTTTTTTTTTTTCAATCCTAAGGAGTTTTCCTTGAAGAAAACTTAGATGAGGAGGCTCAGACATGATGCCTTATCAAGTCAAAAAACAATAGCTGAAGAGGTCAACAAATATCTGTTTTGAAGCAGACACTTTTAAATGAACCCCTGATAGAACAAATGTGTTTGCATTTTTTTTTTTTTTCATCCATGCATGCATCTCCTTTTGTGTGTGCGAAGCCAGAAAGTTGTGGAAAAATCAGACTCCGCTTTTATGCAAAGCGCACAAGACAGTTGGCGGAGCAGACAAAAGTAAAAGTCGCAGCCTGCATGTTGAAACAAGCCGGCTGTTTGTTCCCATGTTCATGCGCTCACACAGTAACACACAGTCTAGAAATCACCCGAAGAGGAAAACAAACAAACAAACCAAAAATAAAGATTAACATGTAATAATAGGGCTTATATCACTCATAATTTGTAATGGTTTAATTAGCATGCCATGAGCTCAGGCTCAAGCAGGGCCACTGAGGCTGTGTCGCGTCCGTCCACACACATTAATCTCGCCTGATCCTGCTCCAAGGGAGAGGCTCTATTGTCAGTGGTAAATGCCTTCAGTCAGAGGTGTTAGATTTGATCCCAACAGGGAGAGCTTGGCAGGTTTGCTCACCGAGGCTCATCCTCTTGAGCGGATTCCTGGGTGACATTATGTGTCTGCCCACAGAACAAAGATGAGTGAGGAGGAGAGGGGGCAGCTGGGGCAGTGCTACCCTCTGGCTTGGTACACGGTCAAGTCTGAGCCTGCAGCTCACAGGTGTGATCGGCTTTGGGGCCTCACTACCTTCTCTCTCTATTTCTATTCCCGCCCCCCTCGTTTGTTCTTTACCCACTCACCCCACCACTCCCCACACACACAGAATCATTCTTTCACACTGTAATTCATGCTGCTCATCTGCAGTGTTTCCAGGAGAGACAAATTAAAAGGGGATCCTCATATCGCTCTGTCACACTTGAGCTGCCGGCCTCATGAATCACAATAAATTCTATTAAGCAGCACTCCCTCTGTTTCACTCTCCCACCTCCCCCAGCTACTACCCAGGGGGCCTGGCCCTGTCACTGCTAAACATCTGTGTTTATTTACACAATCACACACCTAACTAACTGATTCCTAAATGTCCTGCCCCTCCAGGAAAAAAAATGGTTAATGCTCATTTGCAAAATGTCAGAGCGGTGTCATGATTTTCAATGAAAATACAGAAACAATGTTGCAGTAAATTGCATGTTGCAGTTTCTAGCAATTTGCTGTGGATGCCTGATTAAGGCACATATATTACAGGGGCTGAATACGGGGGCAAGTTTATCCACCCACAAAGCCTTGAGTGATCTTATATTATAGAAAGCCACTCTGCATTGTTCATACTGTAATCACAACAATTACCTTAAGAACTCATTATTATTGCAGGTTAAAGGTGTATCTCTAAGTTTGGCTGCCTGTTTCCTAGACCGTGTGAGTCAGCTTGATACTTTTATCACTTTGCTCTTTTCACATCCAAAATTACAGCACCTGCCCCGGTACAACTTAAGATGATGTAACACTCCCGTTGTTCAAGTCTACAGCTTTTCTGTAGTGTCTGACAGAGTAGATAGGCTCTTTTCTGTGTGCAGTCATATGAAGCAAAAGACCATGCCTCATCTGGATTCCCTCCAATGAACCAAGTCACGTGGCTGGTTTCATGGCTAACTACGAATGTGGCACTAGGTGATGGCAGGCGGTTGTTTTGTCCCCCTCCCCATAAGAAGATCACCTCTGCCCGTATGCATGCACACCAGTATATAAATTGCTGAATCAGTGTCAGTGATAGAGTAATGGCACGGGAGGCATCGTAAATTACAGCAAGCGATCCCGGGGTGCAGACACTGGCTGTCGTGTCTGAATGAGCGCTGCGCTCCTGAGCTAATGAATACCTTCATCTGGCCCCGGCAGTCAGCAGATTGCCCCGCGTTGATGGATACTGTCAGCCCTCCGCCACACCACATTTCATTGCACAATAAACATGGTTGTCAAAACCAAACAAAGTGAAATCAATTCATCCTGTACGGTGAGTGCATGCTAAATGAAATTAACGTACTGTGGGGTTTGGTGGCAGCAAAGGTAGTGTATTATTTCTGAATTCATGATGGCTTTAAAGGCCTATAGCATTCTAGGTGGCAAACAGAGTTGGATATGGTGTCTGCAGAGTTTGGGAAAGTGCGTATACATTTTTTTTTTAAATATTCAGATTTAGTAAACAATTCATGTGTGCAAGTACAATTATTTATATTTATGTTTGCATACAGAGTTTTGGAAGATAAGTCCTTCTCTTTATTCATCCGCACTAAGATGATATTAAAAAAGAGAGAGAGAAAAATGTCTTCAGTCTCAATATACTATTCACCTTTTGATGAAAAAGTTGATATTTAACATTTGAAAATGACTGACAAAATTAGTACAATTATGGCTTTTATAGTAAATGTATAAATAGTAATAAATAAAATTTATGTTTTGACTTTAACCTGTTTTCCTCCTCTTCTTTGTAATGTTTATTTGCAGGATTCTAAGAGGACATAGATAAACAATTATAAGATTACAATTCTAAAGTCCCACTGGCCTGAACTCTGTGACAATAACCACTGAAATCTCTAGGAAGCAACAAATGCAGTGTCACAATGTGAAAATACATTTTCAGTAGCCTCCCAGGTGGACATCATAAAGGATCTCTGTTTAAAATTTGTAAGTTCTGTACCTTATTATGATAAACGCTGTGAGATGACATATGTTGTGAATTTGTGCTATGTAAATAAAATTGAACTGAATTAAATAAATGAAACAGTTTGACACTTAAACATGAGCAGGTTAAAATTAGCTGGACCTCAAGCATTCTCTGTGGGCATAAACTAAAACCAACTCCCAGCACACCTCCATCTGTAATATAATAGAGGTATCTTACCTTTATAACTACTTGTCTCCTATAATGGCTTCGAAAAAAAGACACACTTCTCTGAAGCAAAAAACACTCAAACTCGGGGTTGAAAATGGCGCAGTAACATCTTCAGTGATTAGAGCTGAGCGAGCTTTCTCTGGATACGGAATTAATGTCTCTGCACAGCCCTCCATTACTCATTAAGAGTTTGATTTTGTTTATCAACTGAAATAATAATAGAAATCAAACCCCAGGTAATGTGTGCCAAGGCTGCTAGTGGAATGGTCTAATGAGAAGGCTTCACATGTGGATGATGAAATATGCATGAGTCATCCCAAGCTTTCTTTTCCAGATTTGAGATCATTAAAGATGTATCGTAGCATATGGAAGGCTTTTTTTGTCTTATTTTTCAAGCCTTGTTTATCAACATGTTTTTGTTTGTTTAAATATTCATACTGCTTTTATTTAATTCTTTCACATCTTACATATAAAAGGAAGCAAATGCGCATGCAAACAGAAATCATTATCAGTCTGATGTACAGTTTAATACTGAGAGAAACTCTCTTATGCTGATTGTGAATGCCCTGATTGAGAAACAGCACTTTGCAGAATCGGCACACTCTCGCCTCGCTAATGTGTGCCTGGTTTGTTTGTGTGTGTGTGTGTGTGTGTGTGTGTGTGTGTGTGTGTGTGTGTGTGTGTGTGTGTGTGTGTGTGTGTGTGTAAGCTTGAAGGAGGCAGGAAGAGAGTGAGAGCGAATGGGAGAGACAGAGTAAAGCAAAGGAATTTATTTGTGCATATATATGTTAAAATGTACTTTGGAAGAATGCTTTATTAAGATTTGACAGAGTTTGAGTTTCTGCCTTGATTTTCCCATTTTAAAGACTGCCTCAAGTCTCATATTTATTATTTATGTTGCCACTATTTTTATGGACACTGTGAATATCAAATTAAAACTTATGTGCTCAAGTGAAGAAGTGTGAACACTTGTAGACAAAACATTTAACTTTCTTTGATGTCAAAGGTCTTCTTACTCTGGTTTTGGATAAACCTGAGCGTTAGAGACCACAGCTCCCATTTTAGTTGAAATTCTATTTACTTTTGCAGCATCTAATCCTTTCAAGTGAGGTTTTACACTCAATACATCCTATAGAAGTTGTATGTGTCCCTGCACTCATCTGAAACAATGTTCACGATGATGCTAGCAGTGATGACAGTAGATGAAGGAGAGTTTAAAAATGGCTCGTCATTTAATCAATGTCTTGCCTCGCTCTCTCTTCTTGTTCCTGCTCTGGTTATTCCAGGGTCCAAGGAAGTCAATGGCTCTGCAGATAAACCCCAACCCTATTATTGTTGGCCAACAGGAGGCGCTGGATCTACTGAGGCGCGAGTCTTCAGGGAATCGCGAGGAAGGAACAACAACGAGCCCCACATTAAAAGGCCAATGAATGCATTCATGGTGTGGGCCAAGGACGAGCGGCGCAAGATCCTCCAGGCCTTTCCTGACATGCACAATTCTAACATAAGCAAGATTTTGGGTAAGATCTCGATACCTGTGAATCAAATATACCTGCAGAAAAATGTACCGTTCACCTAGGAAAGTACTGTTGCAGGAAAGAAATACCGTTTCACTGCTCGGAATGTTGTGGACCCTTGTTGAAAATATACATGTAACTTATATGGCTGCAAACTAAATTGGTAGAAAGACTTGTCATATCCTCTGATAGATTTTCTATCATCCTCCATGTCTGAGTTTGTGTCCTGGATACATACACTGGACTCATTCTGTAATTCCCTTTATCAATCTGAATTTTTGTAACACCTTACAGACTTGCCAAGCACTTTCGCACATGTAAATGGGTTTATTGCTTTCCGATATGTAAATTCCTGATAAAGTAGCAGGTATCTAAAGGAGGGAGTGTGTTATCTCGCAGGCCACTGTGCATCAGTTCACCTCAGCATACAGATGGATTTATAGCCCATCACTACCATAAGTGTTTGTCATGAAAAATGACAGAGACTAAATGGGTCTTGTCCCCACAGCACTGGAGTCCATACATCAGAGCTGTTAAAAGTGCTGTCATCCATGCCAGTGTAAGGCACTTCACAGAGCTGTTTTACTACACCAGCTTGTTGTTCCGTACTGTTTGACAGTACAGAACAAGCATGTCTCTCGGCTCAGATAATGTGCATAGGCAGTGCTATCAAGGGGTTGTCGTGGAAGGGACAATAAATCCTTGCACATGAATTTGTGAGAAAACTTCTACCACTATCAAGTGCAATTTGGTATTAAATTAAGTCTTGACCCAGAGCAGTAAAATGTGACTGGACGTGCATTATTGATTATTTTGACATAATTGCAAATTCCAAATGGGGCTCCGCTTTATTCACTGTCACTTAGCAAAACAGATTTTTCAAACAGTGTAACCTGAATGTGTCGTGTTGTGCAGGTTCTCGGTGGAAGTCCATGTCCAACCAAGACAAGCAGCCATACTATGAAGAGCAGGCTCGTCTGAGTAAGCTCCATCTAGAGAAGTATCCCAACTACAAGTACAAACCTCGGCCTAAGAGGACCTGCATTATCGACGGGAAAAAACTCCGCATTGGAGAGTACAAGCAGATGATGCGCTCACGGCGACAAGAGATGCGGCAGTTCTTCACCGTGGGGTAAGTGTACAGTCACAAATGCCGCACTACTGTAGACAATATTTAGATTTACCAACCGCACTGGAGCTTTCTGTCCTCTCCAAGCACCATTTCCAAAAGAGTGTTGAGTTAGTCTCTATTGCATTGGAGAGACAGACAAGTGACTGACATGTACGTTAAAATCAAGTGTTTCTCAATAGCTGTGATTTAATAAATTTAGACAATAGCAGTCTTGAAATGGAGCATGAAGTGAAGACATTATTACAGGATATAAGCTATAAGTATACACTTTCAGAAGCCTGGAGGGCAGCAGTCTGAAGCTTAACACTTTAATTTACTGTGTGTGGTTAGCAGGAGAACCCTTCTCCAGGTGTTCCCATGTCAGTCATAAGCTTCAGTGGCTGGAGTATCAATCATCCAGCACAACAGCAGACAAGAGCAGCACTAACCGCGTATTGGTTTTATGTCACCAATAAACTGAGTAGTGTTTCTGAACAGCTCAGAACGGGAGCTGTCAGGAGAACCTCTCCTTTCCCAAATCATTTTCACAGAGCTGCTGGCTTGAAGCGGACTGCTGTGGGAAACCCCTAATCCAACCATTTCAGCTTAAGTGCTGCAACAAAAATTACATGCAGTTTAGAGACATGTAGAGACTATCCTGAGCAGCAGTCACAACAATGTCTGCGTTCTTTCCATCTGGTCTTTTACAATTTTTGAAGATCAAATTTGTATAGAAAGTCAATGATCAGAATAGACTGTAAATTATCTTAATGTCATCTGCTTCTTGTGCATCTAGGCAGCCGCCACAAATTCCCATCACCACCAGCACCAGTATGGTCTATCCTGGGGCCATCACCATGGCAACCACAACACCGTCACCTCAGATGACATCAGAGTGCTCAAGTGCCTCAGCAAGTCCTGAGCCTTCTATTCCCGTCATCCAGAGCACCTACAACATGAAGCTAGAGCCCAGTACCATGGCGAACAACAGCGAGCCAGTCAACGGCGAGGACGAGATGGACATGTACGAAGATTTTGAGGACGAACCCAAATCAGACTATAGCAGTGAAAATGACACACAAGAGCCAGTCAGCGCCAACTGAGACCTCTTCAAGTGAAGAGGCCGATGCAGAGACAACACTCATACAGGACGACGCCCAGAGGGCTGGTCTGATCTGAGGGAGGGAAAGAGCAAAAGAAAACAAAAACTATACCACAAAGGTTTAAAAATGTTTTTAAAAAAATGATGTATCATGTAGAAGCCAGCATGCAGCTGTGGCTTCATCCGAATCAAAAGCTATTTGGTCTTAAGTGTTTCTTCAAGTGTGTGAAGCAGTTTGGTTGTGGTAATTTATATATATTTTTTTTTTATCTCATTGTTTGTTTTTTCATTGAGATCATGGACATTTACACAATTAGGTTATTGCCTAAAACAGAAGATGGAACTTGAAATTGAACATTTGATATGAACCTATAACTCTTACAGTCATTAACCTTGTTTTCCTCTTCAATTAGATGATTTTGCTACATTACCTAACTGTTCAAGATGGGAATGCTATTCTCACTCAGGTATAGTGTGCCAGCCAACAGCTTGTGAATGTTTTTAAACAAGAGAAAAATATTACCATTACAAAATATCTCAAAATGAATATGGAGTGATTCCAATTTAGTACAGAGGGTAATGAACACATTGTTATTATTATTATCATTATTATTGTTATTATCATTATTATTATTTAGTTTTAGTTGTTAATTATCATTACAAAACTGCATAATTTAGTGCATAAGTGCCAAACATTTCAAGTTTTAAAACCTATAAAGTCTTTTGGGAGAGGATTCGTGAGTCTTAGACAATCTCTTCATCTCTTAATGCAGCTTCATTATCCAGTCTTTCTTTAATTTACCCGAACATAATAAACAAATGAAACTCAGGAACTTGGAGCCAGCAAGCTCTGCAGGAGGTTACAATATGTTACATCCATGGATGGTAGCTTGTGATGCTAGCTGTTCTCCAGGGAGGCCAATGCAGTGATCATCAACAAAAGCGGCCAGCCCCTTTCATTTCCTCATCCCAGTCCACACAGAACCGTGGCATCCTTCACTCATTTCCAGCTCTGCAACCCAGTCTGACTCACCAAGCTCTTAATCAGAGTGATTGTAATCAGGCCAGAATGCTAAAGGGCCAAAGGCCTCCAATCTGTGGGATTGGAACAGCAGCGAAAGGCAGCTTTGGTGGCATTACAATCTCAAATTGATGTTGTACAATGTGTAGCTACAGTACGTTCTGTTAAACACTTTAGCCCCATTTGGACGGCAAGTTTAAAGTCTTAGGTCTTAAAACGTAATTTTTTTCAATCTTAATTCTTTTTAGACATTGTAAATCTTAAACTGACACTAAGAAGTCTTAAAGTAGAGCACGGTCATCGGGTTGATGCAATGAGTTGATTACTCAAGTAGTCTTGAAAGGAGTGACAGTTTGCACTGACATCTCTAAGTAGAGAATAAAGGCTAAAGTGATGTTTGTGTCTCAAATTACCTCATCATGCACATATGAAAAAGACTTAAAATGACTTAAAACATATTTTTTTCCATTAGTGCACTTACATAAATTCTCTGTCACCTTTGAGCTGTATTTTGTTTGTTCTGATAATCTGATTAGCTTTTTTGGACCGCACTTATCTGTCACATTTAAAGAAGACAAAATGCAATGACTAGAATCACGCAACACAAAGTCTCTATCCCTAGTTTAGGCTTAAAACCTGACAAGTGCCGACCTTCCGGAGACATCAGCTAAATAAAGCTCCTCTAGCGGTCAGGGCCTTGATGTTGAGACTCAGATCCTCTTTACGGGGCAGAAGGTCTAAGTGGCTCTCCTCCCTGCCATGCCCTGCTCTGACCCCAGCCTGTGGCAACCTCAGCACCCAGGGGGCGCCATCTGGCTCAGAGAAGGAGAAAACACCAGGGAGGGTAGGGAAACAATAAAAATGGGGTGTGTGTCCCTCATTGTGCTCTCCATCAAAGTGCTGGAAGTAAGGCCTCAACAGGGCTCCCACGCTGGCCCAATCACCAGGCACTGGCGAGCAGATGGAACAAGTACATCAAGCTGTGGGGGATTATTAAAATGACTGACGACTGGGTATCATCTGAAATACAGCATTATTAATGCATGAGTCCAGCTATTCCCCTCCCTTGCCCTTGAACCTGTCCATTTCAGAGAGAGTGCAGAGCTGTTTTGAAGGATCTGAATGGCTGGTCACTGGCTTTAACTGGTCAAGATTCCCACTGCTGGTCACTGCATTTCTCCCCTTTGCTCTATTTGGTACAGATGGCTCTTTATAGCTCTCTTATCTTCTGTACTCTTATTTTTAATACCCATTCAATGCTGACTTGCATCGTTTCTACTTTTTGAAACATTCATATTAAGTCGTGTAAGTTTTTTAATCACCTCATTTATAATTCCCATTTTATTTATTTTTTTTTTTTAATTTTCTTCCATTGCATCTTTTCTACATTGTTCTCATTTTGAGGTACAACACATTTTAAAGGATGCTCTCCTACAAACAAACCCAAGTGGATTTCCCTCCAAGTCAACCTGTTTGGTATTTTTAAACTGTTTGCTCCTGTTTGCTGGTGGTTAGATTGATTTGTATGTGATTGTAAATATTTTCATGACCATGCCACACTGCTTCAGTTGGCTGGTAGTTAAACAGGACTCTTCACGGAACTGAAACTTGACCGTGCTTATATAGCGGGGAAAAAAAGACAAAAAAAAGAGAGAAAGAAAAAAAAAACAAGAACTCACGAAGAGACAATGTTTCATAAGTGTTATAAGCACTGGATATAAATTGTATTTTTTATCAATTCTGATTAATGTGAAGCTGTTTGAGGAAAAACACCATGAATGAACAAAATTCTCCAGTTGGACTCAAGTGGATTTGCTCTCACAGTTACCAGATTTGAGTCTTTTTTTTTTTTGTCTACTTATTTTGTTTATTTATGCAAAGACACATGTGACGAATGAACACTTTGTTTAAGCTTCAGGGCTGCCTAGGGGAGAGACTCAGCACAAGAAAGTGAGCAGAAAATTCAACAGCAGGCTCGGTGAGCCTTGAAACACCATACTTCAGACTTCAGTGCATTGTATATTATATTTGCAACTGTAGAGTATCAACATATTGTATTTATTATCAGCCACTTCTGGCTCTAAAACTGTCAGTAAAATAACAACATGGACAATCAGAGGAAAAGGAAAAAAAAACAAAACGTATTTGATGAATTGGAGATTTTAAAAAAAAGGTTTTCAATGAATTCACCATCTCATTTAGATTTTATTGTAAATAACACATAGGAAATATATTTTTGTTCATTAGTGAAGTATAAGTTATGTATTTGGCTGTTCTATTTTATTTTCTTTTTCATGTTTTATTTTTGTATGTGGTTTCATGTTTTGAAAGCTGACAAGTCACTGTACCTCATATAGATGCTGAGTTTTTTCTGCTTAATGGAAGTGAGCAGTATTGGTCCTGAAACAGAGAGAAGCACCTCACCTTCTTAAGTTTTCAAAATCTTCCCTGGACTATTCAAAGAAGCAAGAAAACCTATTCATCATCAGGCTCGAAAACAAGTAAGGTACTAATTTAAACAACAAGCACTTGATGTAAAAGAATAATTTGTTTCCAATCATGATACAATCTAAGCGGTATGCTGTATATCCTCACTAGTGTTTTGTGTTTATTACAGCGCACATATTATGTGGCAATCTTTTTTATGAGGCGTTCATCTGAAAAAAAAAAAACTGCATGCATTTGGCTTGCATTTACATTATTATAATAAACAAAGGTGTTTTTAAAAATTTTTTTTTTTATGAATGACTGTTTCCAACATGAGAAATGTTAGACTTCTTTTTTGAAATGTGGGAGCGTGCAAGTATTTATTTGTTTTGATGTGGCAAAATGATGCACAGACATGATGCATTCTTCTTAGTTAATTCTCTCCTTGCCATCTTTTTTGTATGTTGCCAACTTTTAATGAACATGTCCACGACTATCCAGCCATCTGCAAATGTAGCCCTCACAATTTGTTTCTCTTATTTCACTCTTTGAGACATGCAAATGGTTTGAATGAAAAACTGAAGACAAAAGCTTCTATGCTGTTTCAACATTACTTACTGTAATTAGATAATTTTTTTTTTTTGTCTGAACTTTGTGATGTATATGGTGGGAATGTTCTCTGTGTTAATTTAATCAGCACAATTCACTGACATGCTGGACTGACATGCTAGCTGCTGTTCAGAAGTGTAAAATTTGTTGTTCAGGACAACATTTATAGTTGTCTTTGGTACTTTTTTGCTTTTTAGAGTTGTCTTTCAAGCAACACTGTGTGGGGCTCTTCTATCACTGGAGCCGATGTTTTGAAATTGCTGGCAGCCTGATACAATTTTCCGCGTAGAAATCTCTTTTTTTTGTTTGTTTGTTTGTTTTTTCCTGGCAGGTACCTAGGCCCATGGCAAGTATTGTTTGGGTGTTATTAGAGAAAATGAAATACATAGTGTCTGTTGCTGCTTTTAAAAAAAAAAGTTTATGTCTGAATATGTAAATAGTTTATCATAATATCTTGTACAGTCCAATGTAAAGTTTTTAATTCAACTTAAAAAAAAATGTTGCCATCACATTTGTGTTCACATTCTTCTTTATACAGTACAAAAGGTCAATTATTTGCTAGGGGTATTATTGCTAAAATGAAAAAAAAAAGAAAACGTTACTTAATTTTTTTTTATGTTTGTTTTGTTTTGCTTGGCTTCAAAGTGTACACCAGCAAGTCTTTGGTTTCCATGTGCAGTATTGACGTGAGGTAAACTTAAAGTGAATAATTTTACATTGGTGTGTGTGGAGAGCAATCTCCTTGGCTTTGGTAGTATCAATACACTATATAAAGTGAAAACAAACCAATGATTGACACATTTGGGTGCATCTAAGGCACCATATGAATGTGTGTACTGTATATGATCAAATTATCCCCGCAGGATCAATTCAGACATATTATAACACCGTTTTTCTGTATGTCTCAGTCCACTGTAACAATGCAGCGGTGGGCTGAATAACTGCCTGTTTTAGCTGATTTACCTCAAGAATTTCTTCCTTTTCTGTAAAAGAGACAGAAATTGTGTTACAGAAAGCTTCTCACATCACTCCATCTTTTGTACTGCTGTTGACACTTACAAATTAAAGAGACATTTTGTTTTAAGAATTGAGTATTTTTTAATTTTTCTTGTGGAGGTATTAATCATATTCTTTACAGTTTGCAGTGAAAAGAAAACAAGGGGGTGGGAAAAGTTTAAATCAAATGGCACCGACTTATTTCAGTCCATTTTTTATCCATAACGTACATCATACTGCACAATGAAAACATGGTGTAACAATTTTAAAACTTAAAACTTAGGAGAATATTATAACACCTCATATACTCTCTGTTTTCCAGTATTTTCTTTGAGAAAGAATCACCCTTAAACTCTAAATTCATTCAAGAGATAATTTATTGTTGTTGATGCTCATTATTCTTAAATATCGCCCCTGACCTTAAAGCAAGGACACAGAAGAGGAAATTCGGGTCCGTTAGACATGAATACGGACAAAATTCCTTCATAGTTTTTGTATTACTTTCTAATTTATTTATTTGTATCGAAACAGTAAGGAGGCAAAAATCATTAGACTTTAAAAGGCTTTTGCTTAATATTGCACATTGTTGTTTCCTTCCACTATAAAATGAGCATAAATAAATGGTCATTAATATCATTCCAGTATTAAAAACTTTTCTTCAAATAATTAAACAGTAGATAGCTCATATATTTATAAGTAAACTATGTCAGAAGTTACAGTTTTCTATAGTTGCCTATAAGCAAACAACAGAACTAATTTAGAAACAGAAATGCAGGTAATGCATCAATCTATACTTGGACATAATGAGAAGCTTTTGCAGGCTTTGGGAGTTTTTTATATTGAAACAGAAATCAAATATCATTGTGTAAATTCTGATGCAAATTTAGCTACAAGATGAATTCAAAAATGTTTCCATATAGATACTTTTGGTTAGCATATTTACTAAGCATGTGCCAGATGTGCCATCTCTCTTGTGTAAGAGACAAATGCAAGGGCATGAATTTAAAATGGCAACCCTGTCTTCAAAAAAATGATGCTGCCATACAACTCCATTCTCATTTTGAAAGAAATGGAATTTAGTTTTGTTGCAAACATTTTCTCATTGAAAGGTACGGCTGTGATGTAGTTCTTTCCCGCAGGAGGCTGAGGTTTGCATTCATGTGGGACCACTATTCTTAAACAATTACTTGCTGTTTGGTTAGGGTTAGGCGTAAAACCAGGTGGTTAAGCTTAGAAAAATATCGTGCCTTGGTTGATACGGTCACAACAAAAACTATGTTGGAAGCTTGGTTACGTTTAGGCACCAAAATGGCTTGGCTGAGTTTACGAAAATAAATGCTTTGGGTTAAAGTAAAACTCTGAAGCTTCTAATCCATTTTCTGGGTTAACAGCAGATGAGTCTCATCTAAAACATAATAGGATGGATGAATAGGAGCAACAGCAGTAACGTAAATAGTAAAAATATGTTCATTAGACAAGTATTTGTGAAACGTCACAAACAGACGGAATCTTGCATAAAATCTGTTTTCCTCATGACATAACTCAGAATGCTGTTTAGTTGATTAGGGAACATCATTTTTGGGAGACCAGAATAGTGTTGTGTGGATCAGTATCCCATTATATGTTTCTCATTTGCAGGGTCAGAGCTGTGTACAAACACTATATCAGTTTTTCAGTACACACAGGATGGACAGCTTGCAGACCACGAGGAGATATTAGCTGAATTTGACAAAAAACTGCATATTTCACCATTGATGTTGGAAGAGTTTGTTTCTTCTTTGTTTTTAGGAAAGTTTCAAGCCACCAGTTGTCACACACATACTGGCATTTATACTTGATTCCTTTTGTGCTGGATAGAGCAGCTACTACAGATTGGTCAGACAAGCTGCTAATTGTTGCTGGTTGCATTAGATTAGAGACAACACTGAGGCTGTGTTCAGAGAGCTATTAGCACTGCATTCAAAATGCAGCCTACTAGTTTATTTAAGTGAGACCTTTGCTTTGGCTCAGTGGGTATCCAAACACAGAAGCAAAAGAAAAAAATCACAGGTTCAACTTTGTAAAACAGTCATTCAGCACCATGTATTGGCTAGCCAGTCAGATATATGTAAACGCATATTCCACATGGCTTACTTTGCAATGTAAAGAGAATAATTCTACTGTTCGCCTCACAATTGCTGAGATGATGAAAAAACATTAATTTTGCTGTCTGCAGTTATATAATCTGTTCTCACAGTACTAAAAACCACTAACGAGTGTTTTGGTTTCTGTTAAGCCCTCAAACTCACGGACCTATTTCTGAAACTGGCCTTCCTGGATCATATTTCATGTTTTTGCCCGTACCCAAAACAGCATGCCCCCCGATTTTTTTTTTTTTCAAGGTTGAAGTAGTAAGACAAAATCTAATGTCAGTGAAAATCTATCCCCAGTTCTTTTGACATTCATTGACATCAGAAAAGGTCAGTAAAAGAAAACAAGTAAACAAGCTGGCAACAGTGATAGAGAGAACATTGATAAAGTAATAGATATAGTCCAAAAAACACACTGACAGCAGGAGAACACCTGGTTCAGTAGACAGTGGATGTCTGCTTATGGAATGTGTTCACAAATTCATACACTGCTTTAGTGGTCATACATTTTGTGCCTCATAGTCATGTGTACCTGACAAAAGCTAAGTCACACTGAATGTTACAGCTTTTGAGCGTCATGCAGATGCAGAAAGTTATTCATATGCTAGCACAATGACACAAAATAGAAAAAAATATATAACAATCCTTTTTGTGCTAACAGGTTCAAATATGCACCTTTGCTGATTAGTCTCCAGACTCTTGCAGATTCCACCTTCAATAGATAGATGACGACTGGCAACTAGGTGTTTCAGCCACCTGACATTTTGAAGCAAATAAAACCTAATACCTTCCTGGACTGATTGTTGTAAAAGTTTGAACAGTGGGCGATATATTTAATAACTCTTCAGTAGCTCTTTACTAAAATGTCATGTAAGCAGAAGCATTATAATGTGCTGCAGATGGATACATGTGAAATAAAATGAAAACATACATCATCAACAGTTTTTTAAGACAATTTACAAGTTAACTTGCCATTTGAAGGCAATACACAAAACATGCATTTGGGCAGATTCAGCCCAACATAGTTATTTGATTTGGGTTTAAAGAAAAATCAGAAAAAGCACCACGTTCTAAGGATCCTTGACTTCCTGAAAGCAGGCGATCACATTGCTGTGTGTGTGTGTGTGTGTGTGTGCTTATCGAGACAGGTGTGTGTGCCAGAGCCAGAGGTCATCTTGAGAGTTGTAAACCCAGACTATGTCCATCATTCTTCTCTGGATCTCTGCCATCTAATGCTCATTATCATCATAATAATTATGAGTTCTACACCCTGCTTCCTTCTTGATGCAAGGGGTAAAACATTTCAAATAAATTTTGAGTCAGTCTTATTAGAAATCATGCATACACTTACGTACCTACAGAAAAGGAAATCAATTTAACAGAATGACTCACTGGAACTTAAAGTCTTTGTTTAACCATTTGAGAAAAGTGTTTAATTTGTTGTCCTCATCAATCACTTTGTCTTTTACCATTGTACCACACACTCCCTTCCCTGGAGCACAGGAAAGCTACGATTTAACGGCAATGTCTGTAATAGATGCCTGTGTAAGCGCTCTCTAGCAGTAGATGGAAAACTAGACATATACCTTCGCACAATCAATCTTATAGTAATTTTCCAAGCCTGCATGACAACTAATGGCACAGAGAAAAGCTGTGTGCTTTGGGTATTTGTCTTTGCATTATTGTGTAAGTGAGGGCGCAACAATCGAACACTGCTGAGTTGAGCTTTTATCGTGAATGTGAGTCTCATTTTTTTAATCTTCTTGGAACTGGTTTCCCTTTTTATTGTACACATATATTTCTGTGCGAACCAAATAAGAGGTTTGAGGAATAATTGGGGGCCTGCAGAGCTATGGTTAGTAATACTGCTGTCTGTAAGTGGCCTGTTTGGATGAACTGTCACTGTGGTACAAAGATGTGTATGTGTGAACAGCACAAAATAATTAATACAGCAATGCTGTCGTGTAGCGGCAGGGCTGCTATTTCACAACTCAGATGACTAAACACCGGAGGGAAGGGGAGCAGTGAGGAGCGCTTGGAACAATATTTTACTCATTTGGATCTGCTCAATGCTACAGCCGCTGCACCCAGTGAATCTGTCAGACAGCACCATTTCCCCAAGAACAGCTGCTATTTATCTGATTTTCTCATTAGAGTTGACTCATGACTTCATTGTACTGGTTTTGGCAGAGGCACTGCATGCTTAGGTATGGCTCTTAAAAACAGCTGAGACCTGGTTTCCCTGATGTTACGGGATGTAACACCTATGTTCCCTTTTTTTCTGATATTCAGCTTTTAATTAAAATTAGGGTGAATACAATATTTTATCCACATCTGTTTCTGTGCTCCTTGATGTACGCGTCAACCAGATGTTTCATATTTTTTCGCTATTTTCAGCTTTTTTCTCTCTACTCAAAGCACAGGTGAAAGAAAGAGATGCTGGGACTGATCTCAGGAGTCAGCCAACATGTATACAAGAACAGTATGTAAGAACAACCCACACCCTTAGAAATGTTTTAATCCTTGGAGGTGAAGGACTTAGGAAATCTTGCTAATTTCACAGATGGTTTAAAATAGATTAGTGTGGAGTAGCAGCTCGCAGAGAAGGGCTGACCCACCAGGCTCCCTGCGCAGCTGCCAAAACCCTGCGCCTGATGCTCAGAAGTGCCTTCCAAAAGTCCTGCAAGGTTAAACTCAAACTTAGGTATCTTGAAATGCCATCCTTGTTGTTTGCTTTACTGCATCTTGCATGACCGTCAGCATGTCTTTGTTCAGTGAATAAAAAAGTTCCACTAGTTCCCTGTGCATATTTTTATTTTTCACTTCTTTTGACAGACACTGAAGACCTTTGCCAATTTTGATTTTCTGGTTACAATACCTAAATTAACCCAAAAGTTGTTTGAATTTTCAGATTTTTCAAGTCATTGTTTGGTATTGACTGGCAGGGATTTGTGTTAATGTTTTGTTTTATGTTCTTTTACTTAAAAATTTGTGGGAATTGCAACTTTCTTACTTTTCATTCTTGATTAAAACAATAACGTGGAGTACAAAAGATTTCACTTTGAAATGAATGTGCCCATTTGTCCACAGAGGCCATTCTTTCTTGATACTTTGTGTTCTCTCTCATTACACTCTTTGTACAATGCATCCAAGAGCCATTTTTGTACTGGAATAAAGGAGAGAATCAGACTCTGCGTGGTATTTTGAACAGGCCAAGCCTGCTGCTGGAGTTGGTCTGTGTCCGAGTAGGCCTGACACAACTCTGGCCTGGCTGAAAAGGCCCAGCTTGGAGTTAATGTGAAAAGACAATTGCATAGGGTGAAAAACTCGACATGGTTTTGTTGGACTTGTCATTCTTTGGTGCATAGCTGTGAGGAAAGCCTAGGAACCATCTGAATGTTATTTGTGCTTTTTGACCCATATTTGGGACAGCTTTCACAAAGCCCCTGTGAGAAGGTTGAAACAATGGAGAGGCCCTTTCAGAAGAGGGACAGGCGTCGACTCCGGCCAAACCATCTTGGACCTGCTTCACTGAAGCTGTTGGTCTCCAAAAGGCTGACATCATGGCACAGCTATTGATTGATTTAAACTATGCTACAGAAAGTATACAATGATGACTTATCCCAACAGTAATTATAAGAAACTATTGTTTTAAGCATCTGAAATATTTGATTTTACAATTTAAAACTAGATTGTTTCTGTCTTAATGTAATGTACAAATCACATACTCAGACCTCTGAAAAAAAATTGCAGATAATATTTATCTTAAAAATGAATCAAACAAAAAAATGCACAAATTTTATGGATTATTTTGCCTAGATGAACTGCATATCTCTGAAATGATACTGAAGAAATACTTCCATCTATGTAAATCTATCTGATTTTCTGAACACAGTTGTGAGGAACAACTGGGTTGCTAAATGAACTTTTGAAAATCCACATGGGACAATATTTCAGAAAATGTAATTTTGCATACTGTTTCACATCATTGCATCTCCTCAGTGCATTTGTCTCCCAAAGCATTTGACTGCATTTCTGTGGGGAAGAATAAATGCGTAATGTTTTTTTAAAAGCATCTCTGCTCCCTCAGCTTTTTGACAAATTTAACAAAATAAAGGTTTCTTGCTCGGGATACGTGTTATTCTCTCAAAGCTATCACTGAGCTCTCTCATGCATATGTGGATTACACACCTTTATGAATATGTAAATGTTGCGAGAATGCCTCATTAATTAGTAATTCATGCATTTTTCACAAGCCCAATACTTTGCCAGTGTAGTCTGATGATTTATCAGCCAGAAGTTAAAAAAAGGGGGGATTCATCATCACGTTTTCAGAGGTTTGAGGCTACATCTGTAATTTGTGTAATTCAATGAATATGATTTACAAAGCTTTTTAGGGTGCTATCGTCGCAGCTGTCTCGTAATATGATCTATAGATTTCTATTTGAAATGTGCAAGTGCACTTATAATGTTAACAGGCACATTTCTCCATGTAGATGTTTGCTTACATCATTGTATTCCAGTTGAAAAAATTAAATGCAAGAATCCTTATTTCTCACTGTATGTTCCATTTGAGAGAATAACTCTCATAGTCATTTTGAAAAGAGACATGAAGAAAAATGATCAGATGCCAAAGTGTCTGCCAATGTGAAGTCAACCTGCACAAGTGCTACAAATTCAAGAAGCCTCACAGAAGCAAAGGTTTTGCCTATTTTAAGGATTTAAATACTTTTGAAGTCATATTTTGGGCAAGTTCATACAAATTATCCAGGATGTTTTGTGTGTCTTTTAAATTAACGCTTGTGATACTAGGCCAGATTTGAATAATCTAACAACATTTCCAAATAATTACCCAGCATTTGATGTACATCTTGTGTGAAAAGCTTTACAAAGGCAGTCTATACAGCCCTTAATACATTTTGTTGGTGCAAATACTAAACATACACACTACAAATACTTATTTTTTATGTGCCTGCCCATTAAAGTACATATGGTTTAATCTTGATATTCACTTGAATTACATACACTATCTGTTAACAGCAGTCCTGTGTTGGTGTTTAAATCATGACCACCGTAAGGAGAACTGCACACCTACTGAGATTTAGTGTAAATACGGTGTATCAGTGAGCGCTGGCCAGTGCTCAGTTCTGTGGCATGAATTTAACATGAAGGCATAGGAGCACAAGCACACTGGGATGTTGCCTTCTCTGTTGGGGATTAAGGTCTGCTACGTTACGGATGCAGTCACTTTGTTCCTGGCTCCCTATTGGTGCACAGACATATTTATGTAAATGGACAAGCGGGCCCTTTGTTGTAAATATGAGTGTGCTCTGAGGAAAGGGTACCAGGAGACTTCCAAGCAGCAGGGGGGGTTATAAAAAAACAAACACGTCATCATAATAATGAATTCCGCGTTACAATTTAACAATGCAGCATTAAATCATTCACCTGAATTAATTTAATACAGCCGCACTGGTTTCGAGTGGTGGGTTGTGGACGGAGATGACTGAGTGTCTTTTTGCTCACTCAAGGTATTTTTTGAGGTATGATAGTGCATAAACTTCAGATTTTTTTTACTACATGATCCACAAGTTCTTCAGTGACTCATTTTTTTTTTTGCCCGTTTGTTACAAATTTTGACCTTTGGGTCAATATGTAATTGTGCGACTTTTTGTAACGTAGTTGACAGGTATCATAGTTGATATTTTTGCTGTTTTCAGGTCTAAAATCAACATGGCTGCCTATAACCGAACACCACGTGATTTTTACAGAAAGATTCTTCTAAAATATTATATATACAAATTGAAATTGAAAAGTTATTTATAAAGATATTGTAGTAAACCGGTTGACATGCCATAAATCCACACTTGACTCACACACTACTTTATATTAAATAACTCAGAAAGCCTTGGAGTCTTTCCAGTCTTTTCTTCAGGAGGAAATGACATCAAGTGGAGCAGGCCATGTGATCTGGAATTAACACACTTCCTTGACAGGTGTTTTGTAATGGGTAACTTAGTTCAAAGTGATTTCTTGGACACATATACAATTTGTTATTTTCCATATAAAATTTGATATATTGCCAAAAAAGAAATATCTGTCATGATTAACTGAACATAATCAAAAGAACACAATAAAAACAATTTTTGAATAAACTCATTTTGTTATTGTTTAGCTAATTAGAAGATGGTTATTAATAAATTCAGACAGTTGTTTAGTTGGCATTTTAGTGATATCCAGTCATTGTTTTATTAATAAATGACTTTTTCCATAATAATAAATAATTATGGAATTTGTAAAGACATGATCATGATGAACAGAAAGAACATCATTTTTTTTTTAACTTTTATTAAAAATGTATGCAAGATATATCCCTTGGACTTCAAAAGTCCCTCAATTATACATTGACCCTTTTGTAGTCAAGTAAAGCAATAAACTTATTTCAATTATCCATCTAGACAACTTTTTCCCTCAAATATCTGAACATGAACATGATTACTGCACCATGATTTTATCACACACATGGATATCTATTACAATATGTTTACAAATTCACACAGACCCCCGTAAGTAAGAATTAACACAAGTATGAGATAAAATGACAGTTTTTCTTTCAGAAAATAACACGCTATGCAGCTACTTTTAAAATGAGTAGTGAATAATGATTGACAGGTAGCAGACAGATCCAGTCTTTGTACAGGCTTTTGCATTTCCATGCTGTTGCTGTTGTTGATCGTCAGTCAAGCTTTAAATGCAGCTGCTTGCATCTCAATCTGATTTCAATTATGATTTCATGGATGAATTACCTACAGTGCCCTAGTATGTTACGAAACGTGGGCGAACTCTACAAATGACTTAATGTCCAGAGCGTAAGCTGATGCAAGATCCCCGATCCGTCACAGCACCACGGCTGTGCTGCCACTACGCCTTAAGATAAAACGGTCATTTAGTTGCCAAGACAATCCAGGAGACCAGTGGAAAAATAAAACTGGAGAAACCCCACTGTTAAAATGAGAATCTGCAATTTGAGCTTTTATGAAAGCCAAGTAACAATTTTGGAAAGTAGTGACCAAAGAAAGGGGCCAAAGACAAGGGAATAACAGGGATAAGAAAATGACTGCTGACAAGTCGAGTGATGCATTACCAATTTGTGTTTTGCATTCAAAAGCCAAAATCTGGTTATTATATACCTCGATAGTGTGTGTCTATCTGAAAATATGTTTTGCAGCCACCTGAAAGTTTGTGTTTGTTTAGCATATGTTTCTTTCAATTTGGTTCTTTTTAAATAAGTAAATAGTACAATAATAAGTCTAGCAGGTGAATATTTAATTTAGCTACATTTAAAAAAAAATCTCTAGCAGCATGAGGACACATTGATCTTTAAAAGGACAGTAGGAAGAAAAAAACAAAACAAAAGCAACAGCACACACAAGTAGCCACCGTGTTAACTATAGCAAGGTTAGAAGAGAGTTAATGGCTCCTGCTGCTCAATGCTTTTACTTCTTTAGGTTTTGCTTCATTCTGTTGGGGACCTTTCTCGTCTCTGTGGACACAGTGGTAGTGATGAAAAACCAATATAAGATTAAAAAATGGTGCCTGTGGAATTCAACATTGTCTCCCCTGCAAATTGAACATATTACAAATTATATTACACCAAGCTTGTCAAGCATTTGGGTTCTAATAATTACTATGCAATCATATAGATGCAAGTGATATTAAATATTCATTTACTCATTCCTTGAGGAATTAATGGTGATGGAAAAATCTTGGAAGTTGTGTTCTATTTTTAATGATTTTCTAACAAAGCTAAAAAAGCTCGGCTGTGACAAACAGACAGATGCAAAAGGATGTTTCTCTGTGTGGAGGTGAGGTTAAGACTAATATTAACCTAAGGAGTTAAGTGTTATTCCATGTATTTAAGCAAAGCAGTTCCACATTTTCTAAACCCTCCCCTCATTCACACTCTCACTGAAGAGATTGACATAGTAATAAACTGATGTTAATTAGACACACTTTGAAATTCTCCATTCTGCTCCTCTCCATGCCCTAGTGGAGCTGGTGGCTTATTAAATCATTTGCTGCTCTTGGGTGATCGTCTTTTGAATCTTGGCCTGACCCTCCGGGCACAATTTATTTTTATTTCAAAAAAATTTTACCAGCAAATTTTGCATTAGTTCAAGAGAATTATAAATCATTATTACACAGGCAGACACTTCAAACATTTTGTTTAAGAGCTTTCTGCTCGATGAGGCATCAAAGGCGATGTTCACACTGATGACTGTTACACTGGCACATATCCATTCATTAGCACACTGAAGCCGGCACGATCATGTTCTGTACATGGCCCACAAAAGTGGATTTATGGTAGCTATATTTGTAAGCTTTTGTTATGGACAAGAAGAGGCTCTGAATTACTTCTAAAACACAGATAATGCACAACTGTTACAATTTTTCCATATTTGATGATGTGATAAGGGAAGATCCTCAGTAAGTACGATTACACAAATCCATTTTTAATCTTACGGTTTAGGCTAGTTTACCTAAACACTCACAAAACATCTTCTTCATTAACAAAACACACATGAAGTGCAGACTAGACAATGACTTCAGTCCTGCATGCGTATGGTTTTCACATCCACTGAGAAGGAATGTGTTAGAAATGATTAAAAAAAAAAGACAGTTGAAGAAGAAAGTTGGTCTGCTTCTCTTCTTCAGTCAGTCGGGTTAATCTGACTATTCAAACTAATACTATTCATTAGTGGTTTGAGGACTATCGGTTAAGTCCCCAGAGATAGTGCACAGCTGTGAGGTGATTTTGGCCTAGTGGCTGCAGACATTACTGCAGGATTGTGTGACACATAGTGGTTCAAATACTTTTCCATAAAAAGCATCACAAATCACACATGGATGCAGGAGAGTTTGCCATTCATTGGCTACAATGACGCAAACAATTCTCTCTGATTGGAGGTGATGTACTGTTTATTACAGGGTGTTGTTGGCAAAAAAAATGTCTGTATGATTTCACAAGCTTTGACATAAACCTTGAAAGTTTGAGATATGATGAGATTTGAAGATTTTTATATGAATGCAGTTTTTTTTATTCATACTATATGAATGACTCACTCAAAAAGCTCAGCATGTTATACAAGAACTAGGAACAAGCATGCATCATGTAGGTATTTGAAAATATATTTTTCAGAGCAGATAATTATTAATACTTTGGTGCATGCAAATTACTTAAAGTTATCTTTGAGAATAGCTCTCTCTGGTAGATGATGAGACTTCTCTACATAATCGGTAGTAGAACATCGAGACAATATATTTTTTAAATGTGGCTAGTAAATTTGAGTCAGCAAAGAAGAGAAGAAGCTTAATTACTGTACAAAAAGGCCAAATGAGAATCCCCACTGGTTCTCTAAACAGCTGACTAGAGTTTAAGGCTCAGAACTTAATCCATGATCTTTATTATTCTCATCTAATTAAATGGAATATCCCACATGCTCTGAACTACAGTATGTGTGAGACTCAAGAAGAGCTGTGAATAATGCCATTGTTAGGGTTTCAGCAATGCCCGTGGCATGACCAGTGGGACAAAAAGTAGTCTTAGTATCAATTATAGTGGTATGATTAGTGTGGCTTTGTCTCTATAGTCCCCACAGAGCTTCAGAATACAGCCAGCTAGCTCAATTACCCTTCACCCAGAGGTGGTGAAGCCTTTTGATTTGCCCTGCCTTTTAAAAATCTACTGTAATTCTAATATGTCTCATTATGTATCACTGCCTCGGTACTGGCCAGCAAATCTTAAACGCTGAGAAAGATCACAGGAGTATCCAGAATACTCAGCCTTAATGTCCCGTGTGCAATCACAATTAGTTCAAATGCATCTGTGCCGAAACACACAATTCATTCCAACATGCTGCCTGTGATTACTCCAACAATGAAGAAATCCCAAACTATAATCTTCAGCTGATCATTAGCACCTGATAACTATATATATATATATATATATATATATATATATATATATATATATATATATATATATATATACACATACACATACATATATATATATATATATATATATATATATATATATATATATATACACATACACATACATATATATATATATATATATATATATATACACCTACACACACACACACACACACACACACAGTCATGAAAAAATTACTAGACCACTCTTGTTTTCTTCAATTTCTTCATCAATGAAAGGAAAGGAGGAAAGGAAAGGAAAGGAGGAAAGCCCGGTTACACTTTGCTGGGATCACAAGGATTGGACTGTTGATGATTGAGCTAAGGTTCTCTTCAGTGATGATTTTCAGTTGATGCCCACTCCAGCCAACTTACTGGTTAGGAGGAAGCTTGAAGAAGCCTACAAACCGCACTGTCTTGCTCCTACAGTAAAACATGGGGGTGGATCAGTGATGATCTGGGGTTGTTTCAGTATGGGTGGAACAGGGCAAATGCAATTGTGTGAAGGGCGAATGAACCAGGATATGTACAGGGCTACTCTTGAAAACAGTCTTCTTGCATCAGCTGGAAAACTCTTTCCTGCCTTCAATGACTGGATTTTCCAACAAGACAATGCCCATTGTCACACGGCAAGGTCAGTTAAAGCCTGGATGGAGAACCAGAACGTCGGAACCATACCTTGGCCTGCTCAATCACCAGATCTAAATCCAATTGAAAACCTGTGGAAAATCAAACGTGTAATGGAGAACTACAAGTCCAAAAACAAAGCAAATTTGTTTGAATTTGTGCAACAGGAATGGGCTGCTGTGACAGCAGAACAATGTCAGAGGCTGGTGGAGAGCATGCCAAGATGCATGGCTGCAGTCATCAGAAACAATGGTTACTCAATCAAGTACTAACTCCTGTGTGGATCATGGGACTAAAACAGACAGAAAAGAAAACATGGAATGTCTAAAAGCACTGTTTTTCACAGTACAATGCCATAGCTACTGATGTAGGAATGTAAATGAATTTGGTTATCAAGAAAACCATGGAAAATGTACACACACACACACACACACACACACACACACACACACACACACACACACACACACACACACACACACACACACACACACACACACACACACACACACACACACACATATACATATAAATATATATACATATATATACATATACATATACACATATATAGTTAGTATGCAAAGATAATGCAGTGCAAAATATGAATATTAATGGTTATTATGCAAAGAACAGACATCAAATGAAAGGTGAAGGGAAAAAAACACAAGAGGTGACAGGATTCTGAATTCTGTTATTAGCTTACAGTGATAGATTGTGCAAAGTTATGCACCACAAAACAACACGATAAAAGACAGGAAAAGGAAGAAGAGCAAAAAGGAGAGACGTGCTGTGTCAATTGCATAGAGCTTGGAAAATATCTTAATAATCAGCATCAGAGTGGAGCTTCACATTTATTTAAGCTGTTGGCATTCCTAACTATAATGTGCAGTGCGCATGAAAAGAGAAAGAAGGAATAAAGATCATATTGAAACGTATTAATTTATCAGTTTATTGGTTTTGCCGTTAAGTACAGTGTATTTCATTTGAGGATTTGGCAGTTACCTCCGCTGTGGTTTTGTGCTCAAAAGATATAAAAGTTCTTGTCTGAAAAAATCATCTGACTCACTTTTTTAAAAGTTACTTTGAGCTGGAAAAAAGACCTGAATGAATTACTGCAGTCCATTTATGTTGTTAATTCAGGGGATTAATGGTGTTGGTGCCCTGAATATCTAAGTTGTCAGAAATTTGGCACCTTGGTGAGACACATGTTCGCTTCTGGAATCACTGCAGCAAAATTAAACTTTGACGTCTGTTTCACATTAAGACTCTGGTTTTAAAAGCTTTCTTCTAGTCCACTAAATTGTATTGCCGTTTTTCCAAACCCAATGTTCTCAATGTGGCTCCTACAGTTAAGGATGTAATGGTGTGTGGTTTGAAATTTAAGTCCTGGAACAGTTGTCATCTGGTTTCTTGTGACTCTGCCTCCCATCCTTGGTCTCCAATATAGGTATGGTTATGAGTGAACATTCGCAAAACGAGATATAAAAGGGAAATGGAAGTTGCTACATTTCACTCCGGCAAAAAAAAAAAGATCCTTTTTGGGCACAGACTTTACTGCAGTCGGAAAACTATTGGGGCTAAATTTTCAAACTTATTGGTTTATGATTATTGTATGATTTGCAAAAAATACACAATTTTTGTCACATTTATAGAGATGCACATGGAGTTAGGACATTGTGAGTACTCCCCCAACCAGTGACACACACAAATTACTTAATTCAGTTTAATAATGCTGCAGTGGAACTGCGTGATGTAACAAATGTCTCAGAACCACACAGATACATAAGAATAATGGCAAAGGGTTAGCAGCACTGAACAAACCCAGTAGTTAGAAAAGAAGAAGCATAAACCATGAGTCTATGTGCTGTTCAACCACAGGATTTACTCTGATGAAATGTACTGAGGAAAGGCATTAAGTGCCGTTAACATTGGGAAGGCAAGAGATGCTGGTGGAGGGTAGAAAACAGCAGGAGTCAGATTCTAAAGATGAGTGTCTCTTGAAAAAAACTGAAACTCACCATTAAACTTAGCAGACAGCACTAGCTAATAAGACTGTGTTGTGAACAGCATTTCAATATTCCACTGCAAGATTTCTGGCTTTTCTCCTGTACAATAAAGCATCATGTTGGGCTTATTAAAAGGGCCACAGTTTGGATGAGAAAACTAATGCATGTGTCCCTTTTCTTTGATTTAAACTAAAGTCTAAACTGACTTACAGTGTGTCCACATAAGTGTTTGAGCCATATTTTTCATCAATTTCATGCACATCCGATGGTACGTTTATGCTCCTGTTTTGATCAATCCAACTTTTTACCCAGGCAGTCATGAAATATTTACACAACATGCACAATCACAATCTGAAACATATTTTTACATTTTCATTTCCTTTTGCACATGTAATTATTGTGGCTGTGTGTTGGGCTCTGAGAGACAGTGTTAATGTTGGTACCTAGAGTAGATTAAGTTTCAGTTTTAGTCTTTTAATACATGTATATTAGTTTACGTGAAATTTTAGTAGTCTTTGGTAGTTGCACCCTACTTCTAGTCAACCGAAAATAAGACATTTTAGTGTCATTTTTGCATTTTTAAGTACTTTGAGACCACAGCTGTCACCATGGTTACAGGTGATATTGTCATCTATTGCTTGGACTCTCCACAGCAAATCCTGGTAACATTATCTTTTTCAAATTTTGGCTGTGCGAACAGAACTATTCTTTCTGCCCGGCATATCTAGCATTAATATTAGCAACAGCTCAGCTACCTGTTCTCTTCATTGAAGAGCAGCACCTCATTCAGAAGATAATTCACTGACTAAAACACAGTTTACCTTCTGGGATTAGTTTCAGAAGAAACACTAAATCCATGAATCAGTGATAACTGTTTGGCAAACATCTTTTGGATGATTTATATGGAGTGCTATAAACAATCCTGGAATTTATCGTTCTTTCCAATAGTAACTTGAAAGACATCCAACTAAAAGTAGCGTTAGCATTTCACCCACATCATTTACCTTTTTAGAAATGTGCTGCTTGTACATAGTTTTTCCAAGCAGTTTTATTGCAGTTTCTTGTCTAACTCTCACTGACATCTGAAGATGAGTTTAGCTTATAAATTAATTTCTCCATCAACCACTAACATCACGTAACATTACAAGAAGACACATAATATTACTGAATGCAGGCCCTTCTTAGTGCAACAGGTCAGCTGTTTCAGCTAGAGATACATCAGCAGTGGAGGTATAGTGGGAAAAAAATCAAAAGGAGAAGAGTTTCCAAAAGTAAGACCCTTATTACACAAAAGATATGGGTATGTGTAGTGCAGAATAAAAAACATGATTTTTGTATGAAATGTACTGGGGTTTTAAAGAGTTAAAATCTTCACCTAACCTAAATTTTCTGATTTTCTGAGGACACAGAATACTTTCTAAACAACCAGCTGTTCAGACACTACGCTTGCAGACTGCAAGCCTAATGCAAAAAGTATATATAAATATATATATTGCAATAATCATATAGGGGCTGGCGTCTTTTCACCAAAGAGAAAACTTTCATTAATCAGTTTACTAATCATTTTTACAAATGTATTTTACTTAGTTTTAGTTTCATTTTTATTGTGAAAAACAGCTTGTCAATGAATATTCCTTGTCACAGTTGACACTGATAAGTACTGCTAAAACATAGCTACCTACATACAAAAAGTGCCTGTGCACCTCTTAGATCAGTGGTTCTTAACCTGGGTTCGATCGAACCCTAGGGGTTCGGTGAGTCAGTGTCAGGGGTTCGATGGAGGTCAAGACACACACCCGACTCATATGATTCGTGATGACACACCCTGCTTGGCCATCACAGGATGCAGGTGATCATGCTACATTGCTTGGCCAATCTGTGCTGCAGGGAATTTGGTGCGCTCAGTAATCGACTTGTGACTGTCGTGATGGTACGTCGTGTGATTTCTTTCTTAATATTTTAGTCCATACTATGTCGAGCAAAAAAAGAAAGTGGTCGGACGAATATGTACAACATGGATTCACATGTATAACGGAACGTGATGGGAGTCAGCGTCCTATCTGCATGATTTGCAATGCCAAGTTAAGCAATTCTAGTCTAGCACCGGCAAAACTAAAGGAACACTTCCTTAAGCTGCATGGAGATGGGGAATACAAGAACACAAGTGATGTTAATGCACGGTTCATTCTGTACACCAGTAAAACATATAACTATGTCTTGAATTTGAAAAAAATCGTATTTTATTTTTGAAAAAAGAAGAGTTCGGTGAATGCGATTATGAAACTGGTGGGGTTCAGTACCTCCAACAAGGTTAAGAACCACTGCCTTAGATAAAGCCTGTGAGACTACAGTGTATTCACCAACATTGCTGAGGTATTCCTGCTTGTATTTCTTTCACTCTGTGCCAGGCCTTTGTCAGTGAGTTTCATCTTATTCAAACTTTCTGTATTTCAAGTTTCAAATTTGGGTCTTCAAAACTTTCTCTCCTTCTGAATGCACAGGTGAGTGTACATGACTTAATATGCTGACCCTTCTGTGTTGACAGCACTTTTTCATTGATGTTTAGGTATGCAATCTTTGGGTTTAGGTTTCTGTTTTGATCTTGTATTTTCAGCTAACACAGTTTCAGTTTTAACAAAGTTGCAGTCACAATACGTGGAAGTTTCCATTGCCTTCTGCATGATCCTTTATTCTGATTTCAGCCTCGATTACATTTTCTGTATGCGCTTGTGCATACTTCAAGTAAGGCCCAATTTATACATGAGTGGATGGAAATAATCTATCAATCCATTATCTATACACCGCTCAATCCTCATTAGGGTCACGGAGGGCTGGAATGTATCCCAGCTGACTTGGGGCGAAAGCAGGGGACACCCTGGACAGGTCACCAGTCTATCACAGGGCTACACAGAGACACAAACAATCACTCTCACATCCACACCTATGGACAATTTAGAATCATCAATTAACCTCAGCATGTTTTTGGATGGTGGGAGGAAGCTGGAGTACTTAGAGAAAACCCACACATGCACAGGGAGAACATGCAAACTCCATGCAGAAAGATCCCAAGCCCAGGCCAGGATGCAAACCGGGGATTTTCTAGCTGCAAGGCGACAGTACTAATCACCAATCCACTGTGCAGCCTTTGGATGGCAATAATCAAAGAGAAAAACTGGCCTCTGTGTTGGTGTTTCAAGGTTCCCCCTCTTCTTTCAGAGGGACCATGAAGTTCAAGAATGTCAAATTTGCTGTTATGTATCACTCACTGTGTTAAACCGATGTTATCCTTCTATAAGCTACTGTGTTAGAGGAAAGTAAATCCCCTATAAATCTGAACTGTCATTCATATACTGTCCAAACATACAAACCAGAGGCTGTATAAATAGTTCAGATAAAAGACATAGGTCATATTACTGTATATTTGAAGTATATAATATTCCAGCACATGTTCGTTAGTGAGTATATTTAGTTTGCGTTGAACTGTTTTAGAGCTGAGTTACAGTTTGACTTACTGGTGAAAGGGGTCTGAAGTTTTGCAAACCACAGCTGTTAGGAAAGTGATACATGCACAGGCTTCTCAAGGAAAGATGTTACAGGTTATGTTTCTCTAGCAACCATAAACAATCGATAACCTTTGGTATGCATGATTACCGTCCTCTTTAGGATCTAATATATGTTTGTGTCAGTAAAAGGTTAGAATTAATTATGCTGTCATTCTTTGATATTTGACACCAGTGTGAATCTCATCTGCTGTTCACTACAGAGTCAAGCCTTCTTCTCCGATAGGTTTAAGATTCGGTGGAGATGGTTTGACCTGCTCAATATTTATACATCAAGTGCGGACTATATAGGTTGCTGGACCTCTGCACTGGGAGTGTGTTTTTCTAGGTCAAGTAAGTGGAGGTGCTTAGTTTTTTACCACTATATTGCATTAAAATGCCATCGAAAACATGTTATGCATCACATCCTGTCCAGAGGAGATGATTTTGGTCATCTGTACAAAAGTAAAGTAGATCATTGGTTTCCTGTTGAACCATCATCAGGGGCAGATAAAGGGGTTGGGAGTTGCTGATAGATAACAGTTGGGATACTTGCAGCAGTTACAAGGTAGCATTAAGGTTGACGATGCTACAGGGCTTGCTACTGTGTAATTTTTAACATTCAAACTTATATACTGGCATTGAAAAAAAATTGGTACCCTGAACCAATATAAACCTACAGCAATTGAACAAAGCAGCACCCAGAAATATTATTATTTTAGAATTTGCCACATTGCCGGCTGTCCTACTTTGTATGGGACAGCCAGCAGTGATCTGGTTAACAGAGACCATACGGGCAGCCACTGAGCCTTAAAGTACTAGATGGTCTATGTTTCCTTGTACTTGATGCTGTACTCCTTCTTTTGTGTTGAGGAACTGGCAGCATGTGCTCCAGGCCCAGGATGAGTGGCCAATTAAACAATATATACAGTGTTGTCACACATCTTCAGTTGGTTTTTCCCTAACAGAAGGAACTGAGGTTCAAAAATCAATCTGGATTTGGAGAAGAAAACACGCACTAATGTAGTCTGGAGCTAGGAACAAAGCAATGCAAGTGGAATTCATTAAGCCTGTGTTCAAACTGCAGAATTTAAACAAATAGTTGGAGTTTATTCAAAATTTGCCTAAAGCAGCTTTTAAATACCAACAATTAACATCATTTACAGTAGAAGCTACCTATCCAGTCCCTCTGTCTTCCTCCTCCCCATCTAAAGTGCCAGTGTTCATTAATGTGACCAAAATGTCATCAGCTTGTTTAATGCCCCTTAATATCACTGTATCGTTTACCCTCCACACACACACTGGAAATGAGTCCCAGCTGGGCAGCTTGGAAACCAGAGGAGGTGACGAGAGAGACTTGGAGGTGGGGTGGGCAGAGGTGGGTGGGTTGGTGGGGCAAAGGGTGGAGTGACAGGCTACTTAGATGTGCTATTTCACTTTGCATTAGAGTGTACAATATCAGGCAGAGGGAGCCAAAGTGAGGCCACATTTCAGGCAATGCTGGTCAGGCCTGGAGCGATGGATCACTTACCTTAAGAAATCAAAGTCAGTGGCAAAAGATCTGATCTGGAGTGGGGCCCAGCAGAACAGAAAGAAAAGTGTGAAACCTGGAGAAAGAGAGACACTCATTCAGGAAATCCATTACCACTGGAGAAGCCAAGAAGCATGAAAGGAGCTGTCTTGTTAAATTGGCTGCTTGATAAAGCAGGTCTTTGGCTAGGGAGCCACTCACAGTCACCACTAGCGACACCAGACAGAGGAAAGAGAGAGGCCCTTATTGATATAGTGAAATGTTGAGTCACTGCAGTCCACCCTCTGTGTTTCACTAAAAGAAAAACGGAGGGGAAATTGTGTTCCCAACAGGTTTCTGCACTCATTTTCAATGTTACAGCAGCAAACATACAGTACCATATAGCATACGGTACCATTGTGCCTTTTGCAGCCAATGCAAGCACTAAAAAAAAAAAAAAAAAAAAAAGACTGACGGTCATTATAGTTTTCCATCTTGTATTCGGCAGAAGTGAAAAAGACAAAGTGTACAGTAGTAATTCATTTTATCTGTCCGTTTGATACATTACAGGATCACAATGACTTGCAGAGTATTCCAGCAGTAAAGGAAACAACCTGCTACATGTCAACGGGTAGACCTCACAGTTAATATAAGCAGACAACAAACTCAGAATTGCACTTCTTTAAAGTCTTCTGCAGCACAAATGTCTCTGTGAAGGTCTAATTCAATTGTAACATGTCTAAAAAACTAAAACTATGCATGCATGAAGTTTTTCCACCAAACTGTTAAGCTGCTTTTGACTGTGATGAACTGACTTTGGCATAATGACGTTCAATAAAGTGTGAACCAGTGAACAGCTAGCTGAAGTCATGGCAGTCCAACAAGACATTCCCTGTGTTATTGAGCATTTAGAGCACATTCTCCATCATTTTCAAAGCGCAGACTTTTTTGTTTGACTGCTTTCAATGGTCTAAGTCCAACAGCCACTGGTTTCTATTCATTCATTTAGCAGAGGATTAAATCAAAGAGAAGGTTTGCAATAAGTAACATCATCTATCACAGTGAACATCATGTCTGGCTTTAATTTTACATTTTCAAAGTTATTGTGTGTTAATCCAGTGCAGACGTCAATAAATCATAAAAGCAGACATTAGTTTCTTGATTTCTGATGGACTGCGCTTCTCTACCAAAAGTCAGTTATCTCTAGGTTTATTTTCATGGCAAAATAAATTAAACTATTGGCTGCCTGTACAGTTGGAAAAACTATTTAGAAATATCTAATACTCCAGAGGACTTGTACAGTAAGAACGAGTGAGTAAGCCAAGAGATCTGCTGAGCTGGTTGCCATTATCTACCGTAACTTTGCATTGACCTTCACAGTGTCTCCTGTGTATGTATTTGATTTTGAAAGATTGGTTTTGGCAATGCCTCTTGTGGACCAAGGTGAGTGGCATCAGGTACGTTCAACCTGCAGTCTATGACCACTGACCTTTTAATCGTCTTGGCTCACTTAAGCTGCTGGTGGATCCCCCAGTAGATTTGTTTTTAATGCGCTGCAATTTTTTTTTCTTCCTGCAAAGCCCCCCTTTTTATCTTCTTCCTGCTGTGTGGCTGAAACCCCAATGAAGCTGTGGCAAGCCTCAAATCCCCTACATCAGGACAAGTAGGAAAACACAGCTCTATCAAATCTTAAAAACACGTTAAATCTACTACACTGATTAAAGGAACTGTTGTTTGGAATTGTCACTGTAATGTTATTGTTATATGTTAACATTTTCATTTTTAAAATGTACATGCTTCAATTGCCTTGTGGTTAAGTGGTTAAAAAAACAAAAAACAGGCAAGATCTGTATTTGACAAAGTGAGAACTGACTGCATATTTTGCAGAGATAACTGGGATTTACAGTGAAGTGAAATGACAAATTTTCCACTCTTGCTGGGCACTACGTGACTAAAAAGCATGTCAAACTATCTACAAATGAAGCACAAATAAATATACATATACAGGCTACTTTAAAGTTGAAGTAATTTATATCTGCGTATACTTCTGAGCCCATCAACTTAATGGCTTTGCAAAATTTGCACCGCCATTGTGACATAGTTGCATTTGACTTGTTGAAACTGACTGATGCAATTCAAGCATTCAAAGATTAGTCTGCAAACCTGATGCAAACACCTCAAACAAAAATCCAGCTCAGTAAAAGGAGAAAAAAAATCACATCATGAGCAAAACCTTTTACAAACCTATATTTCACTACAATGTATTTGCTGTTAACAAAGAGCATATTTGAGAAAAGGGTTTGTAATTGTAACTCGTATTTTAATAATTTTTATTAGTTTTTACAATGTACCCGAGGAAACAGAAAAAAATATTAGACTCATTAATAGGTAGTTCATGTTTTTAAGGTTAATTTTGTTCCATTACAGATTACTTTTAATAGTCAGTCAGTTTAAACATCCTGCTGCAATGCTTCATAATGAAGATTTTACAATTTCCATAGACCACCCAAAATTATTTTTCCAGTCTAAATAAAATGTTACTCAGAAAATTGTGTCATACATCTCTGTTCAATGAAAAAATGTCCAGAACCTCTCTTTTTTTTTTTATTTTCCTGTTTTTATTGGTTCACCAGCCAATTTCTATTTACAATCAACTTACTGGAGCGCTGGCATGTACTGTAACATGCTGTTCCTCCCAGTTTCCTATTAGAGGGAACTGTGTCATTCCCTTGAGTGCCCTGATTTGTGCTAAGGAACACTGACTTCATTTCTTTTAATTATGCCTGTTGAAAAATGTTTATTGTGGAGCACCACACCTGCATTTGAGAGGAGAGCTGAGATTTTGAGGGAAAGGCAGGACAAAAAGAGGTATTGTTGTTGGGTGTAGGTCAGTGCTGCTAGGCTGCTGCTCCCTAGAACATTCCATGGTGTCACATAATACTGTTAGTCAGTTTCCTGTTGGAAGTGCCAACCCAGAAAGATGGAGTGTGTTTGCAAAGTCACAGTAGTGTGTGCCTGTGTGTGTGGGTGTCTACACTGTATGCACATGAGTGTAGCTCCGCTTTTTTCTGGCATCTCTGCATCATCTTATACAACATTTCAAATTTTGAAGGCTGCTCATCTGCTATTATTTTTGGTATAGACACAGAGAAGAAAAGGAGCTCCGGAGTATTTTTCTTAGCTGTGAATTACCAAAAATGTGTGTTTATGTGTCAGAACACTTGGAACAAAGTATGATACGTCTCCTGTGCAGGGAAATGGGTCTGCACTTAAAATTTTTTATAGGGTTCTCTATAATATGCAGGAACACAGTCATGTGTAAAACACAGCCAAAGAAATAACTCACCTGCCCTCTACTTGGAATTGTAAAAACAAATTGCTCCCTCTGGATGCCACCAATAGAAAGGCCTTGGACACTATTTGTTTTGCATTATGCTTGGGTCAATACAGAAACTGTATGCTGGATCAAGAGTGGTGTCAGTATTAAAGATACATTTTTTGAGGTCCCTAAGGTCAGGAAAAGAAATTAACATTTTTCTTATATAAAAAAGGAAGAGCATTACCATGTATAAATTATAATGTGGTATGTCGCAGCAAAAGATCACAAAATTATTTAATGCATTCCTGTTTTTGTAACCGATTGTCAAAAATATGACATGAATCTTCTCAATGCTATTCAAATTTGACTTGATGCTCCCATTTCAATTATTTTTGATTTAGCTTTGTGTGTATACAATGAAGATCGACCCCGGCAGAAACACAAACAGCACTTAAGTTTTAATAGAATGGTTAAGTTGTAATGTTAATTTCCCACTGAAAAGAACTTATTATTTTGATGTGCTACAGCTTTTAAAACTATGAATTGTCCGCTATATTTTATACTAATACAAGTATTGTTGATTATGCTAAGTTGAAAACAGAAAGAGAAACAGTTACTAAATCCAAAATAATTAGTCCATCAAGGTTATCTGCATATTTTTCTCTGCAAAAAGACAATAAAACCAATTACAGAACTCTACAAGAGCCCACATCTGTTTTAAACATTTAGCTGTGACATCTACAAACTTACAATTTTCACACACACACATAATCTGCAATGAAGCCAGTCAAGGGAAAACACCCATAAACATTATGCTGGTGAAAATGTGTAAATTAGACTTGGCCCTGCACAGCTTTGGGGGTCGGTACGCAGTCTGAGGAGACATTAACGAGGAAGGAGAGACTCTGTGATTTAGAAGAGAAGCAGCCCCACACCAAAGAAGGAAAATAAGCTAAAATGATAGATCTCAAGGATGTAATTAAAAGAATTGTGATTCAACACTGAGGTAACTATTGAGTAGCTCAGCCATGACAGCCAGCTGAAAGTTACTTTTAGATGTGTGATGACATCATTTAAGTTAAACTGAGTTTTCCCCCTGGCTTAAGTCGTACAGCTCTTTAAAAGAAGCTGCTATCTATTGAGAGGTGTGATGTCAACAGCCCAGTGCATGTCTGTGCCAATCTAACTGGCAGAGGTGCTTCAAAGTCAATATACTACATGGAGTAATATCTTAAGGTGACATAAAACAGTCTCATAAATAAAATGAAGAATGGTCAAAGTGCCATTTTCTCATCATCATCAAAATCTTAGGGCTTTTTTCTGGTAAAGAATTCAAATTGCATCCAATACATTGTGTTAAACAAAATAATTTGAGGGGAAACTAGCACCAGAGATTCAGTTTTTTTCTCATGGAAATCCAGCTAATATGTGAAGCAGTTCACCAGGGACATGAATGTGCCAAGTCCAACATGCATCTGTTCGTAAATCACAAAAGAGCAGACCACTCACTTACACTTCCCTGTATTGCTTGATTAACTGCAAATCATAACATTGTCCCAAAGCGTGCCACGGGTAAACGGGGGAGCGACAAGCAACAAACATTTATTTTCTTGTGCGTCTGCTTCAGAATTTAATTAGCCTTTTTTTTTTTAACTCGTGAACCCAAAACCTCACCCCTGCTGTAAGATGCAGAATTCATTAAGCCGTTTTCTGCCCTCAGATTTTCACACCACAGCTTTGAACATCTGCACCCTGTCATGTATCATCCCATTCATTTCTACTTAATTTGATCCTAATAAGTGCCTACATGAGGAGCCAGATGTTGCTGCTTCGACTGTGGCACTGAAAGTTTTGTTTGAGGGGAGTTGTGCTCTGTGCCTGGTGGGCAGGGAGGTGCATCCAGGGCAGGCATAGACTGTTTGAAATCACTCATTAATATGTAGAATAGTTTTGTGATTTCTTTTTTTTTTCATAGATATTAGTTTTTACTTGTCAGTGCACAGAGAAATCCATCAACATTTGACAAGGTCCCTCGGGGTAAGCCTGAGAACTCGCTTTTCATTTTCATTAATTCCAAAAGACCTGTTTACAAGAAAATCCTCAAACACATATTTGTACAGTCTCAGCGAAGTAAGACCCCAGTTACTTTTGCAGCAAAACTTTCAAATAATGGAATATACATATTTTTTTTAGAAGAAGGCACAGTGGTATCGTGGGGGAATCGATGTGTGTGAGATGATGTTCAGTGGGCAGGATGCTGTGAGTAGGTCTGATTATGTTCTGTGGATGGAGAACCCCTGTAAACTTGACTGCTAATCAGCACCATATGCCAGCCCCTGTCCCCTCATTCTCATCTTGTCAGTTCAAGTGGCTCCTAGACATGGCTCCTGACATGCCCTGGATTCAGCCACAGCAACTAGCAGCCTGGCATGTGCTAATGAGAGGAGTGGTGGATGCCGAAGAGTCTCGTGTACCCCAGAGATGCACAGGAGGACAGGCAGAGAAGCCAAGGGCTGAGCCATATGACCGTTTTGAGTGGGCCTCTTTACCTGTAGAGGGAGCGGTGGGTGTGCTGCCTGGACACCCGTGGGACCGTGGGGTATGTGTGTCAGCTAAGCATGGCTATTGGAAAATATGCTTGGATTCATCGGTGAAATGTAGATTCTCTAAATTGTGTAAAAATGTTCTTCATACATATGTCTTTTTTTTAGGGAAATGACAATAATAATTAAGAATGCATGAGGATATCAGCATTATCATTGTGTCAGTCAACAAAGGCTTTAAAATGAAATACTGGCATCAGTCCAAAATGAACAGTGACAGGCAGATCCTGTCTGACAGACTAAAAGTTTGCAGGTTTGTATGAAATTACACCACTTTAAAAAATGGCTTGTTTAACATGCAAGTTGGAGTAGTTTTCTTATTTTTCTTAGTGAAACTGTACATTGTATTTTAAGTCTGCACCTGTCCGTAGTTCATTACAATAAGAACAGGCATAATAATACGTTAATTCCACTTCAGCAGCGACCGATGTGCTCTGCAATTAGGTGCATGTATGTGCATATATCGGCAACTGGCAAAAATGGGAGAAAAAAACGCCAATATCAGGTTAAAAGTTACTGTACATGTTCGTACCAAAACTAAAGTAATACAGAAATAAAACTCTTGACTAATAACAAAGCAGATAAAATGGCGGTCTCGGATTAATAAAAAGCTTGTTTAATTTTAAGATACACGTTGAGGATAATTTCAACAATGTCACTCACTCGGATACAGACAGGGAGGTCCAGAGCTAAAGGGACTTGACTGCAAAAGGTCAGCCACCTTTAGTCTGAAGCCAGGTCTCAGGAACAGCCAGCAGGGCTGTGTGTGAGGATCTGAGGCTGCACCGTGGCTTATAGTGGAACAGCAATACCGAAATGTAGCTGAGAGCAGAACCATGAAGCACTTTATAAATGATCAGTAGAATCTAAAATACAATTCTAACAGTGACTGATGACCACTGAAGAAGAATTGACAATGGAATACAATTACCTCACTGTGACGAAAAGAAGGCATTGATGACCTTCATTTAATCAGGTTAAGAAAGAAAAGACCAGATTTTTGAGATGCTCCTTGCTGGATAATAATAAAGTGATCTGTCTTTTTGAAAATGTTCCTTTTCGTAGGTTTGTTGTAACAAAGTGTTCACATTTCTAAGCAGAGGGTGGCCTTTCAAATCTCAATCACACTCACATCTTTTGCAGTAACCTGATTCTAAAACTGGTGGTAAACAGGAAAGGGTTAATCTGACACTAACACAGAGCAGTGGAGCACCTAAATCAGCTGAGCATCAAATCAGGTCAATCTAAATAACTACCTTGATTGCAATTTCTATAAACTTTGGGGTCACCGGGTTCAGATGCAGTGTCTTGCCGTGGATCACCATTACATGAAAGGAAAACTGAACTGGTACGCTTGAGGAGGGCCGAGAGCTGAGGAGAGTGGCTCACCCTGCTATGTAAGCAGGCATCTGCTCCTATTTAACCCTGGACCACAGCAGCACTCTCAGTAATCAGAGTGACCACTGTGCTTTACTTACTGCCTTTGCAACAGAGAACATACCACAGTCACATAAGCAGCCAGCTAGTCCCTCCACAGGCTGCTGTTGTTTGGGGCAAAATCTTGTCACAATATACACTACATGATAACTCTGCAGTACCCCAACACTGCAATAAACTACAGCAGCGTGATCTAAGAAGCCCTGAGTGATAGCTGTGATAGAGCCTTCTGTCTGCTCGCAAAGCTGTTTGTAGCGAGTCCCAGACGGGGGACGCCGCTGCTTCTCTCATACACTCTTGTCATTCAAAGTGACTGCAGCTTAGTGTATCTGTCAGCTGACTGGTTTCTCATTGTTTTACATGCTTGCAGACTATGCCTGTGAGAGAGTGAATGCAGGCCCCTCAGGCAAACATCATGTCAGCCAGCTTTGTTATACAGGATGCTGGGACTCCCTCAGCTGCTGCTTGGCTCCTCTGCTAACTGGGGAAGTCGAGGAGATTAAATGCAACATCCTGAATCTCATACTTCCTAATGCTTTGTGACATCCACACTCTGTTGAGACTGCAGCCGTGCCTACACAAAGGAACAGTGACAAAACAAACAGTGTCTCTTTGAAAGAGATTCTATGCCACAAGACATGTGTACATCATTTGCACTGATGTCATCTGACAGAAGGGGGATTTGTCACAATGCTACCTTAAATAAATAATGGAGAATGTTTTGAGTGGCATTTGCAATTTAACCTAACACTGTGTTACAACAATCAGCTGGTAAGTGCTCAATAAAATGTGTTATCAGAACAGGATTATGCAGAATGTTTAAAAAAAACAAAACAAAACAATGCATATGAAAATACTGTAATTTTGGAATGCATGCTCTTGTTTTGCCATGGCTTGTAATAGTATATTAATGAAGCACTTGATACTCTTGTATGAATTATTGAGGACAAGGCCATATTCCCTAGTCAGTCAGTCAGTCCAGTCAACCCTGGATCTCTGACGTTGGGGATTGTGTCCCACGAGAGGAGGTCCAAAGCCCAGCTTTGTTGAAGCTGCGATTCAAGATTTTATTTAAGAGTCATATCACTCAGAAGACTGATGAGAACTAAGGCGCTCCAAAAAAAGCTTTGTCAGTCATTTGCCAACGTTGGACTCCGTGTGCTCCAAAATAAACAAAAATATAAGAAACATTAACTGTAATAACAATGACAACTATAGTCAATAGTCCATGACTACAAAAACAAAATCATGATAGAGATGTATGTAAGAGGTCTGGTATACTGTGGTGGTCACAGAGGGAAAGAAAAGGAGAGATGACAGTCAGATGTGGAAAATATAACTGTCTGAAATGGTCATTATTATTTCATACACATGCCTTTTCTTTGCTTGAAAAATTTAAGCTGCAGTGGCAGCACCAACATTGCACATGTCAAAAGAAAACCAAGGGACCGCAGATGATTTAAGTGGCAGAGGACAGCATATGCAAAAACCACATGTGTAACTACCATCAGTAAACAGTGAATATGTGGTAAACTTGGCAGAACAGTGACATTTTTTAGAGCGTAGCCAGTGTGTTAAATAGAAAGAGGACCCAGAAAGCTCTTTTCTTACATCAGGATTATCAGGATGAGGAAAGGCCCAAGTGTGTGCAACTCTTTGAATAGTAGAAACCATCACAGGATGTCACAACAATGTCATAATGTTGTTTTGGATCCCTTATAGTATTAGCTAAGACTTATTTCCATTAGTTGCCATATGTACATTTAAAACTACAACATCAACGAACATTGATTTTATCATAGCTGTCCTCAAACTTATTCTGCTTCTGACAAGGTTCTTTATTTTATTTACAGAGCAGGCAACTGTTAACTGTCCATCTTTTCTGTTATTTCATTTTTATATTTCTTTGCCAACACCAGCCTAAGCCCTCAGCTACATACCAAACCAAATAATCAATTTATTACCAGTTCTGAGAGGGAACAGTTTAAAAAAGTTTTCCAGCTAACATATTGATCAGATCTGAGTTTAGATACTGACCATAAGAATCCAATCTACAAATAGGAGTTTAATTCAGAGCACACACTTTAAATCGTATATTATGCTAATGACAGAATGATGTTTTTACAAACAGGGAATTTCAATAAGCCTTAAAATTTCAGTCTTGAGTTTTGAAACCACACTGCCTAATTAGTCATGCGTATCGGTAGACCAACGATGCAACATCATTTGGTCAACAACCAATAAACGAATTTGCGTATATTGCTGTATTCTTTAGTTATTAGTTCACAGGCCATCTGTACATAGAAATAAACAAGAAACCTTCTTCTTGCCTGTGTAGGATTCTAACAGTGGCGGTGCCTTTGATCTGTGGTCCTTGATCTATTGGGCTCATGGTGTCACATCACCCTGTGATGTGGTGGATTAATTAGGTGGAACGGGTATTTATCCCTTAAAATCATAATACTAATTTACCCAATGCAATGTGGTGTCTCTGTGGGTGGCAGCAGTGGGTCCAGCTTCTATTAAAAATGCTTAGCCTTCACATCATCTGATGAGCTCCAGCACTGAATGGATCACAAATCAGAGGAGACATTCAGCACACACAGATGCCAATTATTAAATAGTATCAATTATATCAATCAACATTCTGCTGCCTGTTTCAGAGCGTGTGCTGCAGATATGTTTATTTGTACTATTTGATGGAGCATCAACAAATGCAGCTGAAACGCCTTTCAGATCCCCTCCTTTCATTTTAACAAAACCATAATTAAGATTTCACTTTGTCAGAGATCACAGAGATTGAGAAGAATGACTGAACACATAGACAAAAGTTGGATGGAGAGAGAGATGATGACAGGAAATGATAGAAGGTAGTAGTTACTTGTCTATCTGTCTTTAGCAAATCCGTCAATGTACAATAATATATTTGTAATGAAACTGCTGCAACAGGAAGGTAGCAGGCAAATACAGAGACAGAGTGAGCAGTAAATGGAGAGAGACCAAGGGAGAGGGAGAGAGACAGTCTCCAAACAAGACCTGCCAAACCTTACAATAAAATCTTTCCTTGGTTCTTTGTGTCCAAACCAAAGATAGTGTACATTGTCCATCCCTGTGTACAATTCTGCAGTGTAGGGCCCCTGGTTCCTCAGACTGAATGCAGCCTGTTCTTGTGCTCTGGTCTGTGAATGCTATCTCAGAGCAGCAGTGCCCAGAATGCTGCCTATTCCCACACCCAGCAAACGCCACCAGGGGATAAGGAACACACAATTGATAGAAAGTGTATTCTTTTCCATAGGTTCCCACCACCGTGTCGCTAACTGTTTCTGGTACCTTATCAAAGAACAAATGCCTTTGAAAATAGGGAAACAAAGCAGTGGGCTGCATTGTTGCCTGCTTTTTGACAGGAATAATCACCCAACAAAGTAACCTCTACCTAACATTCTTGCTGACGGGGCCATGCAGGGAGGCAGCCATGGGCCATCTGCTGTTGTCTGTTACATACAGCACTGGACAGACATGGGGTAATACACCCGTGATTACCTCTATATAATCTGTCTCTCAACTTAAATTTGTCATGTTACTTTGTGCAAGGCTTTTTAATGCCCCCAGTGTGTACATATTCTGTAAAACCCACAAATATACAGCGTGAGGAGTTGCATTATTTCTTTAAGAATCTCTCTAAACATGCCGTATCAAATGACCTTGTGATAGTTGATTGAGAAGCTCCTGTCCTTTTTCACACCAACAGTGTGCTCCCCTGTTCCTGCTTAGCCCCACAGTAGAGTACCATCTACTGGCTGTCTGTGGTACTGCATGCACAACCAACTGTGACTTGCACACAATCAGATCTGCTTTTCAAGGTCCTTAGAAAGCAGCTTCTTAAGGCAAACATAAAAAGACCGTACAATACACACATATTCTATAGGAATTCATTTAAAACATCACACTCTGGCTTATAAACAAAATAAACATGAGGAAACCTAAAATAAGACATAAATTCACAAATCATTGTTTATTCATATCCATGTCCTTCAGTGAAAACACAACGTAAAGCAAAAAAGATTTGCTTTTATGTGAAACACTAAAGCTGCGGTATTGTAAGTTAGTTGAGTTAGTTATAATAGTGTTATTGTTAGATGACAAAAAAGAAAGCTCACTATATTCAGTCTTTCATACAAAAGCTTTTCAAGATCCATAGGAAGAGGACAATCAGGCAAATATATTATACATTTTAACAAAACTGACATCTTTGCAAAAGCAAGTAAAATAAAATGAATAAAAAAACTCTGCAAATAGCCAGAGACACTGCAACCGAGTATGAAAAATATGAGCATAATTACAATTAGTATTTAACTGAAGTAGTTTGTCCCTGTGATCATATGAGTAATTTAAAATGAGCAATAAAATTCCAATAGGGTGGTAGTTATTATAAACAGATTGTCCATAAGAAGTGATTTTTGCTATGTGAAGCTGTAAAGCCCGTTTTCACTTTCACCCATTTTGCTGATTGTGGAACACATACTAATAACACACGTGTTGTCTGTCTGTTGAATTGAGGAGGTGACAACCTGTTTCTGAAGCCAGGAGGGAGATTTCATCTGCACTAAAAGATGAATAGATCAGTAGAAGTGTCACTATCCTTCGTGGCTTATGACACACAGACCAATGATAATTACTCACTAGATGACAGCCACTGTGAAAAAAACCTTGTCTGGTGATTTTCAGAGCCAAATGGATTGCAAATCAGATGAGAAATGAAGCATTACTACTACTAATCAATTATATTATCACTCATATTTCACTTTTTTTCACCCTCTTGCCTTTAAAAAAAAAACATGCTACACAAATTTGCTAATTTCTGGAAATTAATGAAGCGAACAAAAACCCGAATCTTCACTTAAAAAACTGGTAGAAACGTCTCTAATTCCCACCTCTCACATCCTACAACTGATATGACACAGATTTCACAATGTGTAAGATTTTAGTGAATCCTGTAAAAGAGAACAGTTTGGTGAGTGAAAAAGCGAAACAAGGAGAAAGAGAACCAGAGAGAGGACATTTTTTTAAAGACAAAACCAAGTCGACAATGCTGCTCACAAAATAAAATGATCGATAGCCTCTCTAAAACATGAATTAGCAAGTTTTCAGAATGTCAAAATCTTTATTCCTTGCGGTTATTAAATTTCACCAGATCGGTAAACATCAACCAATTACACATCTGAAGGAATAAAATTTCACCCTGGGTCATGGTCACAGAAACGTCTTTCTTTTTGTATACCACTTATGCATTCTGATCAGATTTGGTGATTTGCAAAAAGGGAGTAAAGAAAAACACACTGACACTCTGCCATTGTGCCGCTGTACTGTTTTTGGTATCCACTGAGCCTCGGTGTGGTCTGCTCTGCATCCTCACTGCCCGAAGGCTGTTTTCCTAATCATATTAATGAGGGAGCGATGCTCCAACCTGGGCTGCAGAGCCGCCGCCTATGCTCAAGGAGCAGTCCTATTTACACTGTACCTATACTAATCTGACAGCCTTGATCAAGGAACAGAAAATAAAACCCCTAAGGCCTCTATTGATCAACCTTGAGTCTTACTCTAACACAGTTGTGAGGGGCTGGTTAGCTATTACAAATGTTAGTGTGTTCAATGAATTATTTCATCAGAAAAAGCAAGCTGCATTAAGTATTTATTTTGAAGTAAACTATTTCAAAGGGGTGTCTATACTATATCATCCCTGTTGAGATCGGGGTCCAACAGTGCAGCCTATTCTTTGTGTATGTCTGCAGTTTGAGACTGAGAGATTGGAATCGCAGTTAAGGAGGACGTCAATAGCAGGAAGCATCTACGAGTCTTGCAGGCTTTGAGTTGGGATACTCAAAAGAGCACTCTCAATCCTCAGACTGCGTGATCATATCAATGCAATCTCTGGAAAATCAACAGGCTTTCATTATTAATGTCATTCAAAAAAGCTGAGGCGAGAGTCCTGTGTTTTAGTTAAAACTGTCTGTAGGCTCAGGGGCACCGGCAGTCTCAATCTAAGAGGCAACAAACTTTTATTTGTAACCTCCTAGTTCATTAATGTGAACCTGCAAATGGTAGAAGAACAAAGTTGAAAACAACATCGCTGGAGAGATAAAAGAAGAAAATACAATAAAGTGTAGAGTGTATTTGTTGTAAATAATCAGTAATATAATTACCCGTGGAGACCTGCCTTCTCACTGATTTCCTAAATGTTTACTAATGGACTCTCTCTCTTAGCCATTCTATTACAGAGAATTGTTGAGTGTTGCCCTGGAGGCTTATATCTCTCCCAGGGCCATGGGCCTGGTTAATGGATGACCCACTTGTTAGCTAATTGCCGTGGTGTCCCTGAACACAAAGGAAATGTTAAATTATGTTATGCGGCTGTTAGATAATGAGCTGAAGCAGGCACAGCACTTTCCTCCACGAACCGAGTACAGTCCATACATACAGTATTACTGCTGTTAACACCTTAGAAAGGGAAGAGACTTTTTTCAATATATGGTTCTTACACTCAAGAGTATATTTAAAGAAAATGAAGGTCTACATCCAGTATCAGCTTCTTTTCTTTTTGTTTGTGTACCTACTTCTTTAGTTAACTGTGGATTTTTATTTTCTCATTACAACGCAAACAACAGGAGCATTTTTAAAGGATAAAGTAAAAGCTATAATAGTTGTCTGTACTGTACATTTCGCCTTACAGAATCCACATGTCATGCTGCGAGTCATCAAAACACGGAAACTGACTTTATACGCAGCCACTTCTAAGATCCTAGCTCTGACAGCACACACATGTAAACGGTGACCTCATAAAGAAGCAGGGTCACACAAATCTTAAACAAGGACGTATGTTGCCATCTCTAATGTCTCTACTCTGCAGTGGAACCCCAGCAGATGAGCACCTCATAAAGCCAAGACTGCAGAGGAGGAAGAACTCATGAGCTTTAGACTAACAGTCCCCTAAGTGCAACAAAAGCAGACTGATCAAAACCAAATGGACTGCCGGCTCATTATAAGTCGAGCGGCAAGAAAAATTGAGTTTGTAAAAATCCCCAAAACTTGTCTAATAAAGGATTTATGCAGCAAGAAAAAAATATAGTTGGTTTGTAAAGATTCTCCAAATTGTATTTATATTTCTGCTTGACACAATATTTTTATGCCAAGTTTGCATAATCCATAAATCAAAAGTGTATTTAAAATTTTAAGTAGAAAACACACAAAAATGCATATCTACATGAATGTGTCTCAGTTAAGGAGCCCAGTGCAGCTATATTTCAGGCTCCCTAAAATACAGAGAGCCTCCTCACCTCTTGGACTTGAAGCCAGGAGAGGAAAGGCCAGCCTGGCCAAAGAATCTCTTTCACCCACCTCTGAGGATTTGTTTTCACTGGAGGACATGCTGGAACACAGTGCCATGTTTGAATTCTACTGGCACTTTTTTCAAATAGTAGCCACAGCCAATTGGAAGGGCCTGGCTGATGATTTTATTCAATATTTAAAGTCCTAGGGCAGAATCTCTGGCAGCGCAGGATAAACAGCCAGGACTGCGCTGGGTATGAGAAGAAATAAATAACGAAACCTAGCTTTCCTTAGATATCTCGCAATTGAGACCTATTCAAATCCCAGAAATTGCATTTTTCAAGCCCTTTTCATGCCCATGGTTTTGTTACGGCTTTATCATCAGTATCAGCAGCCTGTGTTTATTCAACCCTCAATTACCAAAGGCTCAGCCGGCAGGCCTTTAATTGATTACTTTAATTGATTGGTTGGGGGGTAACCATGGCTGAAAAGCAGTTTATCTTAATCAGTTGAGAGGAAATTTAGAGAGGGGCTTGATTTCCTCCAGCTGATCACCCCTATGTGGCATGAAAGTGCAGAGTGGGAGGAGGTGTGTGAAAATTTCTAGTTGCACATCTAACACCATAAGGAAGAGATGAAAATTTACCAAACGCATAAAGATGGTATTTGGTCAAACAGTTCTGACACTAACAGTTCTCCTAACCGCCTACATTTTTTCCAATTTCTTTTCTCTGTGGATTCTGACAGGAACAGACGATCATACTCTGATGATTTATCTTACAGGAAGAAACTAATGATTTTTATATGCAGAATCTATACATGTCCTACGTCCAACAGAAACTTATTTCACAGTTTTTCAAAGATAAAACCAAGCATAACCTTGCGAAATCAAAAATCAGAACCTACAATGCAAAATTATTGCATTCTAAGCTTGTATGGTTTTGTACTTTAAAGACCCCCAGCATACAATGAAAGTGAGTGCACTTTAATGTGCAATATTACTTAAATATCAAATGATTCAAAACTGTATCACCTCTCAATATTTACACTGTATCTAAGGTAAACAGTAGTCTTTCCTCTTATTTTCAATCCAAAACAAATTCTTTAGCGAGACCATATTGAAAACACTAAGTAGTAAGCCAATGCAACAAAAGTAAATACACCTTTAATTATTGACACACATTTTAGAAAATCTGTGATCACTCAAACAACATTGAGTACACTGGGGTTTCCAATTAGGCCATCTGCATGAAAATGATTATAAGATGGAATATGAACAACCAAGCCATCTATACTTTTGAGCTATGGGCTGTTTCTATCTGCATGTCTGCATTCTGGTTCCATGTGAAAAGAATTGCCAGAGGAACTAAAAGCCTGATTATGAGACTTTGCAAAGATTGAAAAGGATAAAGGCGGATCAATGACCAAGTTTTAAATTTTACAAAAGAGCAAATATGCTACTGTTTAACTTGAAAGTGATGCAATTATTCAGAGGTGATAGAATTTTGAATCATTTGAGTTTTGATCATTGTTTAAGTGATATTGTACTTATTTTTGTTGCATACTGTACATTATGCTACTCAAAAGGTGCCTTTACCACCTACATTTTAAATATTCATCATCATTTCTATCACAAGAGATTTAAAATTAAAGCACTACGTCTTCCTGTGTCCCAATTTATAAAGTGTTTTTAAGACTGATGTAAATTACAACATTATTGCTGATCTTTCTGATGTTTGATGAGCAAGATGGTAGACATATGACTGCTTAAGATCTGAAGTGTAGGTGCAAATATGTGTTAAACAGTGTGACCGGGCACCCCTGGGCGACTCATAAACAGGGGCTATAGTCCCCGACGCAGCGGTCATGGGTTTGAGTCCGAAGTATGGCCATTTACTGCATGATTTTCCCCCACATTTCCTGTCTCTCTCTCCACTGTGCACTATAAAAAGGTTAAAAAAAAAAAAAAAGGTAAAAAAAAACTGACTAAGTCCATTTGTGCCTAAATGTGTAAGTGAAAATCAAACTTTTGAATATGTAAATTGACAGTGATTGAGACTGAAAAACCTGCTGATTTTAGTTTTAGTCATGAACCCACACAGAACTTTTTCTATCCGGTGCATGATCTTCCGTTTTCCGTGCAGGTGCACAAGATGTCTGATACATATCATGAACAGATTGCTGATCATAATTACACCTATTTTTTCCTACTGTGACTATACAGTAACAAAAACCTGGGGAATATTCTGCAAACCCAACAACTTGTTAGTGACAACATGTTGCTGTTGACAGGATTAGAGCTGTGAAACAGCAGGTGGTTAACTGGATTCTTTCCCGTGGATGTGAACTGGTTAGGGATTTTTTTTTTCTCACTTCAGTAGAGATAAGAGAAAGAACAGCGACAATCGCTACCATTTCTCTGTGGCTCTCAGCAGCCAAGAGAAAGGATCCCTTTGTGCATGAAAATAAACCTAAAACTTGTATTTACTGCCTCACTGACCCTGCATTCTGCGTGTCAAAAAGTACATGTTTTCACTTTTTATTTTAAGTTAGCTGACACAGGAAACTATCTACAGAACTGTGACTTCAACAAGAACTTTACAGCAGCTTTGCAGAACTTCCTGCATCTCACCATACACTATATATATGGGAAAGGCCTAATAGAAACTTGTTAGGAATGGTGACTAGTGGTATCAATTTGCTGAGTATTTATTCGAGATCACAGGCATCTCTTCTGTGAACTCAATGAGAATATCAGCACTATCTAAACATCAAAAGTTCTTATTGGGCATTACTTTTCTATTGGATATTGGGATGGCATGAGGTGGTGTGAACATTTATAAAAATGATTATGTGATCTGTCCTGTCAGAATTTGTATTTCAACTGGGATCCGACAGCTTCAATTGCAAAGTCAATTTCAAGAGTGGCAAAGAAAACAAATACTGGTTACTGAATCTAACTTCACTTCTATGAGTACATAGGAAATGGAACAATGCAGATTTGCTATGTTAGCCTATACTAGGGCTATCCAAATACCAGATATGACTGCATAACAATGGGACTAATGCTGTAACACAACTTTATTCAATTCAAGCAGACCGAAACTTTCAGGGTTTATGTATGATTGCCCCTTGATCAATTTATACTATATGATGGCCTGCATACACGACATACCCCAAACATTTTGCAGTGAGTCTAACCCAGGGTTTAAATTGTAATGTCAATAGTTGTACAAATTCATGTCATCCTCCTTCCAGTCAGGCTTTTGATGGTATCTCATGTTGCAGTAATCTACCACATGTTTTGAATCTGTTTAAGAGGGGATATTGAACCGAAGCTTAACTTTAAAAAAAAAAAAATGATAACTCAAATTGCAATTGCATGAGCTATCAGAAAAATCATATTTAGATATTTCCCTATCTTCCTAGTATATATGGCAGATTTTACACTGTTGTTGGCAATGTTGACTTTTATTCGACAAAGACACTAAAAGAGCAAAAAAAAAAAAAAAAAAAAAAAAATAGTGCACATTGTTCTGTCTGAATTTAACCAATCAGCGTTTTCATCTCTGGGTTTAACCCATCTGCATTGAGCCCTGGACAGCACAGCAGTTTTCTCAAGATTGCTCAAAAGTAGTGACCCTGGAGTACGTACTTTATCCTTTCTCAAAAACAGTCCTGAAATTCTCCAAGGGCGGTTCTTGGAGCTGCACATAAACAAAGGTGTGCAAGTTGCTGCAGTGGAAAAGGGCTTATTGATCTGCGGCAGATTAGTGTATGATAAACTGCAAATGCAAATAATTTGGGTAAAGAGATTAGATTAGAGAAAGACTATTCAGATAATGACAGTAATGCTCTTCTACGGCAGGGGGAAAAATCCCTAATGGACAGAATTTATTGCACTCAGGAAATGTGTACTTAATTTAACCCTTCCTGCTCATGTTTTTATCTGGGGAGCTATTTACAACCCCAACTTGTGTGAAATTATGACAACAATGACCTTTGCTATGTATGACCACTTTGACCAGTCTGGCTTCATTCATGTCCGCTTACTGTTTGCCCTTTGCCTGGTGGTAATTGGTCTCGGCCTGGCACTAATGGTGGCTGGACAGGAATGCTTTTTCCCTGTCTGTTCAGAGGATAATGACAAGAGGCCAGGATGACCTTGTCTGGGTGGGAGCAGCTTTCCTCCTTCTGAGAGAGGCCACTCCACCAGGCTCCCACTAGGCTCTGGTGTGTGTCAGCATCAGAAGATCCAGCACTGAAGCATCACAGTAGGCCAGCCAAGCACAACCAAGAGCATGGGGAGCAATCTTTCCCATGGTCCTTTGCCTGCAGTCGTTTATTACAAGGTCCTGGTCTTCAGTAGACATGCACTAACACAAGTCTAGACAGAATCAAGACTTAAGACGCTGATTTTAGGAGGAGATAAACGCTGTTTTTTGATCTTTACTGGAAAAAACATACATATAGAACTTACAATAATTCTGACTATGAAGTAATTGGTTGATTTTTAAAATTAATAATCCATTGTTTAGCCTATGAAATGCCAAAAAGATTAGTGACAAATGCCAACTACATGTCGTAAGTATCCAAGCTGACAGCTTCAAATTGCTTATTTTGTATGATTACGGTCTAAAGCTCAAAGAGTTAAAGAAGGGGAATTACTATTGGTATTTATCAACTTAAGGTTGATGTGAGCGTAAATTCTGAGTCTTTGACAGATACTAGCAAGAGTCATACAAGTCTATTTAGCGGGTAGTTACACATTGGACAATTAAAATAAAGAGTATAAATTAGCAGGTTTTTAATTTTTACGTGTCAACAGGGGCACTTGAGGAACTCTTAGTTTATTATTGCATTACTACACATTTAAAGATCTCCTCTTACAGACTAAGACTGCAAAATAAAATAAGTCCAGAGCTGTATTTGCTGCTCAGTGGTGTAGCTAAATTTGACCACTGAAACACTTGGCCGGATTATAAGCTTTGTGTCAAAGCTCAGCCTCAGGGTTTTTGTTAGAGTTATCAAAGCCTCCCTAAGCTCACAGAGCATAAAACGTATCTGTGCACGGGTGTATATGTGATGTATATAAGTTTGTATCATCTGTTGATGTATAGACTTGTCCGCTGGCTGTAAGATTGTTCATTTTCAATGTAAATTAGGTTTGCGGTGGCAAAATAAAAAAAATAAAGGGAACAGGATGACTGAAAGACAGAAATACGGTCAGACGCACATACAAACACTTTCCTTGTTATTCTCCCCTCTCTACCTCATTCCATTCTGTCACTCCATCTCACTGCCATCGCTGTGCTACTCTTCCCAGATAAATGTTTCATGAAGCAGCCCCCATATCCTCTCCTGGAATAACGTCCTCTAGATATGTCCAAGAGATTATATGACACATCACTCAGTCACATTTACCTCAGACTGCACATCTCAAGCATATCTCGTGGCCTAACACAGGCACATCTTCAGCAAAACTAAGATAGGAAGGGGGAGGGCCGGGAGGGGTACAGGGTAGAAGCATATTTTATTACCCAAAACTGACTGTCAAATAGTGTCTGCAGTCAAAGAATTATCAAAGGGTTTATCCTTTTCAGATGTGAAAGTCTAAAGTGGGTCACACACTGCATTCACTGTAATATCACAGTAAATATTCACAAGCTTATCATTATTTAATCATCCCCTAATGGAAAAGATCCCCACCCCAAATATAGACCCACCTCCAAACTTAATCATTTTCAAATATGTTAACAGCTGTAACTGTAAACTTCATAATGTTAGCCTGCTTGTTCTGTCTTTCACCCTAGCAGTTGCATACAAGGTAATGGAAAACTAGTTCTTATTTGTCTAACATTATACCTGCTTAAGGGCCATTAAGCTACATATCACAATAATCACTGTAAAAGAAAAAAAAACACGTCCAAAAGCACTTACAAAGTCAAACATTAAAATGAAACTATAATTATTGTGGCAAAATATGTCTATTTATCAGTAAATTGATGCTTTCAAAACATGACAAAACACTGATTCAAAATTAAGTGATACTAAAGAAAAGCAGACATATTTGATACTCCTTACATATCTTTACCATCAAATGATTATTCCACTCATAGATCATTAGTGTGCAACATAACATGAAGACGTTATGAAAATTGGTGAGATGATTGTCCTGTCTGACTGTATTTCACCCCTTTCTATACTGTGCCTCAACAGTTTCTCTGCAGTAATGATTGATTAAGACAGTGGGACAAATAAAGCTGCTATCTAGTCTTATATTATCAGTTTCATCTTCACTTCCCTGTTGATTGCCTTTGTGCTGTGTTCTGGTCATCACAATATATGCTTTATCAATTTGACAGAACACGGAGCTGTATTTACTTGTGTTTGCAGGAAGGGCATGTCACTCATGTAATGTAATAATATATGCTTGCATAAAGATGAGATGTGTTAACCATATGAACCTTGGCTCTCTGTTAAAAGCCCTGCTGTTTAATCTGTAATAAATTATACTGTCTTGCCTGCCAGGGTCATTTGTCAGCACACAGTGATGTATGTTGGCAACGGTGAATGTAAGAACATTGCTGCTTCTATAGCTTTTGGGGACACTTGAATATAAAGGCCCGACCTCTGTTCTTTCAACCTCATATGGAAAGCACCTTGGGTCAACTTCTCTGATTTTAAATAGGTCATATGACATGACTTCTTTTTTTTCGTAATGCACTACAGTTCAAATATATGTGGATATTTTAAAAATGCCGCTGGTTTCCAGAGTAGATCAACTCACTGCTATACTGCAATACACAATTAAAACGGTCTGTCTGTCAAATGGCATGCTGAAGTACACTTTTTTCAAGATTTGGACCCTCAACTCACCTCACAAGACCTCGCAGTGAATCTGTCTTTAGCTTATCGCCTAGACATACACAGATTTTGTTGAAGCTTGTTTTCTCCAAAAGTATTATACAATATTCTTTTCAATACACAGGCCTTTTTTACTATACAGGTTTCTCTATGGTATTCTATTTTCAAGTCCAGTTCTTCAATTTTAATGCAATGTAACTTCATTGCATTCACAGTGAGATCAAAGTGTTCTGGTTCTCTGTTTGATGTATCCTCTATTTGAAGTTTTTTCCAAAGACAGATAGTGTAAAACAAAAGTTTACATATTCTTGCTTTTGTGGGAGCAACTTCTGCTGCACAATGTATTGATCAGACTTTCTAAAAAAAAAAAAAAAAGAAAAGTAGAAAGACCTGGTTTTTGTTTGAATCATGCTGTTGCATTATCAGTACAAGGCCAGCAGCCTATTCTTGCTGAGTTTGAAGGAGCTGAACTGAAGTGAGGGGAAAAAAGAGAGTGAATGGCCAGTCTGGTTTGTATGGTATCAATCTAAGAAGCAGTTGATGGGCCACATGTGAATACGGTGTCCAGATGTCCTGATGGACAACCACACCCCAGGGAAAGTATCACCCACTGACAGTGATTGACAGATAGAAGTAGCAGTGTTGTCGCAATGTTGAATGGCTAGTCCCCAAAACACAAGAGGTGTGATTAGGAGCTGTCAAACAAACATGAGGCAGCTGACAATGACATCACTCACAGCCAAAGAGTGGGAAAGACTATTGATGTGTATTCATTGAGAAACTGGAAGCAGTGAGAGGCAGCCGTTAGACAGCACTGTATGTTTATATGCAGGCATGTGTAGATGGAGGTCTGTGAGAGAAGGCTGAGAGCTCAGTTATTTCTCTGAGTGCGTGTATCTCAGTCTATGCTACAAGAGCTGACTGTTTCCACTTCTGCTCAAGTCAAGCTTCACTTTGGTTTTGTGTCAAGACAAAATGGTATAATAAATGCAAACTATATGATCAGAACATTAATAAAATAATTCTTAGATATTTTTTGTGCGAGTACAGTGTAACTGTAAAACGAACAAAATTACTAGTTCGTGTGACAAAGACACATTGTCTTTATCAAACTCAAATGCTCATATGTTTAATTTATAGAAATATATCACACAATCAGCAATCTTACATTATGTTTTAGTAATGTGTAGACAACACCTTAATCTATTTCACCTACATATAAAATTTTCTTGTCTGAGGCTGGCATTTAAGAGGTCTAGCGGATAAATAAGTCATTATATCAGGGGAAGCAATCTAAAGTCAAAATACAAAGAACAAACTAAACATAGTACACAAAATACACAAAGTTTCTCTGTGCATTGTGATAATTTCACAAATCTAATACCACTCAATGTCTAACTCTGCAACATCGATTTTAACATTGCCGATAAGGACGGTAATGATAATCATTAATCATTTGTGACGGAAGACCGCAGTTTGTTTACTGTGTTTAAAATAGTAGTCACCCAAGGAGGTGATCGCTCAGGCTATAAGCAGTTCTGTGTTTGCAAGCATCATGGGGATGTTAATGTTTAAAGCCAAACTTTAAAATGATTAGCTTTGTTGTTGTAATCTGAGTTGTGTTGTGTTTGAATTTTGATTGTTGTGGGGTGGTTTTCAGTATTTGTGTGGCCAAGAGAATGGTGGGGGTTTAGCTAGTTGGGCAACCAAGACAGAGGCTTCTGTAGCAGTTAATGGCTTTCAACTAGCACTCAAATGTTAAAAACAAGCTAAAGCTAACCAGGACAGTAGTCCTGTAACCACATCACAAATGCAACTGAAGCAATTCTGCACTGAATAGTAAGTGTCTATGGTTAAAAATATGCAGCAGATGAAAAATCAACCAATAGAGAGACATATTAAAATTGGCAATAATGCTACCACAAAGACATTACAAATCAACTGGGCCATTATTTTTTTGTTCCTCAAAGACCACATTGCATATTGAATCTGTGTCTACCTCCTAATATGACTGCAAACACTTCAGACTTGTGCTGTGTAGATGATACATATGATACATAAACAGCGATAGGGCCAACCTACTAAGATTGCCATTGCATCTTTTACCTATAACTGACCAGGGTGCTTATTCACACATGTAGCTAACATGATAAGATGCTATCAGATTAATGGAAAGGAGCACATGTCTGAGACTGGGAGTCCATGTTTAATAAAAGTCAAAGATTACTTAATGCTTTTTAAAATGTTAATTACCGTGTAGTCAACTTGATATCACAACACCTACAAATTAAAAAGATGTACAATCAGCATACTGTAACTCAGCTGTATGTTGTTTCTCAGATTAAATCCTCCCTATTTGCTTTAGACTTTATTTTGACTAGTTTCCTTCTACACGGCTCTAGTCAGGGAGCAGCACAGCTATGATGGATATGCTGTATGAACTGTGCCAAACAAAACATATGAGAAGGCCAGGCAGGGGCAGGTACAGTGGGAAGGGGCTGACTTGTTCTCTGTGCTTAGATCTTATGAGGGAGACAGACGGAAAGATTTCTGGGCTCTGAAATGCTCCGTTACACAACAAGATGTACAAATACAAAGTTCATTTCTTTGGGAAGATTACTGCATTCTTTACTGACGTGAACAAAACAGTTACCTATGAAAAACTGAAAATTCACCAGTCAACATATTTCACCTTTTTAATGACCAACATTTGCAGAAATATTAGTCAGTCGTCTTAAACGCCATAACAAAAGGCAGAAAATAAGATCGCATGTTATTTTATAGTATGTGTAAACCCTGCATGTTATGCATCACAAGATGGCAAGACAACAACAAAAGCATTTGTGAACAATAAGGACAGAGTTGGTAAAGTGATATGAGAGTCACACAAAACTGCTGTTCAGATGTATTTGGTACTGTTACACTGCAGTCTGAAAATGTTGTGTGAAGATAAATGTTGCAAAATAATCCATTTTGTTCTGTCATCACGCTGAGAGTGATGCTCACAATTTGGAAAAGAAACTGCACTGTGTAGTGCACAGACTGTGTGTTGTTATGAAATCAGTTCCATGACTTGCATCCAATAAAAACAGGCCCCATACATGCTTGGCAAACTTCAATCTAAGGACTTTATTCACTGTTTCAGTTTGGTCAGGGTGTGACTCCTGACTCAGGCCATACAATAACATTAGATGTGACTGGTAAACTGTCTGAAAAGTAGGTTACTATACCATACACATTTTTGAGTTTAAATACCTGCCATGGTGTGCTTTTAAAAGCACAGAGATGCAGTGGTTAATGGATAATCTTCTACATTGATAATTTAAAAGAAAAAAGGCCTGCAGAAAATGTTAATAATGCTAAAAACCTCTTCTTAATGATTTTACATGAGTGATTTATGTCTTAGCTAAATTATCCTAGACCTGACATTGATGATATGGACTGAATTACATAAAACTGATGATGCATGTTGATCATTCTTCACAGATGACAGAAAATGATAACTTTTGTTTTGTCTTTCATTTTAAATTATGGTTTAATTTAATTTGAACAAGTGAATTTTGTAAAACGCTCATTTCACACAACTGTAGGGCCATGAGATGTGCCTGAGATGTGCAGTCTGAGTGATTAAGTAATAGTGATTTAAAATTAATAATAACTCTTCCTGCATGTTTTCTAAAGAGGAGAAGCTGAGCCAGCCGGGCACATTGCTCTACATACAGAATATCTGAATGTAAAGCATATAAATTCTGGTCTATCATTTTTCTCTTTAGCATACAATGCAGTAAACATGGTGCTCAAAAATTCGTATGAGGATGTTACCAGATGTAGAAACCTTCACATCTCTTTTCTTGCTTGCATTCATGAATATAATTAGTAGAAATTAAAAAAACAGACAAGTTTGGTGTGTTCTCATTGAGCAGCAGAATAACTACATTGTTCTTGAGCCTCTTGCAAATGCTGGCGTTATGAGCCATTCTTTTTTTTGTTTTTGCAATTCTGTACAGAAAGATTCAGGATGATAACTTCCCAGTAATAATTAAGCTGATGGCCTATTGTGCTGTATTGCAAATCAAATATGTGTGGTACTTGGCAGTAGAAGAAGTGTGGAGTGTTGGCATGAGGCCAGCTGTATTTCTGTACAGATGAACACATGCAGGTGCATCACAACTTCCCTGTGCCTATCAGGATAACAAAATGGACCAGTAACAATGACAGCTACCTACTTCAAAATAATTGTACAAGATGGCTCGCTCTGAACCTCTTTGTGAAGCAGGTGTTTTGTCCTTGTATGTGTCGTGTGTTGCCGTTTCTGTTTTTTTTTTTTTTTTCTTTTTTGGTTGAATTCTGAAAATACTAAAGCAGCAGAATCCTGACCTCTCCTTGTTAGTCGTATATGTAAAATGAACGCAAGCCATTGAAAAAAAAATCCCTTAAAATGTTCTTTGTTGTGTATTCTTTGACATACTGGGACTTATCTCACTTGATTAGCCGTATTCAAACTTGTTTATAACTAAGATAAAATAGTGCTGCTACTTTAATGTTGCCGTGATATTGTCAACTTTTGCAGTGTTTACCATTACTGTAGTTGTTTGTTTGCTGCAGTTTTGTTTATCCCTTGAATTCCAGTATATTTCCAGGCTATTGGATGTTGTTTAGTTGTCATCAAAAGGAGCTTATCTATGAAAGTTCTTCTGTTTTGAAGGAGAACTGAATTTCAGCATTAAAAATTAAATGGTATATTGCAAAACATCACTTCTTAGATTTGGGGCAAGTGTTGGAGCAGATGTTCCTCCAGTGATCTGTAAATAAGTGGAATTGTAGATAAAGACACTGAGGAGGCTGTAAGATATTCAGGAAGCAGCCCAGCCCTGCTTCACATCCACTCTAAGAAAATAGTGCAAAAGCAGTCAAAAACTGTTAAAGGGTATTTGATTCTAGCATCTTGTTTTAGTTCTTCTTCCTCTCCCTTTCTCCTCAGACCCTCTCTCTTTTCTGCTTGAACTGGGAGTGGGGGTGATATAAAAGACCTTGAAGAAGGCTGAGAGATTAAATTAATCGTTGGTGGGAGGAAAAATATCACTAAAGTATGCATAAGTGTATAAGAAATGAAAACAAACAAACATATATTAAAGAATATCTTGAATCGCTGATGGAATGATGTTCCAGTAAAACTGGATGCTTTGTGGTTTATATCCCCTCTAGCTGTTTGGAGGGAGTGTGCTGCCCTCTGCACGGCTCACATATTTAATGAAATATATAACAATTGTTCCTCAATCAGAACAAGTGCTTGTTTAAAATGCAAATCCGCTCTTGTCTGTGACATGCTGTAATTAGACAGAACAATGATGTATTATTTCTGTGATCTTTCTCAGTGCTCATCAAGGGCTTTGAGAATGGGACAATGATTGACCACCTGGTCCTGCTACTGTTGCTAAATTTATTAAACAAGCTCGCTTTAGAAAATCAATGCATGATTGTATGAGTTGTACAGGGTCAAGCTTATTCTTTATGACGAGACATAATTAGCCTGACCTGTGACTTGCAAAAGCTTACAATTGTTCTGTACTGCTGCTTTACCCACTTTCTTAAACTGTATAAAATGTTTTAGTAGAACTCAAAATAGCCTATAGTTTCTTTCGTGTGATTGCATTACTATATCTGTTTATAAAAATACAATCTTGAAACTTTATTTACATCATTTCATGTTAACAGGTATTAATATATGGCTTTATTCATTACGCTTTTCAGTTGCAGCATCTGAATCTTTTATATTTGTAGCAGCTCATGTTAATGCTTTGCAAATATTAAGATAAAGTCCTTCCTGCTATTGTCTGGTGAAATTTGTGTATTTACAAGGCTTGTGAGGATCACAAAAGCCCACGAAAAAGAGAGCAGGTTTTGTAACATGTTGGCTGTGTAATTTGTGGTACTTGTTTGCCTCTGCGTCATCTCAAGTAACTTTGCAGAAATTATTGTTTTGTGGCATTGAGCAATATTTTACAAAGGAATCAGTGCAATCCTTGAGGGCAAAGCTGAAGGTCAATCTCTGTTTCTACTTATCCACTAAGTTGTGATTCACAAAACATGTCGTTTTTTTAGAAGAATGGAGCTCGGAATAAATCGACCTGCTCTGTCTCACATCAGTTTCTAATTAATATATTGTGTCTTAATTAGACTTCATGGCAGCACTCTCGCTCACACCTTATATATATTCAGACTCATTCTGCCGCTTAGGTAAATTAATTGGATTAATGAGGTGATTATCATTTCCTTTGTGCACCCGTGCTTGACGATTTTTGAACAAATACAAACATGTTACCTGCTCCCAATCCCCCAAACAAACATACAAACGTCGCAGTGCAAGATAAATAAAAGACAAAGGACACCCACAGTCTCTCTTGGTGTTCACACCATGAAATGCTGTGCTTGCTCAGAGCTCTAAAGAAACTTTTTCATACATAGCTGATTATTTTATAAAGAGATTAAAAGCTTTAGCATATGCTGTACTATGAGTTTCGTCTGAATCGCAGTCTGAAGACAGTACAAGTCGGATTCTTTAAAATGTGTGTGTGTGTGTGTGAGTGAGTGAGAGAAAAACAGTGTGTGTGTTAGAGGGGGCTGCTTGTGACTGGTACAAGGGTGTCAGGAGCAGATGCAAATGAGTAGAGTGCAGCAGTGTAAAACCAAATCAGAGAAAAAGAAAAATAAATGAGTGGGAGAGGAAGTGAGAGAGGATGCGGGAGTGTGTGGAGTTCACAGCCTGGGCTACTTTCACACCTGCAGCCACTGAGCTTGTTTTACACTCAAATACACACACATGCATGCGTGCACACACACACATACAGTACACGTTTTCTCTGACACATACACACACACCGGATGACAAGCTCATGACACGGCAACAACACACCACAGCATGCCACTTCTGTATCCACTCAATCACAGTCTTGCTAATCACATGCAAATTAATATCCCGTTGTCCTCAGGTCACATCCATCACGTTAACAACAAAATCTACCACTTTGCTTGACTTCCTCGCTATTCCTGTGGTAATCTCGAGAAAGTGTGACCATTTAGTTTTTTTGTTGGTTTTTTTTTTTTTTTAAATCTAACGCAATATTCAAGCAGCACCCACTTCTGTCCAGCCTTAAAGGGTTTTCTTTTAGCATCGTAGCACTTTTAATCAAATTCTTTAGCAAATGACCAAAATTGGTGTGTATTTTTAATTTGAAATTATTCATCAGAGCCTATATTTTCTACCTCTAATATAAAATACTCATTTTTAATCATGATGCTTTGGTTTTATGTTCTGTCGGGTGGAAACTTTGTGCATCTTGTGAATGTAATGAGTGCAGGGAAAAGAAAAAAAAACAGCCATCTGGTTTTCTATTAACTAAACATTCTGGGAAAATCTGTCCTCAAGCTAAGGGATTGGATTGCTCGAGAGCATAATGCAAACATATCTTTTTGATCCTAGACTGAATTTGATTGAAATTGTAAGTATAAAGTGTACCTTTGAATTAAAGCAATTATTATTCCTTTGTGTCTGACATCAAAAGTACCTCCGAGTGAATTGACACTGTTCCTGTAAGATTCAGGAAAATGATTGATGCGCTTGAGTTGCTCACAGTGACTTGCATCACAGTCTTTGAGATTTAATTTCATTTGAATACATCCATAATCATTATCACAATTTTGAAAGGAAGCTATTACAACCATTTGCTGAGACTTCAAAATGTTTTACAACAGGCCTGAAACATCAAATATGAACATAGCTGAATAGTTTTTAAATGCACTCATTAAGGCAATTGAATAATGTTGTGGTGTAGTGATCAGAAAGCAGCTTGTGTTCAACGACGGGTTAAATTATGAGGTGTACTACCTTGAATACAGATTCCTTTTTAGTTTCTTGGATGTTTTGTCAGAAGTTTTGCCACATGAACACATATTATTTCGCACACACTATCAAAAACACTCAAAATGGTTTCTCCACAGCTTTATCAATGAAGCCTGTGTGAGGGTTAATGACAGCAAAAAGAGTAAAATGAATTGAATTATGTTTCCTAACATGAGAGATCCAGACCCATATTTACACTTGAACAAGTGAATAGCCTTATCAATTAAAATAGTAGGTTAAAGTCTGATTGATTGAAAATTAAATACACATTCAGATATGAATCAAATATGTCCTTTACCTTTAACTCCAGTCAGAAGAATTTAAAAGCTAAAAACTTTGGTAACCTCTTTGACTCTTTTTTTATTTCTTAAATTTTAATTTAAATACAGAAAATTGAAAATTCTTCTCTTGTTTCTTTGCAGACCCTGTGACTCTCATAGATCACATCCTTTTGAAATAATCTTTTCAGGCACTCAATGTCACAATGACCAATTGCACCCATGAACCTTCTTTGAACTCTGACAGCAGCTGCAGACATACCACATCATACAAAAGAGAGAAAGTTTCACATAACTTTAGCAGGAAACTGAAGTGGCTGTTCATTAGAACATAAGAAATATCTTACCATTAACCTTTTTTCATATATATATATATAGTATAGTAATTTTAGCCTTTCAGTCCAGTGAAAAATCATATAGTTTTAGAGTTGTTCTGGTGCACTATATTGATATTCAGGCAGGAATAGAATTCAATATGTCATTCCCAAACATTTCCTACAGAGAATCACTCCTTTCTCTATAATTTCCATAGAAATTTTGTGTGCAAATGCGGTAATAGACACATTTATAACATCAAAAGGATTCAATTTTCTTTTCAATCACATAACAGTATGAATAGCTTTTTCCATTGAATCTAACAACGAGAGGCCATTACCACATGCTAAAGGATGGGTTGCCGCCACTTGCTTTTATGAAAGTGTGTCCAACAATTTTTCATGTCTCGCATTTGTTCTAACCAAACGGGGCCTGTCAAACAGGTTTATTTCTAATTTGTCAGGCGGAGGTCATTTTTATTTTCAATTGGTGCACGCAATCATCAGCGATGCATATATAGACTATATGTACATATACATTTTTAATGTACATTTTTATTTTAGTCCCTTCAATACATTAACTCCTCTGCTAAGGAGTTCACAAAGCACTGTGATGACAACCACAGCCTGCTAATTGCAGCTGGTAAATTATTTGGAAATGATGACATGCAAAGCAGTGATTGCTACACACTGAGCGTTTTGCTGGCTGGGGGTATGGCCAGTGTTCAAATAGATGGGTGATAAAAGCAAATATTTTCACCTCAATCGTGTAATGGCTCAGTTTGGAGCACTTCGTAGAAAAGGTTTGCAGTAAATGGCTGGAAAGGGGTGAGTTCTTCATCTTTCATGCATATTGTAGCTGGACCATTCCACACAGGCTTTTTGTGCTGCTGTACTGGAATCAATTCAAATGAAGCAATTTAAGTGTATGATCAACATGTAAAAAAAGAGAAAAGGAAAGCAAAATAAATATTAACTGTAGATGGACTTTTTTTTACCATTAAAATCTATGATAAAGTGGTATTTTTCCTAATTTAATACATAGGCAAGAACAACGCAACCTCTAAAATTATAATTTTTTTTTCCTCTTCCATGTTTCTGAAAGACTGCCACTCCTTTATATGTGAGCTACAATGATACATAAAACAAAAAAGATGTATGTATGAATACTGGTAAACTTAAAATTCAGCTAATCAAATTTCATTGCTTATTTTCTATTGTTTTTTTTTTTTTTTTTTGGGGGGGGGGGGTTTACTTGCTTTAAAAAAGGCTACCAAATAATTCAGAGAGAATCTCATTCAGGTTCTGATTCATAAATGTTTATTTGCCCTGCATTGGAAATTCACTTAACATTTACTGCATTAGGCCTTTGATTTTTAACACTGATACAGAAATGTGGAATGTGGTCACACCTATAAAGTTTCTCTAGAGGTGCTTGATACATTCAGTGGAGTCAGGCAATCAAATATGTATTTTGACAAGACAAGCTTCTGCCAATCAAACATTCTCCAAACACACCTCCTTAAGCTTAATTATGTTTTTACTGACACTGAAATTTTAATCCATCAGTAAGAAAAGAAAAAGAACTGAAAAATATGTTGACTACTGACAGAAAATTAGGGAATTTCTTCAAAGGATATTTTAACTTCCACATAGAGTGGCCAAACTTAACCAAAAAAGACACAAAAACAAACATACACAACATACATCTATGAAAGTATTAGTCATGTTGTGCATACTACAAGAATACTACAAGAAAATAAGTGATCTAACTTCCAGTCATAGCAAGTTTGCTCAAAAGAACACAGGTAGGTAATGGGAAGCAGGTAGTAGGATGTTTTTTGTTTCACACATACTCAGGGTTTTGTGTCTGTAAGCATTAGCCTGCGGACATTGTTGGCCTCAAGCTGATGTTACAGCTGCAGATTTAAAATCCAGCTTTGACTTTATGATATGCACTCACATGTATAGATTTGATTTTTGTCTTTATATTTTTTATTTAAATAGGCATATTCATTCAGCAAGGCTATTTATTCTATGGCTCAAAAACAAGTCCATATCCATGAGTATAGATTCTATGAAATCTACTGAGAATCGGTTGGATAAGGGAATATCATTGTATCACAATTATACAGCTGGAGCCAATTTACTCATTTATTTATGCGTCCCAGTGTGGCTCAGATATGAAGTCTCCTCCATCCCCCGTGGACATCCCTGCTTAGATATTATTCTTGACTATTCTTTTTTTTTTCGATCCAACAACTCACTGGATAGGAAAACATGTCTCGGTGTACTGATGTAGTGCAACGCAACCTAAAGACAAACTGTGATTGAATTTATGGATGTTTTATGTGAGCAATGAGGTTTTCATAATTACATGAAACATCTCAATATTGAAAATGCAATGCTGAGGGATTTGAGCCTTCTAACTGAAGCACAGATTAATCTGCTGAGATCCAACCTAAGAAACAGCTGCACTTGTGAGATGTACTTAAAAGCACATATGTCCTTTATATAAGATAAAAGCTAAAACTTGTGGATGATAATGAATTATGAGTACAAGGGAAATATGAGTACTAGCGTATTCAACTCAGTGTTCCATGTTGAGGCATGATCTAAATGATAACACAATCATAACACCACAACAAGAAATGTGTTTACATTTGTTTTGTCTTGTTTCATGGCAGATGTTTATACAATACACCAATGACATTCATATAGGCTCATATTTTCTGCAAAGGAAATATGTTATTTCCAGGCCACTTTGGTTTGTTCAGCCCCATGAGACAGACTTACTAGAGCTATGGGGGAAACATGAGTGCCATAGCACCTGACAGCATGTAGACTTTAATTCTCATTGTAGTGACAAGGGAGGTACTTCAGAGTGGATAATTGTACCTTACGTCTCCTGCATGCTGCTTATTACTGATTCATAGAGAACATGAACTCCTTGCAAACGTATAAAAATGCATTTAAGTGTCCATTCTCCTTTTCCTAAAATCACAGCTGCAGCTATCTGCTTTTGTCACTTCCAGTTCTGCTCTCTGCCAGCTCAGCTTTTAAGGCTCTGGCAGGCAGGATGGAGCTTATATTTAACAAAGCTGACAGGCTGGACAGTAATGCAGTTGTCTGGGCTTTTATTTCTTACTTGGGATTGGATTTTGAAAAGCCACAGCACATTAGAATGAAGTGCTTTCCGACAGGGCCCACAGGAAAGTTGAACTGCAGCAGTGTGCACCCGTTGCAACAAGACATACAGTAAAAGCCTGTCTTTTCACTTTGAAAGAGGTATCCAGGCTGTAACTAAATGTGGACAAACTTTTAGAAAGTTTTGGTAATTAGATCACATATGTGCATGGTGTGTATTTAAAATAGATACTTTCTATTTTAGGAAAATACATTTTAAACATCACATTAGTTTAATATTATATGACTGTTGTATAAATTATTATCAAACACTCCAAAACAGTTCAGGGATATATTTTATTACCACACAAAGGTCTTGGACCAAACAAGCAACATTGTGATGACTATTGTAAAAAGCCTGAACTGCAGTGGAGCTTAAAAGGTGAAAAAAGAGAGAGCACTGTTTTTCAAAATTGGAAAGAGTTTCATTTGTGCAAAGTATGAATGTGCCAATGACATTTTCTGGTAAATTTCCCATTATATTTTAATATTTTCTCTCTACGAACAGAAATCATAGCCTGATGGTGATAATAAAGAAAAGGTCACATCACCAAAATATCCTCTGTCACACTTTGGGGATCGTACATTTCCATAGCAAATGTCATGGAAATCCAGCAAATACTTTTTTATAACTTTGTCATGGACTGAAGTGTTTGTGTTCTGATGGTGACATTAGAAAAAAGGATCGGGTGATGACCAAATTACAAAGGACTTGTCCTTATCCATACATTAAAAAAACAAACTTTTATGACAATGTCAACAGCATATGTAGATGTAAGTTGCTTTTGAGATTATCAACCAACAATGCTTTTGTTTAAGCAAAACTCATATTAAGGTTAATCACAAACACAACATGTGACCAAACTCAAACACAACAATTCCTACCTGTTTGACAACATTATTATTCTGACAGTCAAATCACTGTTGTTTCAAGGAGCAACACAGTGCAGAGTTTTTATTTTGATGAGGCTATTCTCTGGAATTTCATGGCTGATTTATCTTTCAGTTGTTTTTCTGTACATGCAATATAGAATACAGCCTCATTTGAGATTGTCCTGCCTTCATTAGCAACGTGCTGAAACTTTTCTTCGTCTGGCCTACAAGTGAGCTATCAACTAAATTAATTAATGCTTCTCCAGATAACATTAAGACATGTAAGTTCAAACTACGGAGACAAGTAATGTCTGCAATGATGTTAATTCCATCTTTTAGAGTTGTTTTACCACCAAACATTCCAAAAACTCATCCAAAAGACTAAAATTACAAAAGATTGTAAATATCTAGTCAGCTTTTTACAATAAGCAGTTATATTGCAAGCAAATCGAGCCAAACAGCGAGCTGTGAGGTCACCTCAAAAGGCCCTTCTGTTGTAAGAGCATGAAGGTTTACTGGTTACCCTAAGCTGGGGGCAAAGAGAACTCAGCTGCCAGGCAGCTGGTCCTCTTCACATTCACATATGGGGACACCCGCAAAAGCAAGCCCCAAGAAGAAGACAATGTACCCCCACTACAGCTGGAAACCATCAGGATGAAAAGTTCAGACTATGGGCCTTCTCTCTGCAGCTCAGCCCTCCCTGTGCCCAAAGACTGTCTGCAGTCTCTTATTTGGTCATGTAAATTTGTTCCTCTCCTTTTCTCTGGATAAAGGAATCAAACAGATATTTTCTTTACCTCGGAGCCCTGTTTATTTGATTTTGCCTTTTGAGTGATCAGTCATGAAAATACGTGTCACTAGATTGATCTTATTCTCTAGACAATTCCACTTGGTTGGATTATCTGATTTGACCTAAGGCTACAGTACATCACAACCCCCTTCTGTGACAACTGTTAAGACTCCATTACAAAATTTACATTCATAACAACTCCTAGAGCTTCCTGTTTTTAAGTCACTGGCCCAAAGAAAATACCTTAAAATGGGCAACTGCTCGATTTCTAGGATGAAGAATTAAATATGAGACAGAAACAACCAATACAGAGACAAGAAGCAGATAACGATTTAATATTTTTTGAAAGAGATGAATGAGAATAGCCAAGAACAATTGCTTCAATGGGGAAATAGGAAATTACTAAGTATCTTCTGCCTAGTCCATTAATGTGGCTGGGACATGAACCAAGACTTCCTGAATTGACAGGAAGCCATACACATGTTGCCACTGAGTGATGGAGTGTGTACAGGAAAAGGGCGGGGTTGGTGGAGGCTTGTGGACCTGGCATGCCCAGACAAAAACATTGTGTGATGAGCGCTACTCAGTGTGTTTAGAGCCTGGGACGGCCATTCATCCACACCAGTCAGGCCTCCATGGCAGTGATTAGCATTGTCATCCTCATTTCCAGGCCCTCTATGCAGATGGCCCGCATGCTGGAGGTGCCAATGTAAGAGTGGCTGTTCTCCCTCACATAATCACTCTCTGGCCTCTGCTCTCATCTGTCCTCTTTATTTCCATAAAAAGTATTCTTGGGAAATTTGTATGGCCGTTTTATGTTCCTTCATTATAGCTCTGGATTATCAAGAATAGACTTGCCAGCGCCTGTGCACTGATGAATGTTTCTGTGGTGGTGGTGACGCAATTGTGGGGCTTCTTTTGAGTTACTCATATTGGCAAGGCCAACATTTGATCTTTTTAATCAAGTAAAATCAGTTTTATGCTGCAATATAAAAACACATAGCTGTAGAAGATGACAGTTTAGCGCAGCAGAGGGAGAGGTCTGATCAGCACACTGCCTGGGGCAATACAGGGCTGCCGTGGGCTCTTCGCAGCCTCTGTAGATACTCACAGCAATTAGGCCCCACTATGAGGCCTGTGGAGAAGAAAGTACTGCAGACAAACAGGATATAGCATGTCAGTTTGATACCGCATCACCATGCACAAATGTCTGATAAACTCATTTAGAACCTTTGACAACAACCTTTGACTTGTCTCGCATGGCCTTGTTTCATTCATCTGTACTGCTTCTCTCTCTTCCCCCTTCTCTCCTCTGCTCTGCTCTCCTCTCCTCAACCCTCCTCTCATCTCAAAGCCAAGATGATAGGTCTAATAATTAAAGCAATTCTGTATGGGGCTGGAGAGCTCCAGAGCATCTGTGTGTGTCAGACTCCTGACATGATACAGAGGGACAGCACAACTATTAAATATCCATCATGCCACGCCACATCAGGCCTAATGCAATCAGAAACACATGAGTACGTCGGCTAAGTCCCCTTCCATCCACAATGATTAAAGGAGTCTTTAATTTCAAAGACAAATAAAAAATGCAGGATCATTTTATCAAAAATGTAAATGACCTGTCTCCTCTCATGACATTTACCGGCGACAGAGCTGGCACTAATACGAAAGTCTGTATACTACAGTGAACAGCGGCACAGGGACCATGTTCTCTTGACGGCCATTATTATAATAAGATATCTAAGTTCCCGACTATATGTTCTTCATTCAGCCTTTTATTTTTATCCAACACATGTGAGAGACAAAAAGGTTTACACTCATACATGAGGGCCATACATGGGAGAACAGAGAAGTTTGCAATGATCTCCCTATATGACATTAACACTTCCTAGGATTGGAATTGTACATTTTTTGTTCAAATGAATAAGAAAAAATTATAGTGAAAGTTGCTGTCTGCAAGTGAAATTTAGATTTCAACCTTTTCCTTAACAATTTGAAACTAGTTAATAATTTTAATTGTCTCATTACTGCTTGGATGACAATTGTACAACTTGTTCCACATGTTTTAATGTGCAAATTTTCCTAGTAAATGCATAATTTGCGAATAACCAATAGTTAAAATATTGTTGAATGTTTCTCAGCCCCTTACCATAGTGCAAAATAAACATTCTGTCTGTGGCCAGTCTCAAAAAATATCCAAGAAAGCACATTAATATATTGTGAAGGCAAAGTTTCAACCAAATGTTATTTTATATATATGTGTGTGTGTGTGTGTGTATGTGTGTGTGTGTGTGTGTGTGTGTGTGTGTGTGTGTGTGTGTGTGTGTGTGTGTGTGTGTGTGTGTGTGTGTGTGTGTGTGTGTGTGTATTATAATTTTGTAACAAGTCCTATTTAGATTTATGTGAGGGATAAAGTACATAACGGTAATTTTACTTGGCTTAAAATGACACTTGAATTTGACAGCACACACAGTTAAGTGTGCAGGAACCACTGGGGGTGTCAGAACTGGCTCTCATTCAGCGCAGCCCACCACCTCCATTGCTCTCATGTTTATGCAGAGAAAGACTGAACTCTTTTGATTCTACAGTGAAGCTTTTGATTTGGTGTTGAGTGTCTGCTGGCAGCCTTTCAACGCTGCACTCTGGGTTCAGGCGTTCACTAATCAAGCTCAGGTGGGGCACGCTTTGGGCGTGAGCGTAGGTGACACAAATGTATGAACCTGGTGAAAGGATTATTTGGGAGGCTGCATCACCTTTTTCAGTTGAGACAGTTTTCCATAGTCCCTTCGCTTGTCCCTGTGTTACTCCACAACCCTTTGCTCAATGTACATGTAAGTCCTGTCTCTGCCAAACAGAGGTACTTGGGGCACATTGAAAAGCTGATGAATAAATTACTTATTCATGTAAACTTGATTCAGACATAAACAACTTTAAAGTGCATCTTTTTTGTACAAGATGATCAGGAAGTGCCTTGTCAACAACTCCAAGCTGTTCTTGATGCAAGTTTCTTCAAAGTTTCTCCAGAGTTTAAAAAAAAATAAATAAAAAAAAATCACATTTCTGACAAAAGTTTTACTCAGGATAATGTCAAGATGGCTGTGAATATTATTTATTCTTTGCATCAAGTATTCTGCCATACATTTTTCGAAAAACAAGAGTAAATATGATTGATATTACCTAAATACTATTTACATAATAATTACAATTTTTGTATTGCATTGTCTTTAAAAAAAAAAAGACATTGCGTATTATTTAATAATTTTAGAAGTGCAATAAACAAGCAACATTTTAGAAAAACACCATCAAATAACACAACCTACAATGATGTAGTTCAAGATTTTAAAAACTAATCTATTTATTTTTTTATTTTCCATATGCGGTACAGTGTTTCCTCCAGGATTTCTTTCAGCAGCAGCGGAAGACTCTACGGGGAGACGTGGCGGCGTAAACAAATCACATTTCACTGCAGATTTTACTTTTATGACTTATTTATTGAATGGCCAGTTGAAAATAGCTTTTTAATGGCTGAATGTAAAAATTTAAAATAAAATGAAATAAATAAAACTATTTGAAAAACTCATCTGAAAATGAAGTCAGTAGTTACATCATGGCATGCAGATATTAGCTTCATGCTATCAATTAGTTTGCTCACATTAGCGACACATTAGCACCAGGCACAATTAACTGAAGCTACCGATATGTTACGTAATGTTAGCTGGCCATCATATTTTGCGAATGTCTATTTAACTTGTAAAATCTATTCTGAGTTATGTTAAGCTAATAACTTTTCTCCGGTAAGTCGCTGCCCTATTTTCCAAGACAACTCCTCTGACTCTCTGACCTGGTGTCTGAATGTTTGAGGTGACGTCACTTTCAAGGCTGCGCTCATGCGAGTAATTATCATCGTATTAACCCGACGTATCAAAGAGTAGATACTGAGCAAGACAGTTATCTGTAGTTTACCTTAGTACTTGCGAGTACCCGACATAGTGCAAGACTCTGCTGTGAAGGTAGGGACATACGGTGGTGGTACATTTGCGACAATAACAAAAAAAAAAAAAAAAAAAAAAAGAAAGAATATTGAAGGAGCGGTGGCTAGGATTTAGGAATGGCGGCTCGCCGCTGCTGAATGAATGTAGAGGAAACACTGCAGTACTTACTGTAGTACAAACACTGATATTCTGCTAGTATTTGCCACTTCTAATACACATAAGATGTCACTGTGCTGGATTAACCTGAACCATTTCCTATCAGCAGGTACTTTTTAAAGCCTGTATGCCACTGGAAGATAGTAATCCTTGTAGCTCAATATCATTTTTCAAAAAAAGTTCAAATTCTATATGTTGCTGATGTTTGAAATGCAAAGTAAATACAAGCTTTGCAGAAAACACTTTTCAAACAGACTACAGCCTTCAAATGTTACCATTAATGCCCATGTACTTTTATCATTTCATGAACTTCTCACTAAATCTGCACTTTGTAAGCCCAATTTGTCAGACATTAAAGCTTGTAAATGCTTTTTTTTTTTAGACAGCTAAGAGTCTATTCTTGATTAAGAAATTTTTACCCAATCGTCATTGTTCTGAAATATTTTTAAACCGTCTTGCACACACAAATGTTGATGATCCATGGTATTTGGGTTAGGGGATTTTGAGGGTCACTGTAAAAGATTCCGCTGATTTTCGCTGAAGTAGTTTGGGTGAATTTTGAGGAATGCTTTAGATCATTGTCCTGTTGGAGAAACCAGATTCTGTACAGTATCTGTCTTGACTGCATGATATTTGCATCCATTCTTTTCACTTTAGAAACATTAACAAAAAGTTTATTTTTGTCCATGGGTGCCAAAACTTTTTTCACACAACCGGATGTAACTGTGCAGCTAAGTAGCTAATGCAGTTTTCTAGCCTATTTCAAACTTGTACTCCCAAAACTCAAATATTTTCTGTCCGACTTTAGCACCAGTCTGTTCTTTTTGTTGCTTCACTGTTACTCTTTCCGTCATTTTTAGAGTCAGTCCTTAGTGTGAAATGTATTTAAGTTTATGCATGTTTTTGATGTGTAATAGTCTGTGGACGAAACAAAGCAGTATTTGATCTCGGCATTTTTATGAATTCAAAATATCTATATTATAATCTAACGACAAGCCACCATGCAGATATGTTGTATTGCTTTAAAGCTCATCCTCTCTCCCTACTTACAAAGGCATACAGACACAGACATTAGAACTGCAAGTGTGAATTGGAGTGTCATATCCTATTGATTAGGGTTGTACAGAAATGAATGGAAACAGTTTCAAACAGTGAGGGGCACCTGGGGTCAAACAGAGGGGTACTGTTATTCAGGAGGGTCCCAGACAACAGTAGCCAGCACCTCACCTAGAGATCCCCCAAATGATCTACTGAGCCTGTCAACTGCGGGGTGGGGGCGAGGGGCGCCGGGTAGCAAGTCAGTTAACATGACGAGGGAGCCATACAGATAAATCACAATTCACTCAGGGAGCAGTCACACTCAGGGAATATGTCACACTCAATGACATATTCACTGGCTGGCTCTACAGCTCATTTGATAACGCTCTTGCCACGCCATTCATTTCTCTGAAGGATGAAAGGGAGGCTGAAAATGTCATCAGCTCACTGAGGCAGGGACGCCAGTGACTCAGAATAAAGAGGGAGGGAGGTGCCTCATAATTAATTAAGTTTTTTAACCCTGCTACAGTCAGAGAGACATCCCACTATTTTCTGGGGGTCTTTCAATTAGACATGCGTTGTAATTAAATGCTGTGTCACAGTGCTGTTGGAGCTTGCCAGATTTATGTCCCGGGATAAGTTACTGCCATTCATTATCATGATAGATAGCCCAGTGTAAAAGGAATATTGTTAGGGTCCCTGTAGGAAAGCTGTAGCAATTGCATAATAATAGAAATATCTCTTATTCTTGTCACCTCTACCGTTCACCGCGCTAAAAGTGTCATATTTCAAAACATATGTCAACAAAATCGTCCTTGCAAGAAAGTTGCTGTCTTTAAAGCCATTTGCGTCAAAGCGTTATAAAAGAAATCTGTTAAACTTCATAGAAAAGATATATCTACCGCATCAAGTCAATTAGTTTTATAAATTATAGCCTTGCACAAAGTTCTCCATGCCTGAACACATAAATAAACATTTTTTTTCCACAAAATAATTAACTGCTAATCAATCATTTGCACAGCATACGCAACAATCTCTGTGCTTGCTCCTTAGATTTAACACAGTATTCAACACAGCGCACTCTTCTTATGCACTCTCTTTTCTTATGAACACAAAAAGTAAAGCAGAAACACAGAATGAGAGCAGCTTTAAGGTACGCTGGCCTTAATATGTGGCTCAGTGTGAAGTCAGAGATGCCTGAAAATTTGCAGTACAACAAAGGCAAGGCAGAGACACTCATCTGTAGACATGTCCTCAGGACATGGTGTTGTCATCTTGACAGCACAACTTTTGTGTTAGATGTACTTTCAAGTCCAGAATGCCCACCTCACTTCAGAAAAACCCATGGTCTCCTTCAGTGTCTCTCTACATAGCCTGAGATCACACACACTTTTGGTTTTACTTTGTCTAGATCTCATAAAGCACAACAACACTGTATGGTTTGTATAAGCAGGTCCATAACAGGTCATATTTATGATTTACATAATAGTGTGTGTAGTCTTAATTTTTACTATGAGATGCTAAGAAACATTTTTAAATCCATGATGCTTGTGTATGTGCTTTAAGGCTACAAGAAGTACACATCAAAAGCAGTACATTTTTTGAGTATTTTTAGACTATTTTTTCATGTCAGTGTATTATTTTAGAATGCTTTTTCCATTATTATAAGAGTGGCATCTAGATGGAATCATGACGTGCTTTTAGCATTGTCCTGAGAACAAACAAAACAGACACTGTGAGTAAGAGATTGCATTGAGTTTCAGCAGTGTTCTTCTAAAATAAACATCTGATATGGCATTAGTAATACATAGCAAACTCCACTTTTAGCAGGTTTTTTCTTGTCTAACAAAGGGAAGCTGGGGACATTTGAGTCAAAACTTGTTGTACGAGTCCTCAAAGTGACAGTTCATCCATATTAGAGAAATATGGAATTTAACCAGCTCCTATGCCCCAACTTGAATTGAGTCAAATAGATAATTGTGTCCAGGCTTTTATATGTATAATGTTATTTATTTTGACATCCTAATGTATGTCAACTAGCCATTTAAAGTTTGCCACTGTAAATGTATTATTATAATACATTAGAGCATGAAGTCAGAAATGAAGATTTTATGTTTTCAAAATGAACACACCCATATAAGCCATTAATGATATCTATCCCCAAACCAAGTAAATTTAATCTAGTTTACTAGAGTCTAGGAAATATAATCGCCACTCCAATTTTTGTCCGCCAATGGACAGCCGCATCATAACGTACAGCATATACACGTGCATTTTTCCTTCAAATGCTCTGCCTTTCTTTTACTGCCATCTCCACCACAGTTGAGCAGACATTATGCCATTCTGCTGCCCTTAACATCAACACAGAATGAGGTCCGCCTTACAACACCTCAATAAACAACTGAAAACATTCTGGTTTCTGCTACAGCCACGCATGTACCTTGGCAGATAATGCTGTGAAGAGCACAACCTGAAGCCAGGAAGAGCGATCCACAGAGCCGAGAGCATTTTATCTTGGGTTAAAACCATCATGTTTTATTTTGTTTGACAGTGAAAAGAGTTTCCTTTTATGACTGTAAGATTCCAGAAAAGAAACAAAAACACAAGACTAACAGGTAAAGTGTGAGATGTGAAAGGCATAGTCTTCTACAGTCGTGAGAAATAGCTTCAAAACAATCATCATGCTTGTGGCAGACAGATTCATCCTTTTAGTGCATGCTGGTATGACATGCAAACAATTCAGGGACAATCTAATCAAAATGTTGCTCTACAGCACAACTAGTGGTAAAAAAGCCATCAAAATAGGGTAGCTTTAATGTCATGCGCTGTGCTTTAGAAGTACTACCCCACAAAATTTTAACAAGAGCCCTGGTTCCTACATTGCTTTATTTTTGTACTGCTCAGTTAAAAAGCACAGTGTGAGTGTTTTGGGTTTTTTTGTCTTCCTGGCTGGATTCTCACTGAAATTGCGACACACTATAATAGACTTGGCCATCTGGGGCTCCACACAATGAATTTTGTGGTAATTCCTCCTGTCATGGGGCGATGAATGTTCCATGCTTTCTTTTTTTCCCCCCTTTTGCTTGTTTCCTACATGTAGACAGCAATTTACATGGAGACATTAATGTAACTGTCATGTTCTATCCAAGAGCGGTGAAGCAGAACTGCTAAAAGACAGCCAAGCCACAGCACTGATGGTCAGGGCACCAAAGATTGAGGAGCAATACTAAGTTAATGGAATTAAGTAAAGAATTCCCCCATCCACCAACGGGGGAGATAAGAAGAAGAAGAAAAAAAAAGAGCAACATTTAAATAACCCCTGGCTTGGATATAAATGATAAAAATAAGGAACTCAAAAAGCATTTGTGAATTTAATATGTATGTGGTAGCAGATGAGTAAAGAAGAGGGAAAAAAATGCAGTGCATCATATTAACTTAGATAGTGCTGCAGCATCAGCTTTTTGTGTGATTTCTATCCTTGGCATACTGTTGTCTAAATAAGAAAATAAACACATATGAATTGCTCAGTTAAGTGTAGACCAAACAATGGTAGCACAGTAAGTTGCCATCAGACTTGTAATGGTGTTATGCTGTATTTACTCCTCAACTCTGCACTTTATCTGCGGATTATTTGATGTCTGAGAACGAGCAGTGGCAGGGGAGCTCGACAGACAGTGAAAGGGCTCTGGGAGACACAGTAGAGAAACAAGGTCTTGTACCTCTGTATTACATGTTCACAATCTGCCTTATTTTCACCAGGGATCCTACAAGCACGTGTCAACACTAAATGGAAGGTCAGTGTAGTGTTTTATTTTTTCACAACTCTTCAGTTCTAGACTCAACAGTCACACACACACAAAAAAAACAACCCATGTAAAGTTGAAAAATACTTTTTTTTTTAAATTAAATAAATAAAACTAAAAGCTTACATCTTAAAAATATTCAAGAGATTACCTTTTCATATTTTTACCATCAACTGATAGTGCACAAATGTGTTCAATATACAAAATCAGCAACAATGCTACTAAAAAGGGTAACTGGCATACAGGCTCTTAAGCGTTTCATGGATCTTTCTGAGTGCACCATAAAAACATTTTAAAGCTCGTTTCCAAAAGAACAACATATTGTCAAAAGCTTTTTATCATTTTAAGGGTATGCTTCACCTAATTGTGCATTTACTTCATTCTGTTCTGAAGCCAGTTGTTACAGAAGAACGCTATACAAAGGAAATGATCACTTATGGTTGCAGTCAGTTCATTTTCCTGCACATCCATCTATCAACAGCACACAATATGTCAGGCCTGTAATTCTTTTGTCATTAATAATTCATTAATGCCTTCTTCATTAATTCATAATCGTTTTTGAGGTTTGATCCTAATTGCTTGCTATGATTTAGATTTGGATCACAGCCTGTGATCAATTAACAAATTCCTGCAAGCGACCGTCTAGCAGTGCAAAGCAATTACTTTCAAAGACAAACAATGAAGGCTCAAGTTATGCTTGTGCTCTACACTACCATGAATATTAGAGCTGATACACATTTGTCATATAGAAAAGCATTTGAAAAGCATTGAGCAAAAGGGCAAACAAATACAGGATGTGCAGCAACATCCACTTATTGGGTGTTTGTGCTTGCATTAGTGGCAAGTGTGTTGTTTTTTTTGTGTTTAGGATGACCATGTTAGTTGCTGGTACCTAACCCCATCTCTTTTTATTAAGATTAACAGTGGAAGGAAAGGGGGAAATATATTTTCATGAGCTCGGAAAAGATTTGTTTGTGGATATTATTATAAAAATACAATTAAATACAGAAGACAGGTTTGTACAGATCAACAAAGACTTACAGATCTTACTGCTTCTATTCTAGTTTTTGTACTACAGAAACAATTACTGTGTGCAAACAAAATGTTTCTGAATGTTTTTTTTTTATTATTGATTTATTACTTCAGCGAGCAGAACTCAAGGCAACCTGCAAAATACAACATAATATTTAAGTTTTACCTTAGTTGTTATACCAGATAATAGCAGCTAGTCGTATCAAATAATACATTGCAAGTTGATCTTGATAAGATCCACATTAGACAGTTTAAAGAAGAAAATGAGATGGCATGTGGTGCAAATGTCCTTATCCATTCAAGAAAATAATGAACCATTGACTTATGTTCCAATCCTTACTGTAGGATACCTATACATTTATTTTTAGCTTTGTAAAGAATTCCTCTACTACATTAAATTTCAACAAATTATTTTTCAGGTTTGTAAATATAGACTGTCACTGGAGTTGTACTAATCTAGTCTGCTGAAGATTAAATACTGACACCAGTAAAGTCAGATTTCATGATTTATTTGTTGTGTAACTCCTTCTCAGAGATAAGCAGTCACCTATTAGGACTTCTGAGAAAAAAACAAAACATAAACTCTGAATTACTGATTACAGACCAGAACACTCAGCCATCATACAGCGCATACATATAGATGCTGTAAAATACAGGTCAAAAGTTTGGACTCACCTTCACATTCAATGGTTTTTATTTTATTATTTCATACTTTGTAGACTAATACTGAAGACATCAAAACTATAAAAGAATACAAATGGAGTTTCGTTCTAAACAAAAAAGTGTTAATCTTCAGTATTAATCTACAATGTCAAAAATAATACAAATAAATAAAAAGCATTGAATGAGAAGGTGTGTCCAAACTTTTGACTGGTAGTGTGTATGTTATTTTACAAGTGTCACTGTTTCTCATTTTCATCTGCTCACATTAACATGCACAGTTCAAACTCCGGCATTGTACAAGACATGCATTAATTTACTAGCAAGAGGGTTAAAAAAAAAGGCAAATAAGCCTCTATCTTTGTCCTATTTAGAGTGAACTTCTTTGAACACATAACTTAAATGTATTTTAGTGATTTATTTGAGAATTATTCAAAATCAAGCATAATAAACAAAGCATACTTTCTTTATGAAACCCAATAAAACTGAGTGCATGTCACGGAGCTCCTGACAGTCTTGACTTCAAAAGCATATGGTTGGAGATGAATGCAGGAGTAAGTGGGTGGAGGGCATGATTAGCAGCCCACTTGGCTTCTCTCCCTGTCGTATATGCTGTATATACATAGCATCAGTCACCTTCCCATCACCTAATTAACTCCATCACCTTTATACAACAAAGTACCATCTACTTCAAACTGTTCCGTCTGACTGATTTGACACAAATGCTTTATGAGTATTTTGGAATGAAAGGTGATTTTGAAGATGCAACATACATTGCTAATAGCCATCAAATGCCTCAACGGCTATTTCTTATTTACGATGATTAAAGCTGTTGGTGGGTTTGGGAGGCTTACCTGACCCAAATGCTGACAATTTTCTATGAAACTGCCAAGTGTAGTGTTGCGCACACAAATTTATATAAACACACACACACACACACACACACACAGGCTAAGCTTTGTCTTCACACTTGTGTTCAGTCTCAGCCAGCAGCAGGTAAAACTTCTGCAAATTATAGCCTGAGGGCAGTCTTTGCTGCTCAGTGTTCAATGCTGTTTGATACTGTCTGCCTGCAGTTTGTGAAATTCCAAGTTTCTCTTATTGAGTTTTTTTTTCCATTAGTCTTTTCATACTAACTGCTTTCCACATCCATTTACATAAAACGATAATTCTTCTCAACAATTTACATGTGGGTACAAATTATGTTTTTTAATTTTCATTTTTGCTGGCATTTATTTTTAATTCTATTTAAAAATGCTTTATCCTAGTATTGTATAAGTGGCTTTACTATTTATTAGCACTGAATAAAACAGCTAATTTTAAGGTGCAGACCTTCTTCACATATAAAACATCACATGGTATCTTCTGTGCAGCGGTGTCAACATAATAGACAAAAGCAAATATGGTCTTTCTATGAAAGTATTCCACACATACACAACTGGTAGGTGACCCCAGGGTACACCTAGAACTTGCTGGAGGGATTATACGCCCCAGCCAACCCCAGAATCACATACAAACAGTTGGAGGATGTAGCCTTAGTTTAACAGTCACTTCAATGCAGACAGGTGAGGAATATGGACAGATAGATTCAAAGAGAGATTAAAAAAAAAAAAAAAAAAAACAATTAGAAAATTAAGTAAAAGTAACAAAACTCAAACTCAACATTTTATTCATGCAGTTAACCATATCATACTTGTGGTCAGTTACAAGCAGCAGGCTGATCTCTGCAATCTCAGGCTGAGTTTATTGTTTAGAAAAGCCAAAAAATGGTATTGATTTGAGATATGAATGCTGGCCTTAGGTCAGTACATCAGAAACTCTGGGCTGAAACCAAGCTGCCACGAGGTAGGAATGTTTGTGCAAAGTTCGTGAAATGTTAAGCTCAATATACACTATCTTACACCAAAGTGTTCCACTAACAATTTATGTCAAAATATTAATTGCCATGAAAACTGCTAAATGTCAGATCAGTTGCCTTTCTATTATCTAAAAGGGCAAGTCTAGAATCAGGAGAGCAAGAAACTGATTTGTGCTGACAATAAGTAAATGATTTTCCAGGGAGTTTGGCATTGAATGAAATTTGTCTAGAGTGTCTAACTGGTGGCCATGTCCCTTACTAACTCAGCGCTCCAAAGATGCAAACCAGACTGAGACGAAGGCCTTCTGATCTCAGGTACCAAGTCCTCGCTAGATGATGATTCATATAAAAGGCAGGGAGATTAAGCATCAGCACTTCTATATCATTGTCGGTTCAAAGGAGGTAAACCCCTACAATAGCATGCAATTTTAATACAAAGCCAACACCTAACTGGCAAAAGAAGTTTGTTATGTACAATAACAAAAATTGCAGCGGATTTGTATGTGTGTACATTGTGCATTCATTACTTCTATGTGTGCATGTCTGTGTGTGTTTTGTGTGTGTTTTGGGTAGACGGTAGGGGGTCTGTGGGTTATGCTGGTGATCTAGAGCTGATTTCTTTCTTTAAGTGTGCAAGATCTGCTTGGCATGCTCTGCGTCTCCTTTCTCCCTGCTATAGGCTCTGCTGGCTATAGCTTGTGGCGCTCCCGGTGGAGTAAGCTCTTTCCACTAACAAAATGCAAAATACAAAATTAATAAAAACACCCTTTGAAACTGACAAATATGCCTCAGGCAAACTATCGGCCCGCCGGCTGCTTAAAATTTAATCAGTATTTTTTCTTTATTTATTTATTTTCCACAGCCATGCTCATCTTTTTAATAACATGTTGCTGAGACTGTCTGTATACAAAGTTTTCCTCTGTCAAGAATTACATAGGGCCTGTCAGTTCATGGTCTCTCTCCCTCAGGGGGTTGCCAGAAAATAAACTAAGCAGATTTTATAACTTCAGTCCTTGTCCTCTTCGAAACGGTTTTTTCTTCTGGGTCCCTGTGGTGGTCACAGCGACCTCCATCCTGATGGGGCTATGTGAGGACATGGGGATCAACTAAGATTGTGACGTTACTGTGATACGCTGGAATTCTCGTGTATTGTGCTTTTAGCCGAGGATGAACAGGGGTGAATAAAATGGTGGAATCGCTCATGTTGGAAAGCAACACTGAATTCCCTGACAGCCCTCCCAAACCGATATAATATTCATGCACTCATTTATAATTTAATTATATTAACACAGGGTTTCAGTGTGAGAGATGACAGACCATCAAACCATCATCTAAGTGTCAATCACACTCTCCAACAGAATCCTTATCTTGGCAATAATAGAACAAAGAGATAATAGGAAGGGAGCAGCAAAATATTTACAAGCTAGTAGCCAGTTGAATTTTATTATCCCCTGCTATGTTTTAAAATATGTCGAGACCTGATCTTGCTCGTCCTTTTGGAGCCATTTTTTCAGAAGAGTTAATACAGAAATGAAAATGACACATTTAAGATCAGCTGATCTGGATATACATTTAAGGCTCTACGTGTACATTTTTGTGCGATTAAATGTCTGCGTATTGCTGTGTCCCATTATGTGGGTATGAACCAAACTCCAATGCCTAATTCTCTAAGAAAACAGCTGCACTTAATTGAGAGTTTGCAAGTTAAGGAGAAATGCACATCTCATTGAATGCCTGTCAGATTGCAGACAGTTGTTTAAGCTTCTTAAAAAGGAAATTCATTCATGTTCATTTAGTTTTAGGTGCCTTTGATTTGTTTGGTACACCAATCTAGTGATGGCCAAGTGGCGCTATATGTAGAGAGGCCATATTCAGACTCCACACCTGCAAAGCTATCCCTTTTTCAGGCTCTACTCTATATAACATGTGCAGTAATGAATGACTACCAGAGCCTACATATTGTCACCTTGCCCAATTGAAAAGAATAAATTAAAAAAGACTATAAAAACTTAAATACAGTCTGAGAAACTCTTACTGTAAATTTGAATATTAGATTTATACATTTAAGTTTCCGTTTGCTTGAAAAGAGAAAAAAGAAACAGTTTTCACACAAATACAAACTTATATGTACATCCAGAGGTTAAGGTTTTGTTTGATTACATTTAACATTTGTTTGGTTAATGACTAATGTCTCTCTTCAAATGTATCATGAATAAAGATTTTTTTCCACTGTGCTTTCTTGAATTATACCCTGAAGGAGGCCAGTCTCTTATTCTTACACACAAGTGAATCTGAATGTGAGATAAATTCCTCTTGGCAGGTTTTTCTCCTCTGTGTAAAAAGCTTCTAGTTTTGTGCTGCTTCTTCCTTTTCTTACTTTGTTAGTTATTAATTGAGATCATGAGAGTCAACGCTTTCAGCAGGACTAGTTCAAGACAAGAAATGCTTGAACTTCTTTGCCATAAATATTAACAAGCAATATATTATGCATATTATTCTTTAAATACCATATAAAAAGTGTTTTTGTGCCTAAATCTTAATTTTGCATATGCTTTTAAGTAATATACATTAAAAAATAATTGCCATTAAACTGATGGCAGAGGCAGCTTGGGTACTGTCAATCAAATTTGTGCAAACCCCCTCTGACACTTTCTGTCTCTCATCACTTCCAGCTGCCAAGCCATCATTGTTCACGCCAGCGTCTCAGAGTGCAGCAGAATCAGCACATACTGTACTCTCCAGCACTTTCCCATCTGTACACTTACTACAGGTCATTAAATGCACTGTAGATATTTTTTAACCAAGAGACAGGAATTAATATGAGGGCACTGAAATATTAACTATGTTGCCACTGTGTGAAAAGGGGGCCACAGGAAAAATGTTCACCCTTCTGTAGTGATCTGTGGTGACTTTATATAAAGTTGCTAGCAGTAATTACATTTAATGTTAATATTATCAACTTATGGTTACTGACATGACTAGGTTAAAGGCGCCATTGTGATTCCAAACAATCATGTCTCCTGACACAGTGATGAGAGAATGAACTATTTGGACTTCTCTACTGCAGCCTTTATATTCCAGCAGTCTAACAGCAATCACAAAAGACCATAATAGAGACTGACAGTCAAGGATAGAGAATTGCCACCGGACATCACTACACTTTGCCTGCTAAAACCCCGTTATGCCTCAGAGAAGCTAAACATGTCTCAATTGTACTGGGACCAAAGCTGCCCCTCCCCGCTCTATTCTCCTTCACTTGAACAGAGGCATGGAAGTATTTCAAGGGACAGTGCCTTTGATGTGAGCAATTTATAAGGCTAATTATACAAACAGGATAATAACAATGGAGAAGACAAGCTGCCTGTGTGTTTACCCTCCCTGTGTTTACACCACAGACAGGTCCTTGAGCCATATGCGAACACACATGCGTGCACATACACACACACTTTGAGACATTTGTTGGGAAAAAAAACAGCTGGGGTAATTCTCAGTTGTTCATAGTGCAGATCATAATAACAACAAACAATGAAAAATGCCTCACATCAAAGAAGGAAATGATTATGTATTTAAAAATCCTTTAAAGTTTTAAGAAAGAGGCAAAAGATGGGAGATGCACTGGCTTCCTCCTAGAGTTAATTGATAGCACACTGGTTGAGTGTGCTATATAGCTGCAGGACAATACTTGTATTATCATGTGAGCCCCTTGCACTTGGGTAACAGATCTTGTTGTTTGCATATTTATTGTATATTTGTGTATTCATGCCCTGCCTGTTTCTTATCACCTAAATTGGCTCATGTGTCATTATTTCCTGCGTGGGTGGTTGATTGTGCTGTGGCAGTTCCAGTAACAGATCTCCTGGAAAGACGGGTTTTTTTTTTTTTTTTTTTTACTTTCAGAGAGGATTCGATTTAAAAGGTCTGAGATAACAAGCTTCTTTTCTCTGACATTTGTTCAAAATCTTGTACAGTCATAGAATACAAAACCTCAGATGTTCCTCAAAAAAAGTCTGGACAACGGTTGTAAATTTTTCATTTGAAACATGGATTCTTTTTACCTGTTCAGCTGAAAAAGAATGGGTATGGCTGTACGCATCTACCTTTCATCATGCAGCCTAGCTATTAGGCGTGCCTTATCGCCCCATGCATTAGAAGCACATTAAATTTGGAATCACAGCACTCTTCAGGTTCAAATAATGAGCATTTAATTATTGACAGGAGATGAATATTTAACAAAGACACTGGTGGTTCACTTGGCTGGCCTCATATGGAGTAGTATTAAAGAGGACATGAGGTCCCCATGACCCAGAAATCCACCACAATTCTTAATGAATTTACACCATTCCTGTTAGATTCCTACACAGGTCAATCAAAGAAGAAGTACTGTTATGAGAGTGCTTTCAGTGTACAGAGTAATCCAAAGAAGTGCTTTTTTTTTCAATACAAAGATAAAAAAGATTGAAAGTAGGCATTAGCAAAGAATAACACAATATCAGCACGCTTCTTACAGCACTTCCATCTGCTAATGCGAGACCTAATGCAATGAAACTTATACAATCGAATAGGAAACTTACAGTCTAAGGCCTAAGTCTGAATTTGAAGAAGTCAAACATTTGTATAAAGCAAAGCCATTAATATTTTCCCATTTTGAGCTAAGAGTCTGACAGATTTAAGATTTTGGGGCCAAAGCAGATACCTATTTTTAGTTTTTTATATATATATATATATATATATATATATATATATATATATATATATATATATATATATATATAAATATATAAATAATACCCTAAGCATATTTTCTGCATTATGTTATACCAATATCTGCCAGTAATGTCAGTGTCATAATTAGTAATCTATTTTTGCAGAACTTCTTGTTATTACATCATTTAAACAGCATGCTGGGTGAGAAATGCAAAAAATACACACATGTATGGAGAAATATAGATAATACTTCTGAAAATCTACACTCACACACTGAACAGCCTGAAGTCTACATGTAACATCATCTGAGGCAATGCTCAAAAACAGAGGATGTTATTTCCTTTTGAAACTTGAGGGAAAATGCTGCTGATCTGCAAGAATGTCCCCTGCCAACAATATAATTTCCATCTAAATCAATGTGGTTTGAAGTTTGATGTAAGCTGCGCTGTTTTCCTTGTCCTCCTTTTTGTCAGATCTAATAGATGGGTCTTGTGAACTCAGCCTTTCAACTGAAATCCTGTCTGTCAGCGAGAACTGAGGCAGACGGCTTTTTACTGGACATTGTGGGATCAGATCCTCTTTACAATCAAAAAGAAGACAGACCAACAGCCAGGCAGATAGAGAGGAGTGGCGGGAAATAGAAATAACCAGATCTTCATCTACACTCCTGGGAATGAACCATTTAACTGTGTCAGTCACCCTTCCTTTTCTCAGCCCATCTACTTATCTTCCACTCTGTAGATGAGTGGCCCTTCAGATCTTATCTGTTGTGAAATTCACAAAGTCTCTCAGGAATGATCATGGCATGATAAAAAGTAGATCATTTCTTTTCTTAAATTACAGGTTTTATTTAGATTTTCCTTAATGTCAGTTTAATTTAGGGGAGAAACAATGGACATGATCACAGTGCAGGTCAGAAAAAAAATGAATTCTTGCATTTTTTTGAGTGTCAGAAAACGCCCGTTCACACCGATTTCCTGTCAACATCTATTTATATGTTTATTTATTAACTACTATAAACCTTAAATTAGAAAGAGCTCCACTAATAAAATTAAGGTAAGCAGCATGATTTTGATGGTACCAAAGCTTCCTCATAATATTTAAACATGGATTTTTTTGCACTGTTTGTTAATATTTAAACTTATCGGTTGATAAACTGCCAATTATGTAATTAGAATCTGTTGTCTATGTTCCATTATATTGCACTATAGCTAATCCTACGCTGCTCAACCTCTTTGTGCAACACACACAGCATAAATCGCATGTTCTTGTGACACTTCACTTATCTTAGCACTATAATTATTAGGTTGTGTGGCTGTTCAGTAACCAAAGACCAGCTTACAAGCGATGACTTCGGCTTTTCTCTGCTCCTCCAGCCCAGCGCTAATACAAGCACTGCTTACTGTGAGCTATTTAAAATACCATTGCTTTTACAACAAAGCAACGCATGTAAACCAGAGTCGCGTACATCATTCTCCAGTGTTGCATGTTTTCAGAGAACCAGCTGGACCCTTTGTATTGTTACTGTATATCTTCCACTCCAGATTCTGCACTGCAGTTGACCTACGCATACTGACATCTTAATTAAATCTTTAGGATCCTGTTAAAGCCTTTTACTGGAAAGGAGACATATGGGTTTGCTTTGCAGTCAAGAAAGTCATATATGTCCTCTTGTTAGAAGCAGCAAAAACCATATTCTATCAGTTTTTCGTGACCTTAGCCAAATGTGTTTTGCAACAAACATTCAACTTTAGTCCTTAAATTCTTAACTCTTCTCGTCATCCTCCCCTCCCTTTATGGTTTTGCTGTCTCTGTGATGGTATAATGGTTAATTCATCCCAAAGCGAGCTGCCTGCAATACTTCTGACAGCTGAGAAATGTCATTACAGGCCATAATGAAGAATGAAATCAGTTATAGCATCGCCACATGCCCAAAATTTAATTAACACATCTGAAGGTCAGCTCAAATGCTGTCCTCGTGATGTTGAGATGTGAGCACAATGTTTGGTTATAAATTTATTTCCACTGTGCTTTGCAGGGGGGACATAGCACAGCAACAAATGGAAAAGTTGTCCCTGTGTAGAAACATATGCAAAAAGAAATGTAATTAGTAATAAAGTGCTAACTGTATAACTCATGAAAGGCCATCAACAAGCAGTGAGTTAACAAAGGCAACTGATAAGACATTGAGATTGAAATGAGGTGTGGAGAAAAGCCTTTTTATCATCCAATGCCATACCTTCACACAATGTACAATTAGAGCTCATACTCTGGAGTGAGACACAGCCAAAGTGTCGCATCAATTTGCAGATCATTTAGTCTTTTCACATGCATTCGGCCTCTGATAAAACAGCAGGAATCAAAGCTGGATGAAGATGAAAATAGAGCATGACAGGAAAAAAAGTCATGCAAATGACTTTTGTTATTGCACTGTGATTTTTATTTGAATTGTAAGTGATCATTCTGCCTTTTAGTTACAGCTGTCAGCCCTCATTAATGTGCATTATAAATTGCATCAAAGTGCATAAGGCTGTGTGTGATTAATTTATACAGCTCTTTACGTAGGAGGAAACTGCAGGTGCCGAGGAGCCTAATGACTTGGTTTGGGTGGCACAGCTACTCCGAGACCTTATTCTCAATACCGTATGTTGTGTGTCAGTTCTGGCATGTGTCTGTCACACCAGCACTACCTCAAAGGACCAAAGGATAAAGATTCCGCGCTTACAACCACCAACCAATTCGGTTTCCAAAACGACAAAAAAAAATCTCCTCTTTTCCATAATGACAATCAGTTACGCCTTGATTAGATTCAATAAGTGGATCTGACCTCATGTCATTTCCAATCAACATATGTAGCCGCAATAAGGATGGTGAATTAAGCTGGAAAATAGTCTTTTATCATGTAACAATTTCACATTTACACCTGGCACTTTTTTAGGGCTTTTTAATAATTAATACAACATAGACACTGTGGAAGTATTAAAATAATACCATCTAAACAAGGTAAAAAAAAAAAATTACCTACTTAATGGCATTTACTTAATGTAGAGTTTCTTTTGTGTTATAGAGAATGAACCATTTATTTTATGGAACAGTCAGCTGATAATATGTGTACAGATGTAGGTCTAAGCAAGGTGTCTACATTTTTGCACAGCCTTTTGACTTTAAACTTGAATTCTAATACATGATATAATCTTCTACAACTAGAATAAAGAATTTCTCTACCAAACTGTTGACATGTTGTAAACAGATACCTTACAAAAAAATTTTCAGAATTAGTTCACATTAAATGTTAGAATTATATGAAAGACAAGGATACTGCTTTTCTTATTCTCTGCTTTTATTTCATTTAATTTCAAACGTCAATGGATTAGCAAGATTTGAGGGTAGAATTTCTTTGTACATATGTCAGACCTCCACAGGAGCAGAGATTGATTTAAATCGACTTAGTTGTGTTCCTCTTAGGTTCTAGCAGAGAGCAGTCACACCTTGTGCAGTTATCTTAAGTTATGTTTACATTTGGTGTTCCTCACCTAAATAAACTGTGTATGAGGCCTGTTATTAATCTCTGTACTTGTTTAAAGTCACATTTGGGTAGCAGCCTTCTTTACTACCTTCTTTAGAGCACAGACCTTTAAGTTTTTCTGTCATGAACTGCTGATCAGCAGAAAACATGAAACTTGACCTGACCCACATAGGCTCATACACTTGCATGACCATTCTTGTCTTGCAAAGCCAACAAAATAAGAGACCCACTTACAAAATATTGCAGCATAACTTACAGCTTTAATTTGGAGTAAAGACAAATTATTGCCTGACAAATTTATATGACTTCTTACAAATACAAATTCCAGTAATAGCTTCTTGGTTGGGCTATAACATATACTGTCGCTAAGTCTTCCCATTCTAAAATAAACTGTTTATCACAGTGGCTGGTTATTACAGAATTCTGAGCAGAAGAACCTGTGGCGTCTATAATATCTAATGCTTTAAAATGTTTAAGTGATAATAGATTTCTGCTTTGAACCTCTCTCAGCTTGATCCAGTAACAGCATGCCAGAATGACTGCAGCACATGAAACAGCAAAGTATTCAGTGACAGTGGGGGTAGGGAGGATTAAATGACAGAGGTCATTAAAAAATAAATAAAAATAACCTCTCACATTATATCATCTGTTGATGAAGTCAACACATCTCTCAGTCCTATCAAGATGTGTAACTAATGCACAGGACTTTTCATGAGGACAGCCCACAAAAGTCTATTCACAACTCAGCCCCTCTTCTCACAGTGAGACCTCACATGAAGCACACAACATGCTGAAGATTACAACATTGTTTATCGCCTTCTTCTGATCAGTTTTTTTTTCTGCTGTTAAATCTGTATTTAATTTAATTCTCTCTCACACACACACATGCACATGCGTACACACAATTCAAAGCTATTATTCAACCATTATTTCTGCGAAAGGTACTCTTAGAAGTTTAAAAAATTGAATGTTCGTTGGTGAACATCAACATGCTAATGAGTCATATAGTCCATCAGACATAAAACAAATCAGTGTGGAAGAATAATTAAAGAGCTTTTAGACACTCTCTGTCATATTTATCCTCTTATTCTCTCCCAAGATAAGCACCACTCTATTTAATCCAGAATTTTTGACAATTAGATGTAAAAGACAGTAAAGTAAAAGGGGACAATTTTGAACAGGTCTTAGTCTTTGTCTGAGGAGAAGAAAGGGATCAGCTCCAATTTGCTACTTTGAAACCCCTGGAAATTTGTTATGAAAAATTTAAGCTACAAGCAAGCAGAGTGGGAAGGGTTTCAGGTGGGCTAAGTACAACGATTCATTCGACTCTGCATATACTAGGGGCTGTAATTCAAAGGGTGTGCTGTGTGTTTTGTAATTTTGTCTTTAATAAATATTTTTCCTTTGATATACTAGTTGTCCTGTGGCAGGCCTGGATGATGGTAGAAGGGAGGGCTAGAGAGAAAGAGCAGCCTCCTGGCTCTAATGAGAAGGTCATAGCTCTCTAATTATCATAGGTAGCTTGGTAGCATCCTTCAAAAGACCCCAGGAGAGCGCCAGTTTCAGACAATATTCTGAAATGGCTATATTCAGTCACATGTGTAGGCAAACATGGGCTTCAACTAGGGCTGCCACAAACGACGCATCGACGAATCGCCTGAGCACGATACGTCATCAAAAGCGGAAGTGAGCGCGCAATGCAGCAGAAATCACCGTCCGAGCGGAGCGCAGAACACGCATGGACATCCGCGCTGTATCGTGCATATATAGTATATACATATATTATATATGCACAATACAGCGTGGACATCCGTGTTTACGATACAGCGCAGACATCCGTGCTGTAAGGTGCATATACTATATATGCACGATACAGCGCGGATGTCCGTGCGTGTTCCGCCCTCCACTCGGACAGTGATTTCTGTTGCATTGCGCGCTCACTTCCGCTTTTGATGACGTATCGTGCTCAGGCGATTCGTCGATTCGTCATTTGTGGCAGCCCTAGCTTCAACTAAATAAACTACTTCTTAAAGCCTAAACATTAATTATATAAACATCTCACTGACACACACGGATACCTACAAATATCCACATATATAACCTCCCACCCTCATGTAAACAAAGGTGTCACCCCATATCCAAAATTAAAAACTAACCAGAAGAAATTTTTTAGGAGTAAATATAAACTTAATCTGAATGTAACAACATTACTCAAGAACAAACAAAGAATAAGTGAATAAGGTCAGCGTGCAAAGTACAGATTTTTCATTTGTCAGCGCCATTAAAATGCTTTTAATTGTAACGATAAAAGACTGAAGTACAAAAATGTGTGTAAAGTCACAAAAAAGAATAGAAATTATCTTAAACTTAAAGATGATTCAAGTCCTTTTGGTGGCATTCTCACTTGCTCAGCTACTGAAGGGTCTGCATCCTCCTAATATCACTGTTGCTGGTTGTCTAATGCTTTGATTATCTGAGCAAATGGGCAAATATGAGGTACATTAAGATGAAAATTTTTTTTGGAAATAAAGAGACACTTTACAGCCCTAGACATTAATACATTAGCACAAAGTGTGAAATCACAAAGCATATCAATTAAATTCAATGAGTTATGTTCTGTAATACAACAAATCTGAATAACATGAAGAAATGGCAAGTATCTGATTTTTAAAGGCCTTTATGAAAGCAAATCATAAGATCTATAACAACCACCTTGAGTGAAAAGCAAAGGCTACTATCACAAAATCCGATTAACAAATATGCTGCTGATGAAAACTGTATAAAAACTGAAACATAAAGGTTCTGTATCCATACTGAATATAAAACTTGAATGGAGGCATTATGCTGTATTATGTACAGTATGTCTTGCTTTATCCACATCAGTTTTATCTTTTTCAAAAATATGAGGCAGCGTACCACCTCACAGTAAAAGATGATAATTATCACTCATATATGAAGTGAAACAAGCATGAAAAATAGAATGCATTATTAATGTCACATTTGACACTTTCAACAAAAAAACCCTTAATGTGCTTGGACCTGAAAAGAAAAGGGAAAATGATGCTGATGTTTTGACTGATTTGTCAGAAAGATGGGTTGTTCACAGTCTCTCTCATGCAAAAGTGTAATAAATGGAAAAAAGAAGCAGCAAATGAATAGCATATGGACTGGTTCTCAACTATCCAGTGGCTCCCCAGTAAATTGCTTGTAAATTAATCTTATTAAGAAACCCACACTGTGACTCAGTGTGCTGTCACTGAAGCTAAAACAGCTTCCATACCGTGTAGCAGTGTCAACTCTTGAGAAATCATATTTGGAAGAAGTTCTAAATTTTTGGAAGACATAGGCAATTAATTAAAATAGGACGGAAAAGAGGAGTAAACAAGTTAAATGATAAACAGATTCTCAGTAAATTACAGGAAAACATGTATTTGAGAATAGCAGTATTTAGGTAGCCATTGGCAAACATAGTAATGCTCTTCACCTGGAAGATGAAATAGTTTCATAGATGGGTTTGGGCAGTAATATGAGTCTATAGCCATATTTGAGGATGTGCCATGTATCTTTGCGGGCAGCGGGAAAGCTTCCATTCAACATGTTTTGGATTACACAGGAGACTATTTTCAATTTTCTTGCCATTTCAGAATAAAAACTTACAAACCCATGCCTCAGAAGTACAATCATAATGTAAGACATCTCCATCAATTTTCCACTCTACTTCAGTTTGCTTTAACAAGTCCTTATGGAGAGTACAGTACAGTCGGGAGATAAAAAGCTTCTTTTCTTCCCCTGCTTCTGCCTCACTTCTCCTTCTGCCTTATCAATCGACCGCCCATCCTGTGTGCTTGCGACCTCTAATGGATTTCACATGACAACAGGCCTGGCCCAGACAAGAGCACAGGCCCTCACTAACTTGACAACCATTAGTCTGCAAAGAGGCAGGAGGGGGGAGAGGGTCTCTCTGTGTCCTGTAACTGATGTGTCGTGCAGTGAGCCATCTCCCTCGGGTCAGGCACGGATGTATCCACTCTGACAAGCGTCTCGCTCCTTTCTCTGTGTCCCGACGAGCCTATTATCATGAGGTCCTGTGAATGTTGTGCATTCTGGGAAGTGGCACATAAAAGAATGATCAGGCAAAGCTTTCAGACAGAAGTTGTTCACACAGGACGGCTCTTTGTTGAACAAAATGGAAATGTAGCAATAAGAGGTGCACCTGTTGAGCGTCCTTGTGGAGACACAAGCACTCACACTTGGCATTATGTACCTTATTATTTATATGGGGCTGTCAGCTAATAATGTATGGGTCTCTCACTGGAGCACTTTCTGCCATCTTTGAAAGTCATGGCAAGAGGCCCCCATGGTTTCTGAGACATCATGCATCCTCTCATCAGGGTGTTGTCTCAAGAAGTCATTCCCACTTAAACTGATATAATGCATCTGTGCTGCTGCTGTGAGTAGAGAGCAGTCGTCTTTATCTCTGATTCACTTCTGTTTCTTCTCCGACGTGCTTAGTGCACAAAGCTGCACGTTACTGCTGACCTGATGATTTAAGGATTTGACTTATCATATTTAAAAAAAGCACTACTCAGGGCTCATTTAGATCAAAGAAATTGTGAAAATAATCTTCAAGATATTATATCAGACGTTTCCTTAAAAGCACTTGTCACCAGCCTTATCACATGACGACAACACCGGCTCATCTTATTCCGATTTTGTGAAAATGCAGAGCAATGTCAAACCTGTCAACCCATGTTTCCCAAAGCTAATAGCTGTAAGCACTGAGATCGGCCTGAAAGGGTTAAAGGCATTGTTCGCTTATCATGTGATAGGGACATTTTTTATGCAAGAGCGAGCCCTGATTAGAGGGTGAGTTTTAATGACAACTAATTAGCCAACCTCTTTAGCCTTGGCATAATGATCAAACGAGCTGTCATCGGGTACCTGATACAATGATCCTCTCACTCTTGATATGATATTTTATTCCTCTGCAATTATGCAGCCCCCACTGCACCACATGTGTTTATTGCCTCAAGCACACATGTCAAATTAAAGAGCAGCTTATGCACCTGATATTTAATTATTGCCTGCTGCACCACCATGCACAATGGGAAAATGTCAAAGCCAGCAATCTACAGTACTTCAAGCAGCAATCGGTACGCTGAGATCACCGACTACTCGTGCACATACACAGACACAGAGATAAGAATTTGAATATTGAATATGAATGGGAACATCTTCCAGCTTGTCTATGCTCAGTTGGCTCTTTATACTTCCTTTGTCACTGTAAAGGGAATTTGGTATTGCTTGCCAAAAGCTCAAAGCTAATGTTTGCGTACAATATGAAAAAAGCAACAAAACATTTTGAGCAATATTGTAAAAATTAATGACTCATTATCGTGGGTTTTAGTAATGTATGTATTTGTTGTTTTCATACAACTGCTACCTTTTCCACTGAGTTTCAGTCTGCTTTCAGAATATTTTTTTTCAACAAGCATTTATGGCAGGCTCATAAATCATCAAGAATATAACTTTCCATATCATGGAAATTAAATCCTGTAGACTTTTTTTCAAGGAGTCTTCTTAAAATGATCAAACATCCAGGAGTTCTTGATGTATTTGTGCTAGAGTAGCTGAAATGTGCCGGAGCACTTAATTTATCTATATCAGTTGAACTGAGAGCAGAGGCATGAGCATATTTTGAAGAGAATGAGACTGACTCCATGTGTTTATAATGAATGTCGCTGTGGTAAAAACCCAGCTATAAAGGCTGCATTTTTATGGATAATTCAATTATTTCGCAAACCGTAGAAGTTTAATTATTCTTGAATAGTCTTTGAGATAATTTCTAGGTCTTTGTCTTCTCTGCAGTCCCTTGACAAATTTACAGCTCTACAAAATGTGATTCTGATTATTCTTCTGCAGCTAACCCAGTATTTACCCCATCTTTTATGAACTGAAATAGCTCCTTTTTAATTGACTTATTCTTCCCACTTATTCAAACACGATGCTGTGGTCATGCTCTAAGTGTTTAATTCTTTCCGTTTCCTTCCTCTAAAGAGCCAAGTGCTGTTCTATTGATGTTTAAATGTGTTGGTCTCCTAATTACACACTTCTTGAAAACAGATTGTCATCTTGGCGGTGTTTCACTTCATACTTTCTGGCTTATTTCATTTTTTTGTCTCTGCTTTGTGCACATTCAACATTATCTGGTGTGTCCCCGAAGCTACAGTGAATGATCTAGTCACACTGTTAGAAAACAAGGGGGAAATGTTAAGGAGCTTTTGCATGTAAACAGCAAGTATACACAGTATTTCTGGAAAATGTGGACTTCAGCATTAAATTCAGCTACATTTCTGTCAGTTTTACATTTTCTTACTTTACTATTAAAATACCAGATAACGAGTAAATGTTAATTCAATGCAGTTTCCCAATGTCTGTCATAGACATGTTTAGAAGTGGAAGGCAGTGACATCACTGGAATGATTGACTTAAACGCCCCCTCATTTGTGCTTGTCATCTGCAACAAATCAGAGACTGAAATATGAAATAAGTCAGCGTTCATGTCCTGCCCTGTAAAGTTTTCGTGATTTACTGTATTTGCCGCCATAACTTTGTTTCTATTTATTGTTGGCTGCAGTTCAGAGAGAGTGTGGAAAAGCAGAATAGCACAGAGATGCCTTTGATTTGGTGAAGAAAATCAAAGTGTGCATTTCCAAACACCTACAGCATAGAGCTGGTTTGGAATAGATTGCCAGGTTGCCTGACAGTTGCCATTCTGCTGCACAATAATGACATGTATACCGAGCGTCTGAGTGGTTGTATGACAGACCAGCACAGCCCTGCAGTGGGAGGCATCATTTACCACAGGAATACACACCATCCTGACTGGGGGCCCACTGGCTGCTCTTCCTGGTCCCTGGTGGACGGCGCGTTCACTTCCCACCTGCTCGGCTGTATGGTTTGTGACAAATGTTGATAGATGTTGCAAGTTTATAGAGATAATTGATTGTTTAAGCCAGGGAATCCCCCACATGTCGGCTTCATTTACTTACGGCTTGTTCATTTGCCAATTTGCCATAATTTGTTAGGGCCTTTAGTGGCGTGTGTGCATGTATGTGTTCCTGTGTTCATGACAGATTTAGGACTGTATGATGCCTAAAGCTAACAGAATTCTTTTCATATACACCTGTCCCAACTAATCCAAAATTGTGCACGCAAATAGCTGGACCTACTGTCATGGGAAATAAAATAAAGTCTTGTTGTGTGCATATGCTATACCACACAGTCAGAGTAAAATTGGGGGCCGTTAATATTATACTGAAAACAGTTTGACCACAATGAGATGTCTGTGGCGTTTGTGCAATCCTCTTAGACTCTACAAGTCAGTAATTACCCTTTTACAAACATGCCGCGTGTACATAAAAGCTTTAACAGGGAGGAGCCATGTGGTCAGCCAAAAGCTGCTCTATAGGAGAGCAGTGTTGCAGGGAGCACCTGTTCGGTAGATGCAAGGAAGGAATGTAGACTGGAGAAGTTTCTTTCAGGATGCCCCAGATGCCAGTATAGCACAGATGTTGTAGTGTTGCTCCAAAACCACAATCACAACATATGGTAATTGCTGCAGAATTATTTTCTGGCCAGCTCTCTAACCAGGGGCTGATAAAATGGAGAAGTAAGCTACCGATGCTCTGTGGAATGAACACCTGCCAAGTCTAACTACATGAAATGTCAGTCCTGTGACTGAAGGGCCACCAGGTAAAGCCATTACGGCTTCTGATGGCCACAGCAATCTGAGAGGACATGGGTGAATGAATCTGCAGATGTTTCTCTCAACATTCTTAGCAAAGTTGATTGTTTGTGATCCTTTGTGTGTCTGACCTGGATATCAACCTGAGCATGCTGTCACGGAGGTAATTTTAAAACACAAATACGGGCGATTAATGCATTTACATGTAAGATGGAGTTGCTTGGATTGAAAACAAGTTAAAAGAAAGTAGAAGTGATTTTTATTTAGACTGTGTTTCAAGTTTTGGATCAAAGGACAGAATTTTTTTGTCTTCTAGGTTGGAGGGAAAGAAGTTATCTGTATCATGTTATCAAATGTTAGTTATATAGAATTCATGTTCAAGATATTGTGCGATTCGTAATTATACAAAAGATTACCTGTATCTACTTTTTTTATTCACTATAACAGTAAGGGCTTTGTAGATATACTGCAATTTCCATCCTACTGCAGGATAAAGGAAGTATATTTAAGGGTAAGACTCTTCCAGGGATTTTTCTCTTCTTGACCTCTGAGTGAAAATTGTCAGGTGGGAGTTTTAATGTAAAATGGATGTCTATCATATGCCGAGTAGAAGCAGGGCGAGTTTATGAGGTTCTGCCCTCTCAGCAACTCAATATTTTAACATTTTTGTGTCTGCCTTGCAACCAAACTCCTCCAGATATAATATGAGCTGAAGCTGGAAAACCGTACAGACGTACATGCAAATGTGAGAGGCTGATCTGCAAAATTAGGAAAAATAATATACACTAACAACACACAGCATTACTGTTATTGTCCAGATATTGCCCAAGCTTCTATACAATAAATATTCTTAATTTTGCATGATGACAGAAATACAAATTTTACAACAATAAAAGTAAAGAATATGCACTTAAGTACCAGGAATGCTTGTCTGCAAAATATTGATTGAATCTGAATTTTTAAACCAAGTGTTGCCATAACAGAAATCTCCGTTGTAGACATGTCAATGTCTATATTCCTTTTGCCCTCTCATCACAAACAAAATGTTGCTTCCTTGTCAAATTGACTCATTTCCCGGTGTTGTTGAGGCACATCTAAAACATAGTTAGGGTTTTGTGAAGCATTCAGCAATATCCAGGAGCAGCGTTTTATTTCACTCCAAGGCGTGACTTACCAGTCACCCGGATATTCAATCACAGAGCTTTCTTAATTGTACATGTTCAAATGTGGTTGTTTGGCTCTGGCTATTAGCTTTGCAGAGTGTGTGGAATGTGTTTCTGTTTCAGCACAGTTGAATTCAGCCATTATTCATCCATAGCCCAGAACCAGCCGATGGGGTTGGTTAGAAAATGAGCCCTGTTCTCTGTTTCTCAAGTGAGTGTCTTTAGTCAAGGGTAAACACACACGCACACATGCTTTTATACACACATGCACTCACGCATAGCTACACACTCATACACACACAAACGTCACCACAATGACCCTACAAACTACAGAGCCATCCAAGAAACTTGCATTAGAACAAATTAGAAATCAGACTTGTTCTCTTCTGAGTTTTTGGCTCCACCATCTGGTCTTTACTGACACAGTTCTCAGTCTAAAACTTGCACTCATCTGGAAAAACTTTATAGTCTATACATTACATTAAATCAAAGCAAATAACATAATCTGCATATAGTACACTACACTTCAGCAGACTGTTGTTCTGCTTAAAGACACTAAATAACTAACGAATTCCGCTTTCATTTCAATGATTAATAAATTGCTAAGTGACTAAACTCTAGCCTTGTAACTGGCAAAACAAGATAGTTCTTTTCAGACCTTAGATGGAAAAACCTGAATGATTATTGGCCACAAAAAGGAAGAAAAGCCATGGAAACTGCAATGTTAAACAACCTACCAAATCAGGAATTATTCAAGGGTATTGTTCAGAGTAGCATCTAATAAATCTGGCATAAATAAAGAGTGTGATTTTGGTCCTAATTTGCAAACAGGAGAAGAAAAGGAGCAGAGCTGTGGCTTCGCACAGTTGTAAGTTTATTGATTGGTGAAAATGAGATTGGTGAAGAGAGAGTTTTTGCTCACTAGGGGGTCGACTGGTAAAGGAAGGAGGGTGTCTCACTTAAAAAGATCTCATGTTATGGCAGCCGTTATTAAGGCTCTTCATTTGCTTTTGAAGACAGGCTGGGGGGGATCAGTCGTGGCAGGTTACAGACATGTGGTGTCTCCATTGCTTATTCTCCTACTGACAACAGCCTTTGAAAAAACGTTCTTTTCTTTTTTTCTGCCTCTGTGTGCATGCAATTTACAGGTAAGTGTCTCTGTGGGTTTTTGTTTGTTGAAGCGTCTCCCGTGGAGTCAATTTTAACAATTAACACCTCAACTGTTTCATAAGGACATCAATCCACTTTTAAGGTATCCAACACAATGAATTAAACCAATTATGCCTTTTATGTCGCTGTAACTTAATAATCTATTACATAAAAAATAAACCAGTTGGCACTTAAATATTTTGAATGTTTTACAACAGTCATTTTTCACAGTAAAAAAAAAAAAATCATCAGGTGCATCTTCATAAAAATATAATTTAGTATTTAGAAGAACACCATGTTTGAAATTTAAATCTAAGCTTTTCAAAAACAGATAGTTTATCTATATATCATCTACTATAGGACGCAACTCCTTGAATGATAGTTGGTCTAGAAAACAGAAAAGGTTTCCTCATTCATCGCTTGCCTAAATTACTAAAATTCCAAAAGTGTAAGGCCAGGACCACATTAAGTGCCTTTAATTTCATATTTTTTGGCATTCCATCACTACCAACAAATCATTTTAGACCACAGTGCCAAGGTGGACACATTTTGAGACTGCTGGTCTTACACTGCGATGTCGGCCCAGGAATGATTTTAGCATAGTGGCCACAGTCTGAACTGCAGGTGACATGCAAAAAAAAAAAAAAAAAAAAAAAAAAAAGGTTATAAACACAAAATATTTTGTGAGGGTCACATCCACCATCATGACTCATCCATTTTTGAGTTACTAAATTCACTGAAAAATTAAAAGTCTCTAACAGTCAGATGTTTTCTCAGGAGTTTAACTGACAAAATCAAACTAATCCCACTGGAACAAGTAGATTAATGCAAAATTCAGCAAGAGCAATGGATGGATTAAATTATGAGTTAGGAAAAAAATCAATTCTCGGTTGACCTCAGTTCTTCCTTTTTTGCTGACCCATTGTGATTAATTTTGGTGAGCTCATATGCACAGAGGACACTTACTAACTTTGCTTCACATGTATCAGAAGAAAACCTACAAAAACTGTGAAATCCTGAAATAATTTTGGTACACTGATGAATGGTGCTAAGCTGCACATGTGCATGAAAAATGTCTGACAAAGCATGAAAATAGACACAGGCTTAAAAGTAGGTTTATCTCGTGGCCCTCCTGGCCCCCTTTCCCCCTCCACTAACGATGGTATGGTGACCGAGCATTCGCTCAGCTGAAAGTCGGGCTTGTTTGTTTTGAGGAGCATTCAAGCACTTCTTCCACAACACGTTCTTCCCCTCGCCAAACCATGCTGCTGTTACCGCTGCTGAGAACTGGTAGAGTGGGTTGCCTTCCATTAGAGCAGCGTTGGGGAACTAACCATGCAGAAAGCAGCAGGCTTAAGGAAAACTTGTTTCTCTTTTAAATGGATAGGCAGTAAACATCCTCCCTAGTGACTGCTTTCTCCAGACAAAAATGATATTTGATGCTTATACCAACTGACTAGGGCCAGATGACGCCCTCAGTAGGTGGGTCTCTGCCAGACTCAGGGCTCAGTTGGACCTTTTCTCAAGATAAATAAATGTTTGTGAAATAACAGTTCAACTGACCTCAGCCCCTTTAAAGCAAATACGAAGGAGTCTTTCATATGCAATGAGCTAAATGAGTTAGTTCAATTTAAATCATGTGGATATTATTTAAACTCTGTGTCCACACAAAAACAGGTCTTTACATTCACCTCTATTTTTAGCCTTGCTAATTTCCTATGGGAGACAGATTTGTTTTCAGGATGCTGAGGGAAGCAGGAGAATAGTACAGGAATGATTGAGTTGCAAGTGAACATGCACACACAAACACAAAAAAATGTATGAATTCATGGTAAACCAATGTGCATGGCTGAACTATGTGAAATGCAGTGTAGGTCTTGTTTGCTAAGCCTTTGTTAATGTGTGTTCAATCTGAACACAACATTTTTTTCAAATCTTAAAAAGCATAAAGATTGGAGGTAAAGATGCAACTGTATTAATTAAAAATGGTTTAAAAAAAGACACACATTTATCTATAAGCTGTATCACACCACCAAAATGAACGTATAGACACAAGAGGAAAAGGAAAAGGCATGAAAGCAAGAGAAAGAACTGAAGTGAACTGAGTTTTGAGAGTAAGTCTGAGTGAGGCTCAGCAGTCAAAACAACAGCACAGTGCACAAAATATATGTGATGTAAAGTCAATGTAGTGGACAAACCATTATTGTACCACTAAACAGGCTTTTATAAAAAAAAAAAAAAACACAGAATTGCTATAAAAAAAACTAAAGTGAACAATATTCACATTCCTTGAGTATTTTTTTTCTAATATTAACATCTGGATTTCTATTTGACAATATTACAACATAATTCTTATTAACATGTTAGAATCTCCAGTCACTTAAAATGGATTTGCACATACATTCTGATGCTATTTTTATTTTTTCCCTTCAGTGGTAACCATTGGAGCAACTGTAGCATTGTAGACATAAAAGTAATTGGCAATTTGCTAAGCACTTAATCTATCATCCCCCATAAAGGCACAGTTAAAGAGCTCTTTTGTCTAATTACACTGAAACAAGAGGATTATAACAGCGCTATGCTTTGCTGATGCCTTTGTTGAGTACAAGCGTTTTAACTCAGATGTAAATCAAGAAATGATTAGAACAATATCTCTTCCCCTTTTAAGTACAGTTGTTAATCCTTTGAAAAATGAAGAATACAAGAGGGAGACATTTAAAAAAAAAAACAGAACCATAGTCATGCAAAAAACAGAAGTTTATTTGCCTTAACACATTTATAATGCATATTATCCCTGGAGATTCCTTCCCAAATGAGCAAATAAATACCATTGTAATGCAGCACAACCCTGCCCCCGATTTGAGGCAAATCCCCCATTAGGAGTATAAATCTGCAAGGCTTTGTGGGTAATTAGTGAACATGCTCGGGAATGTTAGCAAGGCTTGGCAGGTGCGTTTGATCAGTGGCAAGAGGCAAAATCACTGTTGACAGAGAGAGATGGCAGGAGGATGGAGATGGGAGGGCAAGTGGGTGGAGGAGAGAGAAGTGTGAGGGCTGATGGGCAGGTTTTCCTAAACACTTTTTTAAATTTTATCACAGACACACCAAAGACAAAGTGGTGCCTTAATTTGAGATGGTGAAAGAAATTAAATTTAGCAATTAATCACTGAAAACTACAGTCTTTGCAGTGTAATGTTCTGTTTTAGATATGAAAAATAAAGACTATATACTGCAATGCTTAGCTAAAGAGACAATGATCAAGCCTCATCTAATTAAACACAAAATATAGGGCTTGAGTAATGTAGTTTTGCTTTTAAACAAACTGGGCTTCAGAACACAAACCAGTAGTCTTGTTTCATAATGAGAACTTCTTCAAACCCCAATGAAAGCTATTAAAATATTTCTGTTTTAATATTCATGATCACCTCATCATTGAATTTAGTTCTAACCTAAGATTATGGTTTTATTAAAATGCAAAGGTGATGTGCATCAATTTAATATCAATGTGAATAAAATGCAATTGAATGACTGCTCTTAAACACATGTTATGCTGCTGAATTATTAATACTATTGTGTGTGGGTTACCACGGGTTCAATGAGGCCTAATTAGAGAAGATACAGTAAGCTAATTTGCAGATGCCAGAAGCATAGTTTATATACAAGAGCTAATATTTGAAAGTCAAATTAAAGTTGAAAAGGCCTGTAACAACTGTTAATTAACTCTGGTTTTGTTTTTTCCTTTGACAAACTTGAACTGAGTACAATATTCACAGGGCTAGTGCTTCACATTTCGGACCACAAAGATAAATTTCAAAGCTTTGAATTATTCGTTTGATGTGGGTATTCTCTGTAGATTAGATATTATTTTAAGATCCCTTTGTTAAAAAATTCATTTTTATTATCGCTGCATGAAATGCATGGCAATTCCCCACATAACTAAGCATTCGTGCAATTAACATCTTCGATCGGGTTCATATTCCTGATAATTTATACAGACTCTGTACCTCCCCTGTGAACGCTTGCAGGATTTGACTCTTCCACAGCTCCCTTGCATTTACAGAATCAGCTTCACACTGATGAAAATGGAAAGTGAAACTTTAATGAATAGGACTTGACTGTCACGATAATAAAGACTTTGAAACAACACCGAGGCCAGTTCAACAAGCAAGCCGACAGCAGCACCAGTGTAGTGACATCAAACCAATTAAGACTGACGATAAATATTAACAGGAGTGGGTATTAACAGAACATGACTGGGAAGCCAAGCTGTAAACAAGTCCTGGATGGCTGATCATTAAAACTGTGTCACACAGTGCTGCACAGCAATGGAGAGAGAGTTATTTCATCACCAGAACTGATCTTTTCTCAGAGCTGAATGAAGCACTAAGTGTTATCTTGTAATCAGAATAGAAACTGGTTGGTACAGGGTCGCATTCACCTATTAGGTCATGACTCAGTTTAAATTTTGGTGGGTGATATCCACACTGTAAATAAAAAAAAATAAAACCCTTGAAACAAATAATAAGGGCCTGCCCCAAACATTATGATGTTATGGCACCCTCACAATGATCACCATATATCATCAGTGGAAATTAAGGTTACAGAAGCAGCAGTTTCTTTCAGAACCATGGCTGCATACATGCAAACATAGGCACACACCTAAAGAGAATCACAGGAGTGTATTGGCCATTTTAATGAACTATAATCAATGTAGTGGAAAGAATACAAGCTTACTCAAAGTGTGACATTTACTGTGCAACAGAATGTTAGTGTAAATCTATCTACATTCTAAGAAATAGGATCCTGTGTGAAACCCAGCCATCCTAAAGACTAAAATCAGGATATTTCAGACATTGCTGGATGGTTTGTTGGATCAAATGACAACAAATCAAAAATTAGGTAGAGAAAGAGTCATTATGCAGTGTATGTGGTGACAATGTGGTGTATTCACTGGAAAAGTAAAGCAAGTTTTGCTAGCAATATATCTTGCCCTCTCCTCAATTTGAGAACTGACAAAAAATCTTGTGCAGCTGGTTGCCCTGTAGGTCTGCCTGACCTCATGATAGGCACAATAGTGTGGTTTCCACGATGTCGATTTGGCTTCAAAGAATGGCTAAAATTGCTTCACTGCCTATAAACCCGATTTAAGAGCCACAATAACAGAATTTCTGAATCTGAACCAAAGTTAAGCCTACTCCCTTCAACTATACAAAGGCTGAAAATGGGGAAACTTTGAGCACTGGTGAATGTCACGGTTGCTAATAAATAGGCAGGATTAACGCATACCTTTTAATATTCGCGCTGCTTAATGGGCTGACAGTGTTGAATTATCTATAGGTCTCAGTGATTCAAAAAGGACCATCAAACCCAAACTTGAGAGCAGTGTCTTGTAATTGAATAATACATTACATGTGGCAATTATTTCTGTTAGAAGCAGACTGAGAAATCAATAACCAAGGGATCAAATCAAGGACTGTGAAGCTCTTGTTTCTATTCCCCTTGTGACCAATTACATCACCACAGTTTAAACACCTGCAGTGTCACAGCTCACTGTGACACTTTCTTGCAGACTCTCACACTCTCTCTCTTTCTCTCACGGACACACATCTAAATTGTGTTAGACAGATGTTGAAGACTCTGAGAAGAGAAAGGTGCCTATATCAAGATCTCATTTAAAAATGTATCAAGTGCAATAAATATGTGCTGGGTGCTAAAATTTAAACATGTTGAAATCATGTCTTGAGGATTAATGTACTATTGTGTGCTAAACGAACTGTGTATCAAGACATAATTGTAAATATGAGATGATGGGAGAGTAATGCATCTTTGTTGAGATAATATGCACTCATTGCACAGCCTGACCTGGAGTTATAAATTATGCACTAGTTTTTAGCTCCAGGCACTATGCTCCCATGACATATGTGGTGCTGATTAAGAGGGAGTGAAATGGGTCTGTTTTAATGAACATATCCCATTACACAAAAGGCATAGCTTCACTGTATCTCTTAGAACACACAGGTGACAATGAACCTCTGACCACCTCCTGGTCTGTTGGTATTGGTGAACACAATTTGCTTTTATCTGAAATATTCACAGCTCCTAAAAAGGCTGATATCAAGTCTCATTAAATGTTGATGCTCATGGTGAATAAAGAGAATACTGGCTACATCAAAGGCCTTGTTATGTCCAGTGAATACTAACTAATCCCGAGTTTCTCTTCAGTAAGACCAGCAATGTCTGTTTCACTGCTGGGACCTTGCCTGGTACTGACAGTTCCAAAAAGGAAACTTCTGTACATCACAAGGAAAATGAGGGGGACACATATTTTAAGTGAGACTGATATTTTGTTGTAATTATCTGCTCTAGCATGTGAAGCATTGTGTTTCATGTCCCCTTTGTACTGCTCGGTGCACTGATATGCTTCCTCTCATCTGAGAATGGATCATCAAACTCGGTCAATACTGCACAACACACACAGGCTCATCCAAGCAATAATAGCCTGGAGTCAAAGGATACGTGTTCCACGGTTGATTGATTATTAGTCCCATTTGTATTACTTTGTTTGCTTGAGGGAGGGTAGTGTGTGTGCACACCTGTTTGTGTGCAACCAGACACATAAGAAAATGTTACCTATAAAGAAAGCATAATTTACTTATTTTAATAAACAGCGTTCCGTGTCCAAAATCATTTTCTCAGTATCAATAAAGGCAGTAAACTTTGCCAAACACTCAAGAGTCTATAAAACAACCGAGGCAATCAAAATATTTTTTGAGAAAACGGGACCAGCAAAAACCCCTACGATGTTAATAGCAGTCATTACAGGTTGTTGGTGTCAACAATCATAGCAGGATAGTGAATAGAGAATAGTAAATGCTACGGTGAACACTCATAAACCTGGGCAAAGAGAAATACAGCGTTCATGAAATAAAAATCATGGGCAGAACTGCAGATCCACACTACTCTGATGTAGAGAGGGAGAGTGCAGAGCTGGAGCAAGTTTTACAGAAGGTTAAAACATCCACAGGCTAGTTGGATGAAGACATGCACAACCAAAGGACTTAACATCAAAAGAACCTGTGTTTTCAGCTATTCTCTGTGGTGGGCTTGCTTTGCATATTTCATGGCGGAGGATTTCATATCTATGCCCACCTTTCTATTGATATGGGCAAAGCCTTGCCTATCATTCAATTAAAATGTTTTTTCTCTTTCAAAATGTAATCTGTTGTTTTGAACTGAAGTACAATTTCGGTTGTTGTTCTTGACTGCAGCAGGGAGCCATGCTAACATGTGGAAGCCTTCACCCCTGTGCAGTTCTAACCCCGAAAGTGAAGAGCAAGAATAAGAACGCAACGTTTGTTTTTCTCTACATAAAAGCCTCCATATGACCTATGGTTCTAGCCAGACCTTTAAAGAAATGGAGGACAATCAAAAGGACAAATGTGACGGGCCTCCTGTGTGAGGTACAAGATGAATGCGAAACAGCGCGTCGGTTCTGTGATGTCTTTGACCTGATAGTTCAAAGCTGCTCCTGGACTCTGGACCCCCGTTCAGTATGTGAGCACCTCAGACAAAGGCTTTGTTCATAATAAAGTAAATCTACCACATTGTTCCTTTGAGCTGAACATCACCGTTTCAACAGGGAGGATACTTACTAGACCTGAGCAAAGCAGGAATGTCTGTACAAATACATCACACATATTGACATGATTTAAAAAATCTGAAAAAGAAAATTTTATTTTCATTGATTTTAGACAGTGTGGTGATCCCTACCAAAGTTATGCAATTCAGTCCTTTCAATCTTTATTCTCTCAAACTTATTTTTATGATTATATATGTCAGTATTAAAAATCTATACTGAGCCAACCTGGTCAACCTCAGTAAACACTTTACCAACGCTTTTCATTATACATAAACTGTTCTCAACAAGCACAGTCTTGTAACGAGGTGCATAATGCAACTCTGTTTGGCGGGGACAGGTTATGTGGTGGCTATGCACAAGGCAGGGTGCTGTGGAGCTACAGGACACTAACTCCCCTCTCCACCACCCCAGCTCTGGTATGAGCAGGCATGGGGAGGTGGTCCAGCCTGCAGCCATAGTTAACCATGGCAAAGCAGTGAAGGCTGGCTGCTATGGTGCCTCCATTCCTCCTGAGACACAAGGGTGAGCAAGCCTTTGAAGTTAAAAGTGTGGCTGGAAGACAATATGGGCAGTATGTGAACATCTATCTGTGCTGTGTGCTGTGTAATAGGAGGGCAAAGGTGGGATTTGTGATGGTGTCTTCGCTGTACAATAGAAAGAAGTGTGACTGCAGCGCTGTAATAAGAACTTAGTTGCAAAGGCACATTTATATGTGCAGTATTTGTGGGTTAAACCACCACCAACCAAGATTTGAATTACTGGATTATGCATACAATTGCACTGCAAACCAATTTATTTGCATTTTGTTTCTATGCAAGGCAGGTCTTCACCTGGTCTGGAGCAAGTTTGTGTTAAATTGCTTCCAAACACCGTCATATAATAATGTCAATTTAGCAAAAACTCTTTTAAGGAAAGAAACAATATGTCATTAACATTTTACTCTTTAGTCCCAGACTCTAGGTTTGTAATCAATAGGAGGTAAGAGAGAGGTTTAACTGCACACAAACCTGTGCTATCATCATTTTTTATTCCTAATTTTATGATAATTCTATTTTTACAGCACTAATATGAAAATGTAATAAATCACATCAAAAACAAAAAGGAGACAAAACTGACAAAAATTATAAAATCTAAAACAGCATGTCACACAGCAGAAAAAGAAAAACTAAATAAATAAAAACAGCAAGCTATGTACAGGTAAAATCCTCTTTTTTCTCAGTTTAATCCTTACTAATGTTTGGACGCTATTGAAACTCTCCAAGTTAGTGTATAAAACTGATCAAAACATTTGTATCAGTTTTTTCCTTATAACCAGTTGTGCTGTGAGATTAAGACTGCAGTTTCTATATATGCATGCATGATCAGAAGGCATGCAAGACAAGATGAATGCCATTGCATTAGAGCCATTTCATTATCCGGCAAGGTCCCATGGCACTGCCCTAATGAGAAGTCTGACAATTAGGACTGCATGTTGTCTGTGCCTCCTTTAAGAGAATATCAGATAGGCATCTTTATCAAACAAAGTTTTTTATAAACCCCTCCGTCACTTACAATTAAGCAGATCATCAGCAGGAGCGTGAATATCTGAACAGAAGGCCTGCTTTCCATTTCAGAGTACACACAGGGCATTCCTATGCCTACAAAGGGGGCCTTGAGAGAACGAGGGAGCAAGAGTGTGTGAGAGAGAAAAATGAGCTAAATATCAGACTGAGAACAACGCAGGCCTTGCAAATGTTAATGTTGCCATTAGAAATATATATTTTACACAGAAAACAACCCTTTGTAATGACAGAAAAAGTTCTGAAAGTGGCTTAAAGGCCTGCAATGGCTTCAATCAGCATGCAAAGACATGAGGATTTTTATATTTCTTTCAACGCAATTATCAATAGCCATGTCACAATGTTAATTCAATATTAAAAGGACAGTGAATTGACATCCTGACATCTGTCTGATTTTTCTGCCAAAATGGCTAAAATAATTAATGCAATAAAACCAATTAACAATATTGACAACCTGACTGAGAACAAGCGTTGTTGGTGTTTTGCTACACAGCACATGAAGATATTGATATACTCACAAAGATCAGGTCTACAGGTATGGAAAAAGGCTGATCATTTTGGATGAAACAACATGCTGCCATTTGGTGTTAAATTTGATCATCCAATTATTCTCAGTCTAAGTTCACACAACACAATTTTTTTCGCTTGAATAATTAGTTTGATTAGACAGTTTTATTACAGGAAAGGAAAGGTTTTTGCATCAATCATAAACTTTATGAATTTGAAAGAGAAGAAGAATAAAAACAAACCGCTGTTACTATATTTCGCAAATATAAAATTGATGAATTGAGAAATAGAGTTGTATGGCCCTTTGCTGCCATCTAGGGCATCAAAACAGACATTACAAATTCTAGTTTAGAGATCTGGTACTTGGATATTATTTTTTACAAATCTGTAGGTAACAATAAGTTCTGAAGTCTTAGCATTGGCGGTAGTTTTTCTTTGTACTTTCTCCATTGAAAAACAAATTATGGATATTGATTCGTACTTTAGCTGGTGATCAATGTATATTAGGCAGTTGTTATTAGAGTAACATACATACAAAGTAGAGCCTATTAAGGCTAGAAAAATAATGGAAGCAAGCTATTATAAATATTGAAAGATTCTGTCTGTATTTCTCTCACCTCTTTGATATTTAAGTCCTCATTTTTCCATTGCACAATTAAAAGTCATGGTATTATTTTTCTCTTTGAATTTAATGCTATGCACAAAGTTCATCTTGAAAGTCTTTGGAAAAATCCAACTGGAGGGTATCTAGATCAAATACAAAAGTTTCATTACCACTGACATGTAGGAAGCCAAATTAGGTGCTGAAATTACATTAAATTAAACCCAGCAGACTTGAATGCAGTGTTCACCATAGTGCATTATGAATATAATATGAAAGTGCTGTATTATTAAAAAGGCTCTTAAAGCCAGTGTTTTTGGAGCTTAGAATAGTTACTGGTGTGTGTTTGAAAAAAAACTAAGACACCGTATTTGCACAGACAGCCTCACTGACAAAAAAAAATTTAATTAAGCACAGCATGCCATTGATGTACAATATGGACAGATGAATGCCTCTTCATCAAACTGTAAATCAAATTTGTATTGGAGTAGATTAAGACCAATGGATTTACATATTCCTATAATATCTAACTACAACCACCAGGTGAAGGTGAAAACAAGGGCTTAATAGAATTTCTATCATTCAACATCCAATTTTCATGCTATGTATACACGCTAGCCTTGAGGGAAAACAAACACGTTGATGATCAAAAGATGTCTCGTGCTGGCTGATGACTAATTATCCATGCCAAACTATGACATAAAGAGTGTTTTGCCTGAGTAGATTTTCTTCATTACCTTTACAAATATAGCTGCAAAATTAAAAACAACACTATAATTATTTGTTCTTCTTACCAATGCCATTTGCTAAAATTGCACTATGCTGTTTGCGTGAGTTATCTTGACATCTAGACAATGTTACTGAAGCCCAATGTTAGTATATGTATTAATTTTCTTAACTGCATATTTTGCACACAAACACTAGATACATTGATTGGATTGGATTTTTCTGCATGACAACAATCATAAACTGCAAGCATTTCAGTTTTTGAGAAATTATTTTATAACAAACCTCTCGTGTGCTTTCAGCCCCACCCACCTAAAAAACAGTTCTCGGTCAGTAATTGCACATTACCACAGCTATCTCCATTCTCACCAAGAAGTCCTCACATATGTGCAGCACAGTACATCTTTACAGGCTCTTTGTATCACCACACATATTTAGCCACATGGTGGCATTGCACCACAGAAAGAAGCAGACGGTGGGTTTGTTATGGTTTTAGGACTTACACTCACTGACCACTTCATTAAGTACACCTTGCTAGTAAAGATTGGACCCTCTTTTGCCTTCAGAATTGCCTTAATTTTTCATGGCATACTTTCAACATGGTGTCAGAAACATTTCTCAAAGATTTTGGTCCATATTGACCTGATAGCATCACGCAGTTGCTGCAGATTTGTCGGCTGCACATACATGATGCCAATCTCCCGTTTCACCACATACCAGTCTGCGCATTCTCCTCTGACCTCTCACATCAACAAGGCATTTCATCCACACAGCTGCTGCTCACTGGATATTCTCTCTTTTTTGGACCATTCTCTGTAAACCCTAGAGATGGCTATTTGTGAAAATCCCAGTAGGTCAGCAGTTTCTGAAATACTCAGACCAGCCCGTCTGGCACCAACAATCATGCCACGTTTCAAGTCACTTAAATCCCTTTTCTTCTGCCATTCTGATGCTCAGTTTTAACTTCAGAAAGTTATCTTGACCACATCTACATGTTCAAATGCACTGAGTTGCAGCCATGTGATTGGCTGATTAGCTACTTGTGTTAACAAGCAATTGTACAGGTGTACCTAATAATGTTGCTGGGGATTGTATATGTATTTGGTCATACATTGTCCCATAGTTGAAAATTTGCCAGCGTAACGTGTCTCTTTACAGTAAGCCATGAGGAGTGTCCTAATGTGTTTAGTGTGACAGCATGTCATTACTGGTGTAATGGTGTACTTTGTGAGATCAAGAACAATAACAAGAAAGTGAAATTCATTGTTATAAATGCAGAATGTATCCAGCCTCATAATGAAATATGAGACTGGATACATTTAGCCATGTCAAGTGGTGACTGAAAACAGTAAGTGTATTCTTGAGGTTACAAGGCTGGAAAACAGGATCTATCTTGTTGATGCCTGGACTGGCAGGATAAGGCTAGGTAAGGAACGAGTACAGAATTTGTCTCTTCATCTGTATCAATTCTGAAATGCTGTTCTAAAAGGCTCCTAACGCCTTCATTCGGGATACGTTGTGTCAATAGCCCAGGCCTGCCTTTGCACAATGTAGCTACTAGCTAACAGGAAAAGATGTTGCTAACAAAGTGAATAAAATACTGTGTCTGTCAATTTCACTGGAGAATGAAACTGAAAAAAATGCAACAAGCCACCTCCAGAAAGGACATCGATGACATCTACAAAGACATTTTTACCAGTCAGTCACACCTATCTATTCACAAAGTAAGGACAGTGAAATCTGCCATTCACTGTGAATGAAACCTGGCAACCTTACACCGTTTTCAAGGTCTACTACACAGGAAATTTGCACTGAACGATGCATGGGAACTTTAACAAAAATGAGAAGAAGTTCACTGTCTAAAGCGCTGTTTGTAAACAGTACTAATGTGTACTCATGAAATATGGTGGACACATTAGAAAACAACTGTCCAGATGAGTATGCAAATTCTATATCCAATACAGAGCCCAGGCACTGCCTACTGTCTATCTATACTATTTGCATCGGTCTGTGTGAATTTAATGTCTAAGTTTTGCAAAAAGACTAAGAGGAAAAAGGCTCTCCAGGAATAATGGCTCATTAATTTCATTGTCTGTGTGGATTTTCAGTCATCCAGGTCATGGTGATCCTTGGTGCTTCAGTAAAAAGCAAATGACTTCTCTTTTAGGTTCTTGAAGACGTTTCACTTCTAATCCAAGAGGATTTTTCAGGTCTTTAGAACTGAACGAGAACTCCATTTGCTTTTTACTGAACTCCCTGGACTGATTTTACTGTGGATTTTATTGTGTGTCAAATTACTATATCTTGGTTTCCCTATGAGACAAGTTCTGTTTCATAGAAATGAACTGTAGCATAAGTTTTAGCATCTGGAATAAATGTGTACTAGACAGCTGCTTTCATGGCACTTCCATCATCCAGACAGATTTCCATACCACAAGACATATGTGAGCCTTTCATTTTACTCTTATATGTGCAGCGAAGTTGTGGACCCAGCAAGCGACTTGCACCCACAAAAAGATTGTGAACCTTTGCTTAACAAGAAAAATAAACTACTGTATCTCTAACTTACTTCCACTTTAACATCCAGATGGTGATGAAGCAAAAGTGACAGATGCTTGTCCCCAGACACTCAAGAGATCTGGCATCTCCAACAGTTCCACTGAGACTCTGAACCAACACTTACACCAGCCCTCATCTCCTTCGTTAGCTTTGTTTGGGAGTTCACACATGGCTACTCACATCCGAGAGTAGCCCCATTCTCCTCTGTCTCATCAACTGAAACATGTATTGCCAGTCAACACTCAGGGGGAGACAATTGCAAATTTTAAACACACCCTTTATCTGAACAGGTTTCAAACCCTTGTTCAAGTTTATAGTTTCAATAGGTTAAACTTCACTTAGATTGAAGCTATAAAAGACAGGGTACATCGTAATGTATATTTTTATGGTTTTAACTTTCGACCAAGAACTGGCAATGTGATAAGTAAAGTCTGTTTCTTTGTTAAATTTAAAACATTTCTTTGTATATTTGGTTATGTGGTTACTTGAGAGACGCACACACTAAATGCCTTAACAAATGTTTAGCACGTGTTTGGATCACTCACTGACTTAACAATAGAGCTGACACAATAATGGAAGTAAATTGAGCACCAAAAGTTTAAAAATCAAACTGTCTGCTTCAGAGCTTTGTTCAATTGTGGAAATACTGCAATGCAGACATTAAGTTAAAAGCTTACACTGTGTAGTAATTGAGCAAATTGACAAAAGTGAAAAAGAAAAAAAAAGGAGGTTCCAAAAATGTCAGAATCTATCCAAGTTACCAATCAACAGAATCTATATATTACAGTAAACCAATACTCAAATACATGTCAGGTCTTAGACAGGTCTGCAAGTGTACAATACTGGCTCAGTCAGTCGGTAATCACATCAATGGCACTGTGTTTTTGTAATGAATATCCTGCACCATCATATGTGTTGTGGATCACAGGACTTTTGTAAGGCAGATACAAGACGTCTCGATCCCACACTATGTAACACAGTCCAAGATTTGACAGTGAAAGTCGGCAAATGTTAAAGTTGATTGTAAAACACTTCATGTTCATCACTGGTCTACTTTACATAAAAATTTATACTGAGTTTATCTTCTGCCAGTGGATTTTCCATATATATAAAAAAAATAAAAAATCATTTTTAGACGAAGAGGAGTTAAAGTACTCATTTTTTCTCATTTCCAGTATTCATTTTCCACAGATACAATGGCTGGAAATGATTTCAAAATCTTCTCAACTGGTCTCACAAATGATAAATGCATTTCAGGGAGAAAAAAATCTTCAAATTTCAATTTTCTGTTACTGATTATTTTACAAGTACAATTTAGAAGAATCACATGCATTGAACAGATTTACATTTAAATTAAGTAGAATCATTTACAGTTCTGACACACAGACTAATGCACAATATGTGTGGCACAGTTCAGTATCTAGTGTTGTAATAATTTGCTGTTGTTGATACTCCAAGTTTTAAAAAGCACACTCTCCCTGAAGAGGCTCAAACAACTGGTAGAACAAGCATGTCAATTAAGAAAGACCAGCAGCCATGAAGCTCAAGGTCTGTTACACAGGAACTCTAGAGAAATGTTGACAGGACTCAAGGGGGCTGTTACGACTGTAACAACGGGTTCCTGAGGATATCCTCAGTTATGAAGAAGAAGGTCAAACTAACTGTTAATAAAACAGAATGACTGTATTAGTGGAGGAACTGATATAAGACAGCTGTCAATAAGACAGAACAAAAATCATAACTGTTGTGTTGACCACTGATTACACAGATAACAAGATAGCCAGAAGCTGATATAAAGTCTGGGTGCCTGAAGAAACTATGTTTTACATACAGTTTACTTCAAATTCATGATATTTAACTGTTTCATTTGAAATGGTTACCGTGCATGCTTTTTAAAGACACCACTATACATGGATCATTCAATTCATTCTCTGTTAAACTGATCACAAAGTCAGTACTCAATCGGCTCAAGCGAATGGCTAATGCTTGAAGTCCCGCACACCTGCACACACCTGGACCATTTTACAACAAACTATTAAAGCACAACCTTACCTGTAGGTCAATTTAAAACCAGAATTGCAGACTACACTGCTTTAGAATGCAACCCTTTTTCACTGTGTTTTGTTCTTTTCATTCTTGTTAAATACTTCCCTATTTATTCTCTTTGACTGTACTCTCAACAACATGAATATGCCTGCATGCTTTCAATGATTCCATAACATTTAAATAAAGGTTGAATGAAAATAGTGCTGTGACAACTCATAATGTCTATACTATCACAAAGATTTCTCAAAGGTGCAGTTTTAAACAGTCTAACCGCTTATTTTAAATAGCTGTCTCCATCCACACATACATTTGTATAATGCAGATTTGTGATTGTTGTTTGAATTTTATTATGAACTAGGAGAAGGCATAGATTCATATTAATGCAATTTTGAATCTTTGGACTCTACTGTTTGTTATTCCCAGCAGCACGGGAAACACATTTAAAAGTCGTGTTTCAATATGGCTACTTACTTTTTAGGGACAAGTCTACACGTGGGCAGCCAAACATCATGCTTGCTGACGCACAGCTCAGTTTTAAAATAAGTTTGACTGGCAGTAAACAACCTTGACAACAACATGGCATTTCAGTGATAAACAACTAATAGCCCCACACCTGCAGACCTAATGTTTATCATTTACAACACTGATAATCCAAGCCAGTGGCACACACACACAACAAGGCAAAAAACAACGCTAATTTTCAGTGTGCTTACGTCGACAGTCAGATAATAAAATATTTACTTACTGTTTGGTAAAACTCCTCACGTCTCAGCACAGCCAAGAGGAAAAAAGTGCGGCACTCTTCTGTTTCAGCCGGTCCAGGTTCATCTTACGAACATTACCACGAACAACAACACTTCGGATACTTCACTAACATCTCTGGAGTTCATGGTAAGTTTGTTTCTCTCTTGTCCAGTTAACATTTGTTTCTCTACACCGAAGTTTGCAACACCTGTTCCAACACATTCCTGGTTGCGCAGTTAGCTGTTAGCTAGCAGTAGGCTAGCGTCGTCGTGATTGTTGTGTCCAGCTACAAATGTTTTGTCTTTCCTTTCACGTTGATTCTTCTGAAGACCGGATACATTTAAAACGACTTTGGTTTGACTGAGCTGCGTGATAGTTCTTTACTTTCCGACACTGACTAACACTGTTTGGCCACCAGCTGCCAATTAAGATAGCTAAACAGTCCGTTTTACTACAGAATCCATCAGGTGAGGAAGGTTCGCTTTACCTCCAACGACGCAAAGAGGAGTAAAATTCCCGCCCGTTCTCTACCTGGCTGATATAGCTGTTAAAGGGTAAGTCCAACGATCCCGACGCCCCCAGAGCAGGAAACCAATAGAAAGTGTCAGGATGCATTCCCATATCCAGAGTAGCCTACCCTACTGTGTATGATAGGTTTTTTTTGTTTTTTTTTGTGTCCCAGCCAGCACTCAGTATGTCAAAATACTATGCCAAAATCCCACTGTGTCTTAGTACATCTGCTGCACAGTTACATCATAATTCTCACAAGTTTAAAAAAGTTTTGCACTACAGAATGCGACCGTCAAAGTTTAATGCGTAGTATTATAAAAACGTAGTGTGTCTCAATTTTATGCTTACTGCCTTTACAGCATCTGCACTGTAAAGGCAGCACTAGTATGAACTTACAGTAAAAATATCCAAGTATGGGATGTAGGACGCAGTCTCAGGCAGGCTCTGGGAGGTTAACTGAAATGGATCCATGAGCCCAGAATTGCATGGAGGAGGCATATGATTTAAATCCAAAGGAACTCTTCGTGCATCTCTTACATGAGGCAGGTGTGTTGGAGACGGACGAGCAAATCCAACAGGTACAAAAACGGACCCTAACTTCTATCCGTCCATTATCTATACACCACTTAAACCTCATTCGGGTTGTGGGGGTGGTTGGGGCTGGAGCCTATCTCAGCTGACTTAAGGTGAAAGCAGGGGACACCCTGGACAGGTCGCCAGTCTATCACAGGGCTACATATAGAGACAAATAAGCACTCTCACATTCACACCTATGGACAATTTAGAATTTCCAATTAGTCTCAGCATGTTTTTGGACTGTGGGAGGAAGCTGGAGTATCCAGGTAAAACCCACACATGCACAGGGAGAACATGCAAACTTCAGGCAGAAAGATCCCAGACCCAGGCTTGGACGTGAACCGGGGATCTTCTGGCTGCAAGGCGACAGTGGTGCATCATTTGTTTATTAGTTATTGCTGATCAGAAATCACGGCAACACAGAATGTGGGTGGCCATTTAATATAGATGTACCCACAAACAAAATGGCCTTGCGTTGAGCACAGGCATGTGTTATGCATGGCTACATTATGTACAGATACCGAATCGTGTGACCTAGATATGTTGCGGGCAGCGGGAATTGTGTATGTACCACTGGGAAACGTTTATTTCAATGAATGAGACACCACCTCATAATCCAGTGTCCAAGTTCTTTAAATTCAATCTTTTCATTAGACTTTTTGATAACCAATGTCCCCTAATTGATCAATATTTTACTCTAGAACCTTGGAAAATTAATACCCACAATTACTACTTGTTGAGGGATAAAGGCACATTATCACATTTCTATTGAATTTTTGATATAATGCCATAATATAAAAACTTTTCTGCAAACCAACTAGTATGTGATTGTGCAGAACAGGCTAAATAAAAACACACAGCAGACATTTTTGTTAAATGCAGCAGTGACTTATTGTAACCACTGGAGGGCGACGTGAGCCAATTATAGCATGATTTAAGGGTTTAATTCCAAGTGACATGCTGACAATTATGTCTTCAAACAAATTAGTATCAAATATAAGTTTGCACCTCATAATTCAACAATTATTCTTTAATCAAGTTTTTTGATGATCTACATCACATGCTTTGATTTTCTGAAAAAAAAACTTTTTTTACAATACCACTTTATGTGTACATTTTTTTAAATTAATCAATAAAAACCTTTTCAAACAACACAGTGAGACAGGACAGCCTAATGTAGCTAAAATACAATTTATTCCAGCTTTCAAAACACAGTTATTTGAATATTTAGAATATTTAGAAATACAGTTTTTCACACTTGTTCTGTTTACTATGACATATAATGAATAGTTTCACATCAAGGCACAAGACAACCACAGCTGTTGAAGGTTGTGTCAGTAGATGTACAGTGTCAGACTTCCAGTTGAAAACACTATGCTGCAGCCACAGGTCAGAAGTGCAGTTTAGCCACAGGCCAAGACAGAGGAAGAAATCTTTCATTCTCCTTCTGAGGGAAAGCAAATCTTCCTCATTGCCTTTCCACGATGACACTAATGCTGTTTTAAAGCACAGACTAACAATGACTACAGGCAGCTGTCTGGTATTCTAAAGGCAACATATCAGTCCATGTTTATGATGGATATTTTTTTAAATGACACTCATTTTAAAGTGTGTAGAAGTGGATGATGATGCAGTTTTGTCACTCAAGAGAAGAGGGACTTTGCCCTAGAAAGGGAAAGAGAGGAGAGAAAGCAGAAAAAAATTTGTGTTATGAGAGAAAATTACAAAAAGATTCAGACTGAGGAAAGATATTAGGTGGGCTGTTTAGGTTTGTATAAAGATTTGACAGTAGAGTGCATCAGAAAATATAAATCGAGAGAGACAAGGGGATCCGTGTGACAAAGTTGTTTGGTCACTGTAGTCCTGCTAGACAATCCAGATGCTTTTTTGTAAATTACATAAATGCAATTAACTGAGTAATGCCAGCTTTTTGTCACTGAAAGCCAATTGGGTTTGGTGAATTTGTGGTATATACAACATATGACAAGCTACAAATCCTGACATATTTGGTTATTATATCGAATTGTTGTAAAAGTTGAAAGGTAAAAACACTTATACACATATATGGTATTTACAGAGAATCTGCCAATTTGTTAACATATTTGCAATGAATATATTGAGACTGTGTATAATAAAATTTGAAAACAACACTTCTGTGACATCAGATAATCCAAATGCAGCAAGTGCACTTTGTGTTTAAAAGAATTTATAGGCAAGAAGCCTTTTTTTATTACAAACAGTAATTCTCAGTTAGTTTTTAAAACGTTCATTATTGACATACTGATTTTGTTAAATCCCTCGCTTCTATTCTATCTACAGTAGTAGTAGCTAGTATGAGGCCAACAGTGATATGAAGTATGAACATACCCTGTATCTGGTCTTGTGCTCACACAGGACCATACCGCTTCCGCCTGCCAAACGCCTGGGCACCAACGTTGGTGGGAACATAGTTGCTGTGTCCCAGACCCCCTGACCGACTCAAAAAGTCAGCCAAACGGTGGGTTACACAGGTGGATGTGTTGCAGCCCCGCTTTTGTACTGTAGCATTGCTTGGAAATTGAAAAAGACAGTGAAATATGACATTTAAAATCAGATTCAATAATTAAAGACCTTGGTAAACTTTAAACAATATTGCATAGAATTATAAACAACAAATTAAATAAGCTGAAAATAACCTACATGTGAACTTTTCTATTAATCGTGTGTGTATTTGAGATGCTTACCCTTTTCCTGTTTTCCTTTTATTATTCAATATGCCAACAAACAAACAAAATATGCCAAAAACAACCTCCAAGTAAAATATCAGTTTATTATAGGGTGAAGCATAATTACCACACCTTTTTTATTGTATTATACAGAATTGCCAAAGTTTAGTTGCTGTTTTCAGGTTTCTGCCTAAATCAAATGTCTGCCAGTGGAAAATTAATACAAGGTCTGTTTTTTTCGAGTTCATCATACAAATAAGATCAGCATGCCTCAGCGGTCTCGTGTATGGATAGAGCTGGATGAAAAGCAAATGTTAACTCAGACAGACAAAGAATAGGTGGGCAAAAACTGAGACTTTCAGTTGTATGAGTTGCTGTAGCTTTCGTATTGCTCAGACAGACTTCTCTTCTTGCCAGGTGTCCCTGCTCCCACATCAGTGCGAGGATAGGTTTGTAGTTTGTGAATATCCTGGGAGAGTTTGCCCAGCACACAAGTGCTTAAGCCGGTGCATCGCTTAGACATGGGTCTATCCAAGCTGTTAGAGATGGAGACAAACATGCAGAAACAAGCTTAAAGTGACATGCAGATGCTTATTTAGATTTACATGCATGGTGTTTTTCTGAAATGTCATGCATTTGCAGAAAAGCTGTGTTTGATATTTCAAAGGCATGCTAACAGATCCAGCAGGCATATGAGGATATGTTAACCAGATGTCATGCTATTATCCATTTTGTTTTCTGTAATAATGTCTGTCATGCATGTTCTCTAATGTTTGGTAACATTGTCTGTTGAGTTTTAGGATGCTCTATTGCAGGCTGTCATTTATTAGCGTATGAATGGTTGAATGGATGAACAACGACAGTCCATGCATTAGGTGGTTATGGCACAAAGAAGATGTATTTTACTTTATACCTTGATAATTATAAAGACCAAAGTTGGAGCTGTTGGGCTTATATACAAAAGTGTGTTATATGTAACTTAACAGACAGTTAGATAAAGAGATGGATAGATAAAACACCCTATACAGTACACTGAAATACTCATTTTCAATATTAACCATGTTGAGATGATATATAAAAATATTAAAATCATACCTGTTACCGTCAGCTGTTTGCTCATCTGAGGTGATCTGCATGAACTCCTTGACAGCTTTGAGTAACCTTTGAGCATCTTCGTCTGATAGTGTGAGTCCGTCTGTCATGGACTCCTTACTTGTTCTGAAAACACACATTTGATAGATTGATCTCTCAGGTTCTGCCAATACATTGATTTTTTTTTTTAAATAAACAGTGTAAGCTGTGCACTGAAATACAATAATAGGGGATGCAAGGCAAACCTAAAACAATATGATGATAAAAGCTAACGAATTTAAAATTGATTCAACTGGTGATGCTTGCACGAGTGACTAGACTAGATAGAATATGCTTAAAATCCGAACTTTTGGTTTAATTAGTTAACATAAAATGTGTCCAGTGCAAATTATCACTTCAAAAATGACAATCAGACTTTTTTTGAAAGTAAATATATCTCATTCTGGGGGAAAACCACCATAGCTCTCACCTGGATGGAGCTGCCTGTGAGATGTACATCTGACAAATGATCAGTGCATAGGCAAGAAGGAGCGTCCAGAGCTTAAACATTATCATGATTACCTGTGGAAAACACATGCAAGTAACAGAATTTTTACATTTTTTATATTCATAGGATTTTATACCATAAATATAGTTTTGCACAAAGTTTCTCATCTATTGCATGCACCCACAGCTGTGTGAATCCCCTGTATCACACTCTCCTACTGTTGGAGCCACTGAAGTTGCAGACAGACAAAAGAGTTATTTGTGGTATACTTGTGCTGGATGCTCTGCCAGCAACTGCCGTGTCTATTAGCAGAATAAAGTGCAGCCTACGATAGTATAACATCATCAAACCAGCAGAGCAGCATCTTCCCTCCGTTAGCAACCAGTAACCATCAATACAAATTACTCCCTTTCTTGAAAACGCACAGCTTCATATCTGATTTTTCTAAGTGTGACAGCATAATTTCTACCTGAGTCTAAAGAAACGGTCTTTCATCTATACTCACCGAGAGATAATAGATCTTCTGGTAGTGACGATGTAAACGATAGACTCACTTTGAATCTGCTGTGCACTCCCACAGCACATGGTTTTATATATGTTCCCCATGGGTTTCTGTGTAAACTGAGAAGACACTTGATCATAGTCTATTGGTCAGACAAATGCTTTACCTCAAACTGCCAGCCAATCAGAAGTTCTGCTTCACTCACCGAAAGCCAATAAAAGAGCATGTATGTAAATTACATCACTTCATGGTCTTTAGAGTTCTTCATTCACAAAAAGCTGAATTGGTTGGTAATATAATTTGCTTACAGACGGAGGTGGGATTTTAAAACAATGAGACTGAAATATCTTAGACACTGACACGGTGTCTCTGGTTCTTCTGATATGTGCAAGTGGACTTCATGCTGTAAATGACCTGGTATTACAGTGTGTAAATATGGTTACAATGATCAGACAATTCAGTATCAGAAATGTATGTTCAATTAAAACTTTACAAAGCTGGTATTTATGACAGGGCCCCCATTGACAAACCACTTGTTGCCTTACACAATCTATATAATGGAATAGTATTAGGTACTAAGGATGAAATGCTCTGATTCATTCTTTAGCATTTTTTCTGCATTGTGATGCCTCTTTTTAACCTCAATATCTGCTGTTAGCTATTCTTATGATTAATATGCCATCATAATGAAGTTATCTGGTCATCTAATAGTACTTTAGGTGATACTCTGTGTTTACAACCTGTTCCCTTACTTTTCAATATAATACTGCATTATTATATACTGCTGAGTAATTTCAACATACATTGACAGAAACCGTAGTGAAGCTCTTTTCTTCCTCCCTGTCATCAGATCTAAAGATCACTCTGGAGGCATATTCCAAACTATGTGAATTAGTTACATTTTTTTTCTATAGGACTAGCGTCACCGTGAGCTCTCCATCGATAAACTAAACCCTCCATTCAGTGGCATTCATCCGGTTTCTCTGAGCTAATTATTGGGCTGTTGGTCTCCGGCCATGTTCTAATTCCCCTTATGTAACAATATTGGATGATGTATTATAAAGCATCCTGCCTCCCATTTATTTTTTTGCGTCACAAGGAAACTCATTAGAGTAGATGAGCCTTTTCGTACTATTGAGCAGACCTGCAGATCCTACACCAGAGGCACTAAATTAGTCTCCGACAGCTCCACGCGCTGTCAGAAACTGCTTGTGAAAGACTAAAGACTTCATACAAAGAAATACCATGCACATTGATTAATGTCACTTGTCTTTTTTTCATTTTAATACCCTGCCAAGACATTTTAATTACATATATATATCTTTTAGATAGCTTCATGACCCGAACTTCTAAGTCAATCAAGTCAACTATGTACTTTACTACAGAAAATCACTTACAACCTAAATTCAGAGAATGCAGGTTTAAGTACTAAAACAATCTTACTGTTTGCAAATATAAGGAGGACAGGAAGTGCCCGCCAATAGGCAAAGTACTATGTTTCTAATCTGCGTAGAAAAAAGTACACTCTACACTCTTTCGGACTAATGCTACTCCAAGCTCTTGATTCACCGCCACTTGCTCTGACCAGAGACACCAGTTGGGGCAGAGAAATTACATTCCAAGGGGAAAAGTGCATTGTCAAGACTGCAATTAGCTCACACTGTTCACATTCCCTAATGTTAGGCATGAATTGGCCTGGAAAATTAATTACAACACAGGAGAGCATTCATGACAGAGAGGGCAGCATTATGCTCACTGCAGCGCTCATCAGTGACAGTCTCAGCAGAGCTGCTGTGAATGTGTCTTCTCCCAAACAGAAGCAGCACCGCTCTTTGCAGAAGCTCTACTGAAGCGCCCTAGTGGGACTTTCCTTCAAAGTTCTCTCATTTTTCACACATTTTGCATTATCTGAATAGGCAGCATGAATCAATAATCAGCTGAAATGGTCACATAGTATATTAAGTAGGTACACTAGAAGTATAGTTTGTTGAATTTATGGCTTTTGTGTTGCCAAAAGTACATCAGTTCTCCACAAAGATTTTGCCTTTGTCAGAATCTAAGATGGAAAGCTAAACGTGGCTGTTAATACCTTCCAAATTGACCATGAATATGATTTGGATTGCATGCAGTCACAGATTAAAAGAGGAAGAGGACATTAAGGTGTTTGTTGTTGTGCAACTGTGAATTTGGGATTGTGTTTGGGGAAAGTGGGCAGAAGCATAAGCAGTTACATGTGAGGACGTGTGAAAATGTTCACAGTAGAAGAATCATTTTAAGACAAACTAACCTACAAGTGGGCGACTATGTGCAATTTGGACCAGTCTCTTGAACAGACAGCAAGTTTTAAACATGTTTTGAAGCCATTGTCAGAAGCCAAACCTCAACTTACACTGGAAGAAATGGAAAAATTAGCATCATTTACTACGTAGAGTGCCTGTAACGGATGGTGGAAAAAGAACAGTCAGCAAAAGATGTTTTCCCAGCATCTTCAAACAGAACATTAAACTTTTACTGAGACACATTGAATTATAAACGTAAAATGACGTTTGTCTCAGTAAAGGGACTTCCACCTGCTTCATTACTAAGCCCGCTAAAGCTAACCTAACATTTAAACACCTGCCTAGAGGTTGCACAGGGATTACAAGACCTCTTAATGTTCCTGCTACTGTCATTATGTTGTTGGGGAAAAGGAGGTTCTGGACAGCATTAGTATTAACAGAGAAGGTCAGTAATTACATTTTCCCCATACACTTGATAATTCCAGTTGTCCAGATGGTAAATAATTAACTGTAGAACCACAGTAGCCAGAGAACCCAACCAATCAAACAGCCATATATGTACCAGTTGGGAGAACAGGAAGAGCGCTCTCTAAATGACCTTATAATGTAAAGATTGATGCTGTTCTAGCACGTGTATAGTAACTGCATTAAAATCACATGTACAGGAGTAGATTCAGTGCCGGATATGGCTATGTGGTGGCAGCTACTCATTTACTGCAGCAGAGGCCAGCATAGCCAGACTTTTCACCAAGCTAGGCCCTAGATTTTGTAAAGCTCCAAAAAACAGTTCCTACACTTATGGAACTTAGATGTAACCATAACATGAAACTAACCTCATAATATTTATGTCCTTTAGTGAGCACTATTATCATTATAGGACTGTTTCAGCCAGCATTAATATTCTCTGTTCTAAGGTTTTTTTCTTCCCAGATTCAGTTTCACTCCTTATGTTGCCTGTAACTTGTATACATACTCTTAACATCTCATACACCAGTCTTTGTTGATTTATAGATCAAAATCATCTGTAAAAATTCCAAGCAATTGTGATTACATAATGTTATTAAAATAACTCTGATTCTACTTTGTCTGAATCCAGTGCCGTTACGGTAAGGTCCATGTTAACCACCTGGATGACTTGCCACTGGTGTTTTCATTAACCCAACCACTAAGAAGATAATCCAACAGTGAGAGCATGATTTTTTAAAATTTAAATTGACAGATGTGTTTAATGCTTCCAGAATAGCTTTCGAGTCAGGGGAGCTGGCAGGAAGCAAAGAAGTAATTTGCAAGAATGTCCTCATTAGGTAGCCCTAACATATCTGAATGATTGGGAGAGGTCTGGAGAGGCCATTGATGCATCTAGAAAAAAAAGTCTTACCAGCTGTCTCAGCAGGAAGGAACGACGGGATAAGCAACTTTATGTCTAATGAGGAGTCAGTCATGATGAACTGATCACTCAGCAAAGTGGAAAGGCTGATTTCACAAATGTGCAAATTGTTTCTCGTTTAAAATCACATTAATATGATGATTATTTTGATTTGGATTTACCTCTGTAAACACTCCCCACTTCTACAGAAGATAAAAAAATAATTGTTGGCAAGTAATAAATGAATGGATAAACAAGAAAAGCACAGAGAGAGTGCAGTACTCTGCCAAGGCTGCTCAGTTGTAGTGTCATTTCCAACGGCTGAAATCTTGAAAAAAATCGTGCCGGTAATCAAGGCACCATAGAATGTGGCCATTTAATATAGATGTACCCACCAATGTTCCCTCTAATTTTTCATGAGTCTGAGCAAACACACAAACTCCCTGAGCGTCCCTTGGACCACTGTGAGCAACATCAGACGTGTGCACTGTGGTCACACCAGCATCACATCCATTCAAGTTACATGGTTTATTAAAAGAATCAAATTACAGCATTTACGTTTCTGTTAAAAGTGATTATAAGCATCCTCTGGTAAATTAACAACCAGATACTGATGTCTCTCACCATATGGACTTCAGGAGATGACTGGGGGATGATAAACTGTGACCTACTGGTTGGGTTCTCTCTGTTCTCATGTTTCTTACATGTTTGTCCCCTGACAGCCGAGTCCTAATGTTTTTTGAGCAACACACCATACTATGATGTTTTTACAATGATGGTTCTACTATGGAACCAGTTTGACATGTTCAGGTGTTCTTTGTGTGAAAACTCAGAGATTTCAGGTATCAGAAGGTGGTTTTCAACTTTCTTTGTGGACTTTCTGCTTCAACTTTAAATTAAATTTCCTTCACTAACCCAGCCCTCTGGACTTCCAGGAAGCTGTGTTCCTATTGGCTGCCCAGGTGGCTACTTGGTGTTATCAGGAACACCTGAGCAGCTTGGTGTCTTCCTGCTTTATTTAGCTGCAGTCAAACATTTCCTCTGCTTCCTTCACCACTGAACCGGGTTTGGCTCCATTGCTTTAGTTTGTTCTTTAGGCGTTGGCTTGCAGCTTCCAGCAGTAAAATCGTCTTTAATGTGTTTCTTGGTATGTTTAAGGGCTTTGTACTGGATAGTTGTCTTGGTAAAGGTGGTTCTTTAGCCACAGTTAGCACATGGTGCAATGTGTGCAGTGATTAGTGGATTTGTTGCAGCTGAGTTGTGTCTTTATCTTGGCTGTAGTGAGTCTTCAGAGGTTTTTGGACAGACACATTCTGTATTCTTGTTTGTGAATCAGTGTTGGTTGTCCAGAAGGTAAGAGTTCCTGTCCTGATTCTCTGTTCTCAGAGGTTCTCTGGTAGGCTGCAGGAGACTTTAGCGTTTGGGTTGTGCTAGTTTGGTTTTTGTATGGTTTCATTTGGACAACTATCTTGAGGCCCCTCCATGTGGTTTAGTGAGGTTTTCTGCAACAGTTCTACATAGCAACCTGCAGCAGAAGAGACTTTGAGAGTTTTTAGGAAGTTCTGGAGACCAGACTTTAGAGCAGCAGAAACATTTATCAGCAGTTTGAGCAGGAGAAGGTGAGCTTCAGAGTAGAAATGAGACGGAAACCTTCTTGACCCGTGTGGTGAGGTCCTGTACCAAGAGTTTGAGCAAGTTGTGAAGAGTCTGTAGTTCTTTGGTCTGAAAGCACAAGAAGAGTTGACTCATTAAAGGAGAAAACAGGAGATATTGTTGGTTCTTCTGTCACTCTGCAATTTCCTTAGATTGAATATCAAGTTTATATTTTAAATGATCTACCACATGAGCCCAAGAAGACTTCAATAAACTCCCTCCATCCCCTGGACACAACATATTTTATTACCATGTTAAATCTTTCTTTTTTTTTTTAATGTTTTTGAGTTTTAATCATAGTTTTAGCATAGTATTTTCTCCCTGCTTGTTTAGTTTTGTAATCTGTGTGAAAGGTGCTAAACAAATAAAGTTGAATTGATAAACTGAATAATTGACTAACTCATGACTGTGACAACAGGAGTATTTTCATTGTGACTTAAGGGTTTGTTTCATTTTTAAGGTGGGGGTTAAAATCTTGACAGAAAAAAAGATTAAAGAAATAAACTACAGTAAAAAAGCAATTAAATCAAAGGAAAAAAACATTTAATATAATAAAACTTTAAAAAGAAAATTAAACATTAAATACAATTAAATTATATTAGACAAAATATTTAATTAGATAATTAAACGGAAGATACAAAGCATGTGACTATGAAATTAAACAAAAATTTTTAAGCAAAAATATTAAACATTAAAGATGAAATGTTTTAGATAATTAAACACTTAAAAAATACAACTAAAGAATATTACAGATTTAGAAAAATATAAAACATTTAATTAGATTATTAAACCTTTAAAAGTCAAAACATTTAATTAAAAAATTTAATGTTTAATTAGAAAATTAAATCTTAAAAACAATAAAACTTTAAATAGGAATTAAACAGAAAATACAATGAAGCATTAAAAAAGAAAATTAAACATTAAAAGGTGATAAAACATTTAAAAAGAAAAACCTTAACAAAGATTTAATCGAAAAATTAAACATTGGGAAAGAAAAGGAAATTTTTCAAACAAGCCGATTCAACATTTGAAAAAACAACAAACATTAAAAAGACAAAACATTTCGAAATCAGATCAGACATTAGAACAGAATAAAAGGTGAGAAAAGAGCAAAACTAAACATTTAAGAAGAGTCAAACTAAAGACAAAACATTTGAAAAGACACCAGTTAGACTTTAGAAGATCACATTAAACAGAAGAAACAATAAAACGATCAAAAAGAGCAAAAACAGATAAAGATCTTAAAGCGTTTTCTAGTCTGAAATGAAAACATCAAGTTGTTTCTTCAAACATTTCCTCTTTCTATGTTCTTGGTTTGATTGTGGACAGATTTACTAAGAACTCATTTCAGAAAACTGCTTTCCAGATAAAGTCTACTAGAGGTTGAAGGCATCGATCAAACTAATGTTACCTTCTGATCTCCACAAACTTTACTGTTCAGTGAAAAGAATCAAAGTTTGTTCAGGATTTCTAAAAAACCCACAGGTGAAGGTCTGAGAAGAACTCAGATTGATGGTCTAAATGTGAAATCAAGACTCATGGTCACAAATTTTACGGCTTCTGTTAACTAGAAAGTTCAAACTAACAGCGACGTACTGAGAAACTTCTAAAATTTCAGTCCTCAGACTGTCTAAAGGTTCAAACTAACAGAGAAGTACTGAGAAACTTTTAAGATTTCAGTCCTCAGACTGTCTGAAGGTTCAAACGAACAGAGAACTACTGTGGGACTTAGAAAATTTCAGCCCTCAGACTGTGTGAAAGCTCAGGTCCTGAGGACTCGGGAGGTGTGGAGGCTTGGAAAGTCTTGGAACTGAGGGTTCAACCCTCCAGCACAAAGGCTGAAGTCCAACCTCCTGAGAAAAATGGTCGAGACGAGACTCAAGTTGAAAAAAAACTTGAAAATGACAAAAAATAGATGATAAATGTGCAAAAAAAAGAAGAATTAGTATCTGAGTGAGTAGCTCAGGAGGATAAGAAGAGGACTGCCAAGCGGAAGGTCACAGGTTCAAGACCCACCACTGGCCTTTTTCTTTGTTTGTCTTTGTCAGGATTTTGATAAAATTTAAGAAGTGTCTGGTTTTGAACCAGCGACCTGCAGCTCCACAGGTAAACCCTTAACTCACTGAGCTACAGATCAGATAAAAAGAAATAATTTCGTCGTCCCTTTGTCATCGTAGTTTCCAAGTGACCTCACGGGTGGAGCCAAGGCGGAGTCTGGGTGGAGTCAGGGCGGAGAGTAGGCGGGGAGTTGGGTGGCGGCCTCCCCCCTCTATCCCCCCCCACCTCCCCCCACTGCCCACCACACCTTCCCCCGCCCGACGAGTTCTTCGAGTCTCGATGAGTTCCTCGAGTCTCGACAGGTTTTCCCGAGTTTCTTGAGTTTCCACGAGGTCGGAGGCAGAACAAGTTGTCATGAAGAGGTGTTGAAGTCGGCCAGGTAGAGTGACTTTTTACAGCAACTAGAAAGAAGACGACTAGAAGAGCAGGTCTTTAACCACCATCCATAAAATCCATGGAGTCGGCTCCAGAGAAATGAAAGAAGGTCAACTTTTATCAACCTCCATCCAGATGTTCAACTCGATATCTTTACTTTGAGATTTTTAGCACCACAAACCTTTAGTATCACACTTTATTATCCTTTATTAGGACTTTCATGGAATCCACCAGCAGATTGTTTTTGTTGAGAAACTTTATTCTTGTCATCGTGGGACTGCAGTATTTAAAACTGTTCCTTCTATTTGACCTCATGTTTATTAGTTTTAGTGGAGACAGTTTGAATTGTCAATTAGTCTCTGAAAAACTAAATAATAAATTGGATTGGTCAAGAGGTTTAAATTTCTTATTTTGTCATATTTTAAATATGACAAAAAAATAAAAATAAAGCATCTTGAGACAATTTGACCTGTAATTGGCATTATATAAATAAAATTGAATTAAAATTGTATGTATCTTGTAATTTTGGAGTAATTCAGCCATATATGTTAGAAAACACATTTTCTTTGTCCATTAATCTGTCGTTTTCTCCAGTAATTCATTATTGTTTTGGTTTATAAAATGTCAAACCCAAATATATTCAGTTTACGGTCATAAAAACCAAAAAGATTTACATTCGTGATGCAGGAATCAGGCAGTTTTTCACTTTTTAATCTTAGTTTAGTCAGAAAGATAGTTGATAATGTGTGAATTGTTGCAGCTTGTGAGCCATAGAAGGTTTTAATCTTTGGGGCCCAGTGTCAGAAAACAGTTAGAAACCAACATCAACAAAGCACTCAACAAAGATTTGAACATCATTCAAGGGAAATTCAACTTTTGCATGACAATGTCTAATTAAAGGACATTAATTTCCCATGTAAATGTGTGCTATTCATCCTCTGGAGCTTTCTCTTCACATCGTCTTCCACCTGGACTGGTTTGGTCGGGAACATGTGCAACAAACATTTGAAAAACTGCACTTTAACATCAATGAATGACACTGAAGTTTAATCTCTACATAATGAGACTGAGTCTGGATGTGCTGCTCTGTCATTAACTCTTAAGTTTAGGGAAAGTTCAAACAAAAGAGTTCAGATAAGACTTGAGAATGAGCTTACTCTGAACAAACATCTCAGACTTTCTGAGCTTCAGTACCTATAGCAAGATATTTTAACGACAAGCAACTCAAGAGATCCAGAAGTTGGAGAGAGTTAGCTTTAGCTGAGCCAAAGAACATGTGGGACGCTAACCTAGCAAACATTTCAGAGTTTCTCTGTGAATTCTGAGAAATAATTTCCTACTTAATGACAGAGCTACACATCTTAACTCAGTCTCATGAAAACAGACTCTAATTCAGTGTCATCCATCCATATTAAAGTGCAGTTACCCAAAATGTTTGTTGCATGAGCTCCAACAAAACCTGTCCAGGTAGAAGGCCACTTTGACAAACAGGAAGTGGACGATTCCAAGCAGATTTATAGAAGGGGGAACCAGACTGTACTAAGTGTCGTCGAGTATAGAGGGGTGTTTTGTGGGTTTTTAAGGCTGATAATGATTATTAGTGAGACACTTGGAGTAGATACTCATTTGCAGTAAATTAAAGTATTTAAAATCTTGAGTTAAACTTAGAAGAACAGAAAACTTCGCTGATACCTTTTTGTTTTGTTTACAGATGTTAAGTTAAAGGAGTTTTATTCGTGACGTATAACCAATCAAATCACTCCAGAAGACAGAGCGACCACAGGTAGATAAAGGTTCAGAGCCAAAGTAGCACCATTTTTAAATGTATTTATTACCATAAATCAGTAAAAAAATAAAATACTGCTAATCAGTAAATCAGTCAGCCCACAATTACTACAATTCTACAATGTATGTCTCTTTCCTTTGACTTGATATTTGTACAATATACGATGTATATGATGGCATTTTTTCATACCAAAGGCTATACTATGATGTTTTCTAAGAGACATACGATGCTACTCTGCCTGTTCTGGCCCTGGGATGCTGCACTCCTCCTCTGTTGTTTTCTGGATTGTACTCAGCTGCATGCCTTCGTCCACCTGGCCTCCGTTGACTCGTCCCGCCTGCCGTCTCTGGAGCTGAAGCTGGATTGGAACAGACCAAAGTACAGTCCAATCACGATGCCAGCTGCCTCTCAAAAGGTTCCTTCATCTGGCAGCACTTCTTCTGAGGGGAAGCTGAGCTGGCCCGGCAGAACTTTGGAGATGTGTTCCAGTGGTTGGTGGATGTGTGGGGAGATAGAGAGGGACCTTTGAATTGTTCAGAAAGGAAAACAGGGAACCCATTGGTAGTTTTAGTTTAGGGTGCTACTGCGGGGTTTTTTGGGGTTTTAAGAGGTGAACAGGAAGAGGTTTTTTTTCGTGTTGATTATCTTTTACTTTGTTCCTGGTTGGAATGCCCATCAATGTCAACATGAAGTTCACTTTTAGTTCTGTTTATTTATTTTTATTTTAATACCACCCATTTGTTTTTAACCCCCTCACATGTTGTGTTGTTGTAAACTTACTCTTTCAAATAAATTCTTGTCTAACCCTCTGGAAACCAGCGTTTGGACTGTTTTTGTGTTGCTCCTCACCTACTGACAGCTGTGGACTAAAGGCTATACTGTGACGTTTTTAGAGCGACATGCTATACTATGATGTTTGGTGGGCGACACACTATACTATAGGCTTCTTTAATTGACATATTACTGTGACTTTTTTGTTTTAGTTTTTTTTTTTTTTTAGCTAAATATAGGAATTCAAACAGTTTTAAATGTTACTATACTTTTACTTGTGCAATGAAATTATTATTCTATGGCATTTTTTAGATGACATATTATACTCTGATGTTTTCTTGAATTACATAGTAATTTGACAATATACTGCATTATGACATTTTTTGAACCACATATCATACATGACAATTTTAGGCAACATCCTATCATTTTGCGCTTTTTGAACCACATAATAATCTATGTTTTGTTTTTTTTTCTTGCCAACATGCTGTACTATGAACTACAGGCCATACTATGTTATTCTTAGTAAAGCATACTATACTTTGACATTTTCTGAACTACATCCTATACTATGGCATTATACACAGAGTGCTTTGGTTACATGTTGATTTATAATCTAGATTTTTTTCTGTGTTGTTTTTTGACGGGATTACCACAGACCTGACCGTGAACACTATCGACACCCACCTCAGGGAGACGCTGCCTAAGATCTCAAGGCTGCTTGGTCGTGGTCTTTCTGGCACGTACTCTTCCAAGATGAGCCGGGAAGGTTAACACTGATGGAATGACACCAGGTCTAAGCCGACAAACTTCCAATTCCTCCTCAACCCATAGTCTCTGGGAAACCTACATGGAGTAAGAAAAGTAGACAGAGAAGTAATTAAGTCTGTACACAACATATTAAAAAGAAATCATGCTAATAAATTAAGTACAAAGAACCGAATTCGCCAATATACTGGAGACCAGAGCTATTTAATTTGATAAGTATAACCTTGTTTAGTAACAATTCAATTATTTGAGAGCAGTCCTAAAGAACTGCCTGTAATCCCAATCATAAAATGGGTTTTGAGGAAGAACATAGATGGTAATCTGGATATACATGAGTTCGGCTTTATAACTACTATTGGCAGTATTGGTGGTAGTAATAGCAATGTGACTACTACTAGTAGTAGTGGTAGTACATTAACTACTGCTGCTGATACTGGCACTGCTACTACAACTTGTAATACTATTACAAATGCTGATACTACTTCTACGACTCTAACAGCTGTTTATACTACTACTGCTGCTTGTACTTTTAGTATTACTACTACTGCTTGTACAACTATACTACAGCTACTATTAATCGTCTGGTATTTGGTTGTCAAGCTACTAGCTCGCCTTAGCATTTGCTAGTGGCTAACTAGTTAGCTCTCATAGACTGGAAGCTCTCAACAAGATTTCATAATGAAAAAAGAGCCAAAAACTATTCTTACCTATGAAAAGTCATTCCAAGTTTCCTTGTCTCAATCGTACGACGTAGTGTGTAATAAGCCAATTCGGAATCTCACCGCGCCCAAGGTATGCTGGTCCGGGTGAAATGTCGGGATACCCCAGATCATAAACATGGCCGAGTGCTACGCAGATATTGATTACTTTGAACATTGTAAAGTCGATGCTTTAAAGGAATTTTGTAAGAAACGAAGATACGGTGTTATCGGGAAGCGAAAGAAAGAACTCGTGTCCCTTGCTTGGGCATTGTAATTTCAAAAGGCCCCAATAGTTTTAACAAAACAGCAGGAAAGGGAGGCTGTCAACCTTGATTATAAATCCCTGCTCGAGATCGATGTTGACGGGTGTCACCTGAGAATTCCAGATCCTTTAGAGCTCAGAGAAGGTTGGGAGAATGAGTCGACAGCAGCAAATAAATGGCCACCCTGCATGTACATAGATATCAATAATTATCTGATTAGCAAGGACGAGCAAAACTTGCTAACGAGACTTGCTAACGACTACAAAGTCGGCACGACGTTCTGGATCTTTTCTTTCAGTAGGAAATGTGACGAGTACATAAGGCGGGTCACATATACAGCGCAAGGTTCCTTTATTGCACTCGTGAATAGGGCAAAACTCTTCCATCCACTTCTTTAGCCCACGGGTACCGTTGTGGCAGTCCCGCACTGAACAATGGGACCTGGCATATTGCCTTAAAAAGACTAAGCAGTGTAAACACTTAATAGTCGCTACAAATAGCAGGTAGTTCCACTGCGATAGTATGGCTTTGTTGATAACGTAGTGTGTGATGAACTCTGATCCGGAAGCTATTGAGGGATAAACGTGCTTGCGTACTGAGAATTCCAATTTGGCTTATTGTATGCAGCACAGTGAGGCGGCATACTTGTTTCCGTTTTCACGCCGTCTACATCAACGGAATGCACTGAAACTTTGCCCCCACTAGCTTAGCCTCGCAGTAGCACGCAGCTCAAAGGGGCGTGTCCTATCTACTTATTCATATCTATGACAACAACGATGGTTGCACATAAGGACGTCTGACGTTGATTAGCTGCGTAAATACCATTATATACAGTCTATGGTAAATACGTATGTGAATCGCATCATTGGCTGCAGCAGCCAGTCACCGGTCACTCACTGACTCACATTGAAAAATAGCACAGAATGAATTGTTACGTATTTGTTTTATTTACAATTTAGGTTGATTTTTTTTTTTTTTTTTGTGCGCAGCGCAGATTTTCTGTGCGCGGAGACCATGTCAGCAGTGCGCAATTAAGCACGCGCGCAGCTTAGAAGTAACAGTGGTACCCACAAACAAAATGACCTTGCAGATAGTGATGGCTGATCGGGGCTTTGTTGAAGCTTCGACACTTCATTCAAAACATGGTTCATTACTCGAAGCCTCAATGACACACAGTGCTCGAGTAGGACATCTAGTGGTCAATAATATGAAGTGCAATCAAGACGTGGTCGTTGGTTCATGGATTGTTTTGGATTTGATTCGCCATGCACACATTCCTGTTTGACTACACTAGATGATTGTATGGGTTGTAGTGGACACAAAAATAATATTACTAGTAATAATAATGACAATAACTATTGAAGAGCACGTTTCTTATTTCCCATGTTTGTCTGTATCCCTATATACTCTTTGCTTATATTCTGTGTTATGAAACATTTAAACGGTGCTGCTACATTCATGAGATGGTCTACAAATACAGACTGATGTCATTTTCACATGGGGCTGGTGCAAATAAAGATTTTATGGATTATTATGGATTTTGGCAAAGTATGTCTTGGGGTTTATTGGTAAAGAGGTCAGTAAAGAGGGTGTGCTTATGTAACTGGTTATGAGGTTTTATTGAGAAATAATTTATCAACAGTTTTGGGACCACTGTTCCCTCTAAGCTGCGCGCAATATATTTTTTTTTTTTTTGCGCATTTATCATCTATTTTTTTTGCCATTTTCGAGTTTTTTTTAACTTGAGTCTCGACTCGATCGTTTTTCTCAGGAGGTTGGACTTTAGCCTTTGTGCTGGAGGGTTGAACCCTCAGTTCCAAGACTTTCAAAGCCTCCAGACCTCCCGAGTCCTCAGGACCTGAGCTTTCACACAGTCTGAGGGCTGAAATTTTCTAAGTCCCACAGTAGTTCTCTGTTAGATTGAACTTCCAGACAGTCCAAGGACTGATATCTTCTAAGTTCCTGAGTAGTTCTCTGTTAGTTTGAACCTTCAGACAGTCTGTTAATGTTTCGATTAAATCTTTAAGGTTTTTCTTTTTAAATGTTTTACCACCTTTTGATGTTAATTTTCTTTTTAAATCCTTCATTGTATTTTCAGTGTAATTCCTATTTGAACTTTTATTGTCTTTAAGATATAATTTTCTAATTAAACATTTAATTTTTTAATTAAATGTTTTGTCTTTTTTGGCCTTTTATTGGATAGGTGTAGTGAGAGACAGAAAACAGGGGAAGACTTGCAGCAAAGGGCCACTAGCGGGACTCGAACCCGGGACGCTGCGTCGGGGACCAGCCTCTGTACATGGGTCATCCGCTTAACCCGTTGAGCTATATGGGCACCCCTGTTTTGTCTTTTTAAGGGTTTAATAATCTGATTAAATGTTTTGCATTTTTAAAAATGTTTAACATTCTTCTTGTTTAATTGTATTTTTTAAATGTTTAATGATGGAAAATACTTTATCTGTAATTTCTAATATTTGTATTTGAAAAATTTTGTTTAATTTCATAATGACATGTATTGTATCGTGTTGAATTATCTCATTCCATATTTTTGTCTGTTTAATAGAGTTAAACATTAAATTACATTAAATTATATTAAACAGACAAAATATGGAATGAGATCATTCAACACCATACAATACATGTCATTATGAAATTAAACAAAATTTTTCAAATACAAATATTAGAAATTACAGATAAAGTATTTTCCATCATTAAACATTTAAAAAATACAATTAAACAAGAAGAATGTTAAACATTTTTAAAAATGCAAAACATTTAATCAGATTATTAAACCCTTAAAAAGACAAAACATTTAATTAAAAAATTAAATGTTTAATTAGAAAATTACATCATAAAGACAATAAAACTTCAAGTAGGAATTAAACAGAAAATACAATGAAGCATTTAAAAAGAAAACTAATCATTAAAAGGTGGTATATGTACAAATAATTTAATTGTATTTAATGTTTAACTCTATTAAACAGACAAAATATTGAATTAGATAATTCAACAACATACAATACATGTCATTATGAAATTAAACAAAATTTTTAAAATACAAATATTAAAAATTAGAGATAAAATATTTTCCATAATTAATCATTTAAAAAATAAAATTAAACAAGAATATTAAACATTTTAAAAAATGCAAAACATTTAATTAGATTATTAAACCTTTAAAAAGACAAAACATTTAATTAAAAAATTAAATGTTTAATTAGAAAATTACATCTTAAATTTCTTAAATCTTTTTAACAATAAAACTTTTTAAAAGTTTTATTGTATTATTTTTTTTGTTTGATTTAATTGCTTTTTGTTATGTAGTTTATTTCTTTAATCTTCTTTTTCTGTCAAGATTTTAACCCCAACCTTAAAAATGAAATAAACCCTTAAATCACAATGAAAATACTTCTGTTGTCACAATCATGAGTTAGTCAATTATTCAGTTTATCAATTCAACTTTATTTGTTTAGCACCTTTTCCACAGATGATAAAACTAAACAAGCAAAGAGAAAAAAAACTATGCTAAAACTATGATTAAAACTCAAAAACATTAAAAAAAAAAAAAAAAACACAAACATTTAACATGGTAATAAAATATGTTGTGTCCAGGGGATGGAGGGAGTTTATTGAAGTGTTCTTGGGCTCACATGGTAAATCATTTAAAATATAAACTTGATATTCAGTCTAAGGAAACTGCAGAGCGACAGAAGAACCAACAATATCTCCTGTTTTCTCCTTTAATGAGTCGACTCTTCTTGTGCTTTCAGACCAAAGAACTACAGACTCTTCACAACCTGCTCAAACTCTTGGTACAGGACCTCACCACACGGGTCAAGAAGGTTTCTGTCTCATTTCTACTGTGAAGCTCACCTTCTCCTGCTCAAACTGCTGACAAATGTTTCTGCTGCTCTAAAGTCTGCTCTCCAGAACTTCCTAAAAACTCTCAAAGTCTCTTCTGCTGCAGGTTGCTTTGTAGAACTGTTGCAGAAAACCTCACTAAACCACATGGAGGGGCCTCAAGATAGTCGTCCAAATGAAACCGTACAAAAACCAAACTAGCACAACCCAAATGCTAAAGTCTCCTGCAGCCTACCAGAGAACCTCTGAGAACAGAGAATCAGGACAGGAACTCTTACCTTCTGGACAACCAAGAATACAGAATGTGTGTGACCAAAAACCTCTGAAGACTCACTACAGCCAAGATAAAGACACAACTCAGCTGTACCAAATCCACTAATCACTGTACACATTGCACCATGTGCTAACTGTGGCTAAAGAACCACATTTACCAAGACAACTATCCAGTACAAAGCCCTAAAACACACCAAGAAACACATTAAAGCCTATTTTACTGCTGGAAGCTGCAAGCCAACGCCTAAAGCACAAACTAAAGCAATGGAGCCAAATCCGGTTCTGTGGTGAAGAGAAGCAGAGGAAATGTTTGTCTGCAGCTAAATAAAACAGGAAGACACTGAGCTGCTCAGGTGTTCCTGATAACACCAAGCAGCCACCTGGACAGCCAATAGGAACACAGCTTACTGGGAGTCCAGAGGGCTGGGTTAGTGAAGGAAATTTAATTTAAAGTTGAAGCAGAAAGTTAACAAAGAAAGTTGAAAACCACCTTCTGATACCTGAAATCTCCGAGTTTTCACACAAAGAACACCTGAACATGTCAAACTGGCTTCATAGTAGAACCATCATTGTAAAAACGTCATAGTATGGTGTGTTGCTCAAAAAACATTAGGACCCGGCTGTCAGGGGACAAACATGTAAGAAACATGAGAACAGAGAGAACCCAACCAGTAGCTCACAGTTTATCATCCCCAGTCATCTCCTGAAGTCCATATGGTGAGAGACATCAGTATCTGGTTGTTAATTTACCAGAGGATGCTTATAATCATGCTGATGTGGTCTGTACTCTACAGTATTTTAGTGACTCAATAAATGCCTAAGTTGGTTTTTTTAAAAATGCTTTTTAGTTTTTAATAAACATTTAAGAGCCTATATGTAATCAATAAATGGCCTTTGCCTATCTTACAAAAAACTCACTCAGAACCCTGATATGTTAACAGTACTAAATAAATCAATAAATACATGCATACACACAAAAATAAGTTAATACATTAACTGTGTTAAGATAAGATTTAGATTTTTTTTTTTTAAAAAGTTGTTTATGTTTTTGCAGAATCCAGTATTGCTCACTGGTTGGTCATTACATTTTGTTAGTTTGATTTCACTGTTTAAAATGATCCCACCTCTTTTCAGACAGAACCTGTGATAATAAAACAGTACAAAGTTTTTAGTTCCGTGTTAATAAAGCACTTAAAGCTTTAAGTATGGCTAAATGCTTTTTTCAGAATTAAATATACCACTCCTTGGGTGGTAGTGGCCCCAAGTTCAGTAAAGTTGGAAAGATATTCACAGATTCGGACTTCCAGCATCAATAACTCATTAGATATAGGTTGTCAAAACATAAACGGTGCCTCTTTCCCATTGTTGCAAGGCAGACAATGTGCTACAAGCCCAGTTTTATCAAAAGTAGCTGTCTTTCAAGCTACAGGAATAACATTGGTGTCTGTGGAGTGAACAGGGTCCGTCTGCAATTTGCAAAACCACTGCAACAGTAAAGAGAGACAAACATTCAATAACTTCACTCTTATACATTGTAGTGTCACTAAAATCACTGCAGCCTTCAACTGGCTCCTGTTGACAAAGTGTTTTAACAGAAATGTAAATGCTGTAATTTGATTCTTTTAATGAACTATGTAACTTGAATGGATGTGATGCTGGTGTGACCACAGTGCACACGTCTGATGTTGCTCACAGTGGTCCAAGGGACGCTCAGGGAGTTTGTGTGTTTGCTCAGACTCATGAAAAATTACAGGGAACATTGGTTGGGACTCAAGCAGTTCCTTCTTTTACTCACTATCTCCCCAGCCTTAGAAAAAAAAAACCTGTTCACACGGCACAGATGAGGCTGAGGTACACAGGAAATGTTTGGCTCCATTGTACAAGTTTGGGTAAACAGTTTTGTGGGTTGCCCAGTAAGCCAGTGGGTCTGCCGTTCTTTCTACAATTGCATTCGCTGTGGCGCTTTGCATTTGCCAGGCTCTACTTGCGTCTTCGTCTAATAGGCTCCACAGTTGAACTGAAAAATATTGAAGATCATCATCATCATCACCAGAAATGTCAGTCATTCCCTATTCAGAAGAGAAAAAGAATACCTGTGGAAGGTGCTGCTGGTGGTGGAGGACGAGGCTGCAGTGGTGCTTGTGACGTAGATGACTGCTGCTTGGTATTCTTTATGTTAATTGTTGTGCATTCTGTTATTAAATGTTCTTTCACACTGGCTGCCACTCTGATTGGTGAATCCAAAAGTTTTGAACTGCAGAGCCACAAGTGTAGCAACAGTCAGTGAACTGTTCTTTTCTTTGGTTTGTAGTCTGTCAGCTAAGCACCTGACAAGGTTCTGTGCCAGGTGTTGTGGCATGGGGGTGGTGAGTTGGGAATATATATATATATATATATATATATATATATATATATATATATATATATATATATATATATATATATATATATATATATATATATATATATATAAATAAAAATAAAATCTATCTAGCTATCTATCTATCTATTCTCTACGAAATACGAAATCTGACATACTACTAACTCTCAAAGCAAAAACAACAGCAAAAAAAACAATCTATTCTGCGAAAAACAATTCAAATGAACAACACTAAATAGGGATCTCCTATCCCGGAACACTCGATCCCGCTGAGTGATTCACATAACAAACCGAACCAATCAGGTGATTCGAAGCAGTTGAGTGCTTCAAACGTCACTGAAGTGATTCAAACGTCACGAGCCACGTGACCAAACCACGCCTCGGCACAGTGGCTCGATACGTTTGCTTCATGAGCTACAGCGCATGTGTCGAATCCTCGGGTATCAGAGGACCATCACTACTTGCAGAGCACAGGTGTGTGTTCTGCATGTGTACGTTATGCACGGATACTAAATCACGTGACCTAAATATGTAGCTGGCGGTGGGAATTGATGGGACTTGGAAACATCCCCACAATTTAATCAGTTGTTCCTTGTATCAGTTCTGATGGATAAGTCCACAGCAGTCGATTTGCTGTAGGATTGCAATCATGTGATCTTTAGCAGGCAACTGACGTAGTGTTCACTTGTTGTCATAGTTACATTGACGCTGTGCTGCTTTCTCGTAATGATACAGAAATCTTTAACAAATCCGTGGATCCAGAGTATAAGTCGCATCACTCCCAAAATCTAATCAGGTGGTCTTTGTGTCATTTCTGACCTGCCCTGAAAATTTCATCTCAATCTGCTGGCCCATTTTGAGTAATGTTGCTAACAGACAGACAAAGAGACAAAGAGAAACATAGACCTATCGTCACATAACTCTGCCGAGGCGCCGCCTCTGTGACAGACTAACAATTGTGTATTGAATACTGACTGACTGTCTCAAGTATTTTAAGAAATATTTTGTCAGGTTTGTGTTTGTTGATTTGTTCAATTCATTTAGCAAAATATCAAGTGTATATATTTCTTTTCTCTTCTTTTTGTCCCTCAATTTAATCTAGGTGAGCTTGAAAACATTAAAACCCTGAATCCCTCATACATTTTGCCATTGAGTAAGCCTTCTTATTCAATCCGCCTCCATGGACCCCTTCTTTGCCCATTACAAGAAACAAAACTTTTCTGGCTCTTCCAACAGTTCTGACCTGCAAACATGAAAACTCCCACACAGCTTTGCAAATTTGGAATGTGCTGCGCACCTTCACCTTTAACCTCTAAATGGAGGGCATGACCTAACCTTTAGTGTGTTTAGGTGAAGGAACCTGCAGTAGATTATTGGTGGGAAGGAAAAAGTTACCCTCTTTCCTCTTACTGAGGTATTTCCTTGCAGCTGAAGACATCCCAGAATATCATGCAGGTTGCATCTGTCAACAGTCACCTTAAATCATGTTGTAGAACCTATTGATCATCTCAAATTATCCTATAGGTTATCACCTCTGACCCTTGTTCCTATTCTGATTATCCCAAACTGAGGCTGTAAGCATGTTTCAGCTCTCTCTGAACTGAATATGGCCCTGAGAAAGGCAGATGCTGTGAAGACACGTGCTGTACTAAAACATGACTTAGTCATGATTAGATATTGTCTAGTTGACATTCTTGAGCAGACAAGTTGTCTCTATATTGGGCTGTAATCTGAGTATGGCTTTCCTCCCAACTCCTTATATACCCAAGGTCGAAGAGAATCCTCCAAATTGATGCTGCCAGTGCTCACATCACTGTGTTGCTCGTTGTATCATTTCTCATGATATCAATAAACCCTATTCTCAACATAAGCCATCTGAGTCCCCAGAGTGTCTCTGAATCTGCCTCCTCGTTCGTCTCTGACATCACAGAATTCTCTGACAACTGGGTCAAAGTTTATGTGCTTTAAAACATGGTAACACAGAGATATGCTTTATCAAGGTTCTTTAGTCAGCTCAGTTATATCAGGTTTGGTAAACAACAAGACACTCATTGATTTGTTGTTGTTTTGTGTGTAGTACATAGTAAATCTTTCATTTACTATCTTAAAAGTATATTGATTAATATTATCAGTTCTATTTATAACATTACCATTAATGTGGGATTCAGTTTCAATTTTAAAAATGTGTGTACTATGTTAAATTTCTGCTCATTTTGCTTCCAACTTAGTTCTTATGAATTAAGCCAGAGAGCAGTGACAACGGGCATATTTACATGAAGAATTGAAATAGATGTCAATTAAAAAAGAAGAAAACATATATATCTGAACACACTATGTAAAGAGAAATAAGACTAACAGAATATTTTAAGAAATTTTCTTTTAAAAAATACGAGCTTCTAGGTGAACATATAGAAAATGTAAATAGTGAAGGAAATCTTTTTGAAGAATGCTTTTCCAGTAGAGTTCAGACACTTAGAGACTCAATTCCAAGCTGTCCTGTCGGCACATCGCCTCACTAAGACACTTTATGTTGCATCACAGCAAGATGATGGCAACATCTCAGTTCCAATCTGTGATCTGTTGTTTTTATTTGCAACTACTGTTTGGCCTGAAACCCACATTGTGGCTGCCAACTGAGATTTAATTCAGCCAATGTCATAATCCCCTGCTTTGCTTTCTAGAAATGTTTGTTCACGTCAAATTTCATGTTTTAAGCAATACACTTAACATTTAAACAAAGTGGACTGTCTACCAGTGCTCTTTGGTTGCCTAATTAAGCAGTATTCCGCATGAATGTGAATAACTAGAAACTTGGACCTAAAATAGTGACTGAACGTCCACCCTTAGACTGCAAGTGTTTTTCAGTATAAACAAGTTACAAATTAGGTAATGATTTTTTCTGTTCATTTTTTGGTGACTTTAACTGTTGCAGACATATTAAACACAACTTCTGTGTACATTCATATATTTCATTTTAATTCCATCTAGTGAAACGGTTACTAAAATGCTTTGTTTGCATCGTATATATCTGTTTGACTGATACACAATGAACGTGAGTTTATTTGCCTTAACGGTTTTAACCTCACACTGGAGTTCTGTGTCGATTAATTTTATCATAATCTTATTATTATTATTCATAATAATCGTCTGATTTCTGTTTTAAACTGTTCTGGTTCACTGAACATAAGAAGCAATGACATTTAAATTCACTTGCAGTTTGCATAACTTTCCATTGATCTCAAAGTCCATGTACTTTGCAAAGAGACAGAAGCTTCCAAACTGTGTGTGGAATTCAAATTATGGTTTAAATGAAACGTATTAAGGCTCAAACGTCCATCTGTCTGTCCTACTGTAATATGATCGCTTTAAATCTAACTTACATAACTGTTTGGCCTAAAATAGTGCTTGTAAAAGTGTTATCCACATCCAGTCTGCACGTTTACCCCTTAGTCAAACAAATATCTGAATGAATTTGCAGCTTTAACATCCAAACCATTTTTATACCCAATAAAGAGCAGCTGTTTCATGGTGTGCTGCCTCCTCTGTAGGCTAATTAGAAGCAGCCAAAGCCCTCAACGTAATAACCACCAAAAATGATCCGAATTATTGATCAAGAGCAGAACAAAGTTCACCAACAGTTGACTCTGACTTTCTGGCCAATCTTAGCCTTAGAGGCGGGGGATAGAAAATGTGCAAGATGAGACATATGTGCTTCAGTTCCCCAGAAGAGAAGCTGAAGTCAGCAGAGTCTGTCTGCAGGGAGGAGAGAGAGAGCGATTTTTGCAGAAAAAAAGATGGTTTCAATCAAGTCGCCGTCTCTGATGCCGGTGTCGTGCGCGCAGGCTCTGCTCGGTGTGGGCTGTTTAACTGTCGCCCTCCTCGCCTTCCTGCTGGTTCGCCAGCTCGTCAAGCAGAGAAGACCCCCGGGGTTTCCTCCTGGTCCATCTCCCATCCCAGTCATCGGCAGCATTCTGTCTCTGGTCAACGAGCCGCACGTCTTCCTCAAGAAGCAGAGTGAAGTTCACGGACAGGTAATGACTCGGACTGCCTACAGCGCATTTACGCTTTTTTTTCTCCACTTAAGTCTGCAAGCTTGTGCCGCAGCGCATGACCCACACTGTGCAGGTTTCCGGCTATCGTGGCGCACACGCACATGCACACGCGAGGGAATAGTTATGAAACGAACAAAAGAGACTCGCCCTAACATTTGGCGTTTTGTAAGGGTTTGGTTGGAAGAGAATAACCGGCGCCCAGAAGTTTAAAAAAAAAAAAAAAACCTCTGCTAAAAGTACATCCAGGGAAACAGATTTCTTTTGTTAAATGCATGAGGAGATAAGTTTCATTCACTCGCTGCTTTGTTAAATATCAGCAAAGTTGAACTGATCCTTCTCCAAGTTTGGAAAGGAAAGTAGACTAAATGTTGTAATATGCACAGGAGTGGTGCAAATGTCACATTCCTTCACATAAATGTGCAAGCAAAAAGAGAAAAAAACGTGTGAAAAGCACAGGATGACTAGAGTGGTGCAATGTGTACCTTTCAGATTTTCAGTCTTGACCTGGGGGGCATCTTGACTGTGGTGTTGAACGGGTATGACTGTGTCCGAGAATGCCTTTACCACCAGAGCGAGGTGTTTGCAGATCGGCCATCACTGCCTTTATTCAAGAAAATGACCAAAATGGGTGGTAAGATGCTCTGATGAGATAACCCTTCAAAGTCCTGTTTGGAGCAGTGTTTTAATATCTACAACTTTAAATGGAATTTAAATGATTCACTTTCATTTTTTTTCCACTATCCAAAGGGCTCCTTAATTGTAAATATGGCAAAGCCTGGACTGAACACCGTAAACTGGCCTGCAGCTCTTTCCGGTACTTCGGCAGTGGTCAGAGACAGTTTGAGAGAAAGATCTCAGAGGAGTGCATGTTCTTTCTCGATGCAATCGACAATCACAAGGGAAAACCCTTCAACCCCAAGCACCTCGTGACCAACGCCGTGTCCAACATCACCAATCTGATCATTTTCGGACAGCGTTTCACCTACGACGACAGCAACTTCCAGCACATGATTGAGATCTTCAGTGAGAACGTGGAGCTGGCAGTGAGCGGCTGGGCCTTCCTCTACAACGCCTTCCCCTGGATTGAGTATGTGCCGTTTGGAAAACACCAGAAGCTGTTCCGCAACGCCGCTGAGGTTTATGACTTCTTACTGGAGGTTATTAAGGGGTTTTCACAGGGCAGGGTTCCTCAAGCACCACGTCACTATGTCGATGCCTACTTGGATGAGTTGGAGCAGAATGCAGGAGATCCCACTTCCTCTTATTCGTACGAGAATCTCATCTATTCAGTGGGCGAACTCATTATTGCTGGGACAGAAACCACAACTAACACCCTGCGCTGGGCCATGCTGTACATGGCTCTATACCCCAATATACAAGGTCAGTTGTAACTGAAGCATCATTGCAATTAGAAAACATTTGATGCACATTATTATGAAGAACTGCCTGACATTGTCTTGTTTTTCCTCACAAAGAGAGGGTGCACAGGGAGATCGACAGCGTGTTGGTCAATGGAAGGGCTCCCACTTTGGAGGACAAACAGAAGATGCCCTTCGTGGAGGCCGTTCTGCACGAGGTCCTTCGCTTCTGCAACATTGTGCCCCTCGGTATTTTCCGTGCCACATCCCAGGACGCAAAGGTCAACGGCTACTCAATCCCCAAAGGCACCATGGTGATCACGAACCTCTACTCGGTACACTTTGACGAGAAGTACTGGAACGATCCAGGCGTTTTCTCACCACAGAGGTTTTTGGACAGCAGTGGGAACTTTATGAGGCGTGAGGCCTTCCTTCCATTCTCTCTGGGTTAGTCTCTTTGAGTGTTTGTTTCATTTGCCCACTAATTGTTTGGAAAGTTCACATTTAAATGGTTCTTAGATCAGTGGACCTTGCAGGAATTTATAGTAAATCTCTTGTAAATCCAGAAAATACAGAAAACTCAGCTAGTGCAGATGAATGCTGGGAAGCCTTGTAGACACTTCTAATTTGTCTACTTTTCACAACCTCAACTGCAAAACTTTGACCCACATTTGCAATCAAGTAAAATTGAGTAAATGTTCTTGTAAAAGTGTTTTTTTTTTTTTTTAGAAGAAAGCAATAACGATTTTTCTCTCTCTCTTTTCTCTAAAACTTTTTATTTCCACATAGTTCATTTAGATCAATTGGCCATGCCATTCATGCTGTCCATAAAGTCCTCAAATCAAAACAAATATAAGATTCATGCATTTGCCTACATTTTAGTAAAAAAGTTATCTCTTAATGTGTTATCTCATAAGTCCCTTTAGCCTGTCTCACTTGACTTTTCACATAGAGAATGTTGAAAAGTAATTTATTTATCCATTTATTTTACATCTGCAGAACTCCCTACCCTGTTTTTCCCCTCTGTTGTGTGTGTCCCAGAAGGACTTTTTTTTTGAGGTCAGGAATGAATTAGCCAGATGTTGTGCCTGTGTGCATATGACAGTCTAAATTAATGGTTTTTTTTTTTTTTTTTTCAGGGAGGCGTCACTGCCTGGGAGAACAGCTGGCCAGAATGGAGATGTTCCTCTTCTTCACCACTATGTTGCAGAGGTTTCATCTGCAGTTCCCACCAGGAACCGTTCCAACTGTCACACCCAAACTGGGCATGACCCTGCAGCCCAAACCATACTCCATCTGTGCTGTCCGCAGGCAACAGAAAGCTCCCTGCTATGGAGACACTCCTTACAACAAGTAGACAAGCAAGCAATTTTTTCTCGCGCATTCAGCTGTTCAAGCCAGAATTATACTACTTTGCACAGTAATGCAACCACATGGTATAGATGTACAAAAAACTGTATCATTCTGGACTTTTCCAGTGCATTGCAATTTTTTTTCTCCAAAGGATTTTCAGCAAGAGAGGTACCTCTCTGTATCTGAACATGTAATCTAATTTATTCAATTACTATTGATTTTCTTTTTAAACTAACTAAATATGCATGTTTGCACAATGCCTTTAAACAGCAGGAGAGGTAGCAAATGCTCAAAGGACATCCTGGGGACACAAGTGTGCTATTGATTTAGTTCTCGGAGCCCTGAGCCCACAAAATGAAATGTCTATGAACCTTGGTGCGGCAGGTTGAGCTTGTGTCAATGATTGACATTATGTACACCTGGAACGGTTCATAGGCCTGCCTGCCCAGGTCAGTTGCAGCTCAGACAGCTGACATCATAATTCACATGTGCTGGGTGAAATGGGACTAACAGACTTTCTAAGAAAGTTCTGAACACTGTATTGGAGTTGGGCATGGGCCAAGATTTGCGTCATCTGGGCTAACTCTGACCCCTTCTCCGGGGATGGTGCTCTACGGAAAAATCTTTCTCTTAGAAAGCAAATGTAGCCCTGGTGGATTTCTAAAAACTGACTGTGCAACACTGATTTCTGCTAAATGGTGCTTGTCAGTACTGATGATGTACTGCATTTATGTGTAAGGTTAACTTTTGTGTGAGTTCTATTTTGTGTGTAAATAAAGTGTTTCTTAAGGTACTGGAAACTTGCCCTGTCTTCTTTTAGCTACTATTGAATTGCTGAAATCCTCCTTCTAAATGGACAAAAAGCAGAGATTTAGTAGTTGCAGCAGACTTGCAGAATCTTTTGATGAAAGTGACAGGTGGAGGACACTGACATCTACTGCTGATACTGATCCATCATTCATTTTCATAATCTATAAACTACAGACAAGAAGGAGAAGAGCAACAACGTGTCTTTGCACCGCTCCATCCCAGCATTTTGTGCTGTATTTAGAAAAGTTTTAGATTTCAGCAGATGGATGCAACAATACCTTCCAATAAAACGGGTAATTTTAAATAGTGTAGCAGTTTTTCCCCGTCTGTATATAGGCCTCTGAAAACTGATTTTTTTTAGAAAACTCTTTCCAGGTTGATGATTTTCAGGAACTTTATTTGCAGTGTTGGCATGTAGACATGTAGACAAACATTGTTTTGGGCTTGTCAGTCACCATTATCTCCTTTGTTTGCGTGAGGCGATGGGTGGCCAAAATAGTGACAATGCCAACTTTGCTAACAGGACATTTTAATGCACATCAACGCACAGCTACTCTTTCACTATACTGAGCAGCAGAGGTGTAAGACATACGATTTCCTCTTTCCTTGATGCACCGTCGTTGTCAGCCTGCCAGACCTGAATGTAGCTGTTTTGCAGGCTTCTGATTGGCCAACATGGCTTTAAGGTTATATGAGTGCCAGTTGGTTTGGCAAGTTCTTGGCAGCGTTTCAGTTAAGTTGCTTTTTTAATGTGGATGGAGATTTATTTATTTATTTTTAATAAAACAGGTGTGTGTTGTGTAGAGTAGGCCAGAATGCATTCACAATATGGGGGCCTTCAATTTTTAGACCCAAAATATGAGTATGAATTATGAGCTCATACAACAACTGAATATTTTGTGGCTAAAATAATCATCCCAGCCACACACACACACACACACACACACACACACACACACACACACACACACACACACACACACACACACACACACACACACACACACACACACACACACACACACACACACACACACACACAGTCATGTCTCCTCCATGTGCACACAGGCAGGTTTATGCACATTTTTTAAAGTTGAGAAACTATATTCAACATTTTTTCAAGTTTACTTATTTAGAGGCTTAAACGAGGTCAGTCTTGTGATCAGTTCTTGCCAAAATCTACTGTATTCATGTTTTGATTCAGCTTCAGCAACGTAGCCGAGATGTACATAATTCCTAAGAATCATCCCAAAACACAGGTTTGTGTGATATGTTTTAAACGGCCAAAAAGTTGAGCAGAGATCTTACTGGAACACATGAGATGGTGAAGTCCAGAGGTTTATAAACTAATAAAAGTGAACAAATTTATCAAGGGTGTGAACAGGTGTCACATGCACATTTAAAGATGTGATGTGAGCTAACAAAAGACACAGAAGAGGGCAGAAATCATGCCTACGTGTGTGCTGCTCAGGAGATACTATTGAGAAAAGTTGATGCACAGGAGAGTGAGTGAGTCCCTGAACATATAATTTGTACTGTTACCAGGTGCCTGAATTTTTCTTTTACATAAGTAAAGGCATTCCCACCATAAATTAACGCAGGAAAAGGCACAAATTGGTGCGTAAAAATTCCCCAGGATGCAAGCTGTTAAATGTGATGGTCCTTGGGGAGAACCCGCAGACACCGATGTTCAAACAAAACCGACGCCCATGCAGTGATTAACGGTATGGTGAGATGATGTTATGACTTTGGGGCTACCCAGCAATCTGTAACATACATTCACATTACACAGTAAAGTCACCAGCAACAAACAGTGGCTTATTTACGATTTAAGCAGACCCATAAGACATTAGCAACTTTTTACATAACCCTGAGGTGATCAGGAATAAGTTGAACTCATCTTTTAGCTCCATTTACCAACTTTAAATGCTCCACTATGTACGCTGGTCACTCACTAACTCTGTTTGTTGAGCCAAAATGACACTGATAGGAGACTTAAAATTAAAGAAATGAACTGAAACATGCTGAAATGCTGGTTATAAGTGTTGTAGCGAGCTACAGTTGGGAAAATGGACTTTGCATTGACTGTACACATCATGGACTGATCCGCTGTTCCTATGGCTGATTAGACTTCTGCTCGGCCTGAACTCTACATAACTCAGGTGTTATGCATTAACATAAATGGGAGGTCAAGTGGTCCCAAGCCTAGTTTGTCCAGGCCCACAATCTCCTGGGGGGGAGGCCTTATAAGTTAAAACATATGTGTGAGTGTGCAATTGCTGCATGTAGGGTCTCTTTCTGTTTATTTGGGGTGGCATGGACAAAAAAGAAAGAAAGAAAGAAAGAAAGAAAGAAAACAGTGTATATTGTGAGTTGACAAAGACACACACAAACACCAATAAAAATCAATGAGAATTGCTCATACTTAAGGGATGGTGTTTTATGACAGCTATAAATAACAACAAAAATCTGTTGCCCCCACAATGTAGATAAGGGTGAATGGTTACATTAGACAAACATACGTATATTGATGCTGCATAAGGGTAACAACCATTCATAGATGTATTTATGGCACAATCATCAGAGGACACTGTGGTTCGAAGGACTGCACAGTGAGAAGCGAACACACTTTTACAACTTAATGAGCCAGAATATGTCCGGTTCAGGAGCTACCGAGGCTTTATGATCCAGCATGGGTCCATGTGAAAACAAAAACTGATGACAGATTTGTCAGAACGTGTATACGGCCCTAACCCGAGTCCAACTCTGACTCTTGTTGTTGTCACTTGATCCTGGAGGGATATTTGACTGTTTCTGTTGCATGAACAGTACTGGAGCCCAGAGAAATATTTGCCAATCAGCATAACAGGGCCCACAAATTACAGTATGCAGGTAAAGTTTGGCACTAGTTGGGTCAAGTGATACGACAGTGATAGAGAGAGATAGTGAGGGATACAAGAGTGGTTATGATACAGAAAATAGGAGAGACTGAAACCAAGTGGAAAAATCCAAATCAAAAACACCAAGCCCCACAGTTCCACACCTGTAAATAGAAGTCGATAAAAACTCTGGAAACACAAAAGGTAAATTACAGGATCGCAATGTACAATATGTCAGCTGTGTGTAGAAAACAGATGCATTCATTTGATTATTTAAAAAATATATATTTATATGCACATACTCTTTTGTACAGCGGCTAAACACTTGTTTGGTATTAAAATGTGCACATCTGTGTCTAGTTTTTTTGTCTTTAAATATTACTATCTCGGTTTACACTGCTTACTTAACATTTTTCTCCAGAGGTTAGGATTTAATAAGGAGCCAGGCGACAACTGTGCCTTCCCTTTGATAAAACGTCTTATTCTAGTGGAATGCCAAGAGTACTTAGAGACAAAATTAGAGAACTAGTAGTTTTGTAACCTGCCTCGTGGCATGTCATAAAATATATATTTATATATAGAGAAACAAAACCAAAGTGACATGAAACCCTGGATCCCTTCTTGAGACACTGGCCGAGTTGTGGGTTGTGACAAAAATCTTTTAAGAAGAGAAAAATGAAGGTTGGATGAGGATTCAGTTTATCTCATGTGAATTTAGACTGATGCTTTACAAAACAATGCAGAGAACACTGAATTTAAAGAAAAAAACAACAGCCTAATGTACTGTTATAGAACTGCAGAATTGTACAATTATGTTGTGTCGCTGCAGGAGAGACGTTTGCAGTCTGCTGACAATCTATGAGCTTTTTTGCCAGTGAGGTTGTAAAAAGGTTATGCAAACAGTGTATGAATGGCCAAGAGACAGCACATACTGTATGCTCCTCTGTCACAGAGGATTTCAATTGCTTGAATTTGTGTCGTCACGTTGTTCATTAAGAGATTACAAACTACTTCAGTCACCCAGATTTTTAATTTTCTTCGTTTTTTAAAGTGTATTTCATATTAATGACATAAATTCTTGCAAAATAATTATTCAACTTTGCGTGAATCCTGAGTAACCTTTAAAAAAATACTTAGAATCAAAAAAAGGAAAAATGAAGAATCCATTCATTGAAACAGCACTCCTGATCTGAATGCGACATGTTAAACATCAGAGGACATTTCACTGATTAGAAACCAACCATTACTAAAAAGGACACACAAACATACACACAAATTACATACTAAAATAATTAAAAATGTGCTCTCTTTCTCCCTACTCATTCTCTCTATCACATTCCTGCCAAAAATATTCACACACTCAAACAAAATAAAGAACGGAGAGTTAAAGAATTTAAAAAAAAAAAAAAGACGGGTGGTACACATGAGTAAAAGCATCAAAAATGATGCAGATATAATGCTATTAATCAGTCAACATTTCAATAATGTCTCTGTGACTGAGTCTGATACAGTGTTTCGTGTCGCCAGCAAGGAGAGAGAACTACACAAGCCTAGGCTCTGGGCCAATATGGACTTAGTAAAGGTTCAGACAGGCACATCATTTGATATATATATGTATATATATATATATATAATTCAAAAATATACCTGACATTGAGGCTGAAACTGTTTCAGTCTCTTGTCTTTCCATGTATGAACTGTTCACTTTGGTAAAGGGTATCAATCATTTCATGATGTCACTTGCGTCAGTACTTTTCCTCTACCTTTTTTTTTTGTTTTTTTTTTTTTTAAATATACAGAAATTGTTTTGTACCTAAGGGAGGTGTTAAGCGCTTTGCATTCAAGGCAGCATCACAGCCAGGTTACCATGGAGGGCAAGTTAATGCTGGACCCCGTCCACACTCTTCTTCTTCTTCTTCTTCTGCACCTTCCTCCTCAGTTCTGGTGCTTGTTTTTCTGGGTGCACTTGACTCTCCATGGGGTGAAAGTGCATAGGAGTTGGGCCCCCACCGTTGCAGTAAGGATCCGCTCACAGTAGTAAGGCCTTTTTGTTTCTCCAAAAACAACGTGACTGCTTAAGCATCTGAGTGTCTGCACAGTGAATCTTTCAATATGTGTGTGTTTGTATTGTGTGTGTGTGTGTGTGTGTGTGTGTGTGTGTGTGTGTGTGTGTGTGCGTGAGGGAGCAAAGTGTGTTTTATGTGCATTTGTCAACTGTTTGTCAGTGAAAGGCAGGTGGTCGAGGGACTCGTGTCCTTCTGCTGCCTCTCCTTATCTTTTTCACACACCTCTGTTCTTTCCCTGTGTCCTGCTACTGACGCTCCTCTCCCTCCTCCTCCTCCTGGATCACCTGGATGTCATCTGACGGGGAGGTGGGCAAGCTGTCTGCCGGCAGCTGTTTGCCGAGCTCTTTGCTCTTGTCCTCCTCCTCGATGATCTTCTTCCACACCTTGTGGTTCTCCGTCAGGTGCTGCATGATGCTGCAGAACAACCGGCGGCGGCTTTTCCTCCTTCCTGCAGCGAACAAGAGGCAAACACGTGTGTTTATGGAACTGTGATGTAAACACAATTTTATACTTCATGTTTATTTCATTCCTACACACTGAAAGTATTTCTATTGCTTTTTGTGATTTAAAAAAAACCCTGATTAAACTTTCTGCTAATTTGACTTGTAATACTGCTTCTTATTTGTCTTTTAACACCTGCTGCTTACTGACTGGCAACATTTTTTATATCTCTACGTTACTGTTAACTTTCATGTAATAAAACTAGTGCTGTCAAATGCTAAAAATTGTTAATCAGATTAATCACAGAATTGATGTGGATTAATTTCAGTTAATCACAATTAACTATCATCTGTTTTTGATCTATATTAATCGCGTTTCATTTTGCATGAGCAACAAACAGACTCAAAAAAGAAGGGATTTTATAGACAGACAAACAAACAGATAGATACCACTACCGGATTAACTGCCCATTTGTGCATGTGCAACAGTAACTCTACTTCGACAAACTGCCCAAAATGCGTTGCCACAGACGCTTCAGGGATTTTGAGTCATTCTGCGTCGCAGATACGTTAATTGTGTTAAAATTTGTAATCAGATTAATCATGATGATGGATTAATCCGCATTAACGCATTAATTTTGACAGCCATAAATAAAACGGTTAGTCAAACTCCTTGTTTGTGAAAACCTATTTGGCAATAAAACCTTTCTGATTCTGATTTTAGACTGACACAGTGCTGAGGGGCTGCACAGTGGTTCAGTGGTTAGCACCGTTGCCTTGCAGCTAGAAGATTGCTGGTTCACCTGGGATGTTTCTGTGTGGAGTTTGCATGTTCTCCCTGTGCATGCGTGGGTTTCCTCCAGGTACTCCGGCTTCCTCCCACAGTCCAAAGATATGCTGAGGTTAATTGGTGATTCTAAATTGTCCATAGGTGTGAATGTGAGTGTGATTGTTTGTCTCTATATGTAGCCCTGTGATAGACTGGTGACCTGTCCATGGTGTCTCCTGCCTTCACCCTAAGTCAGCTGGAATAGACTCCAGCCCCCTGTGAGCCTAATGAGGATTAAGTGGTGTATGGATGATGGATGGATGGACAGTGTTGAAGGTCATGTCTGAGTCAGGGGTCTATCTTTCTAGGTCAACCTACATCAGACAAGCCTCCTCTTCCCAAGGGTTGAAGGTTGCCTGGCTGTCACCTGGTGGTGTTACCAGAAATGAAAATAACTGCAGTGATGCTGGTCTAAATGTCATTTAATGGCTAAAAATAAAAAGCTGGGAAGAGCTGAATAGATAGGGAGCTAGAGAGTGACAGGGAAAGAAAAGAGTGCATGGGACTTTAAAAGCGATTGAGCATGCATATGAACAGAGAGGGTAAAGTAAACGTGACTTTATCTGCTTATTACTAAGTATAATTCTGTTTAATTCTGTGCTACACTGCAAACTGGGGTGTTCCTGGAGTTGCATTGAAAAGATCCCCATCATAAGCTCACTGGTTGCCTTAAACAAGCAATACTGCAGAGCTGTTGGTGTCAAATCTTACTTGGTGCCAGCTCATCTTCAAGCTCATCCTCCTCGTCCTCATCTTCATCCGTGTCTATGTCCACCTGCCCCTCCTCATCGTCTTCATCTGATCCCGCTTCATTGATCCAGTGGCCAGGAAGTAGGCCAGCAGCATCGTAGGAGTTACAAAGCGGCCCTACGATGTGGGTGATGAAGGACTCCTGTAGCTTGGCCAGCTGAGGGGATGAGCGGTCCATGAAGGGGCTGATGGGTAATCCCAACCTGGCCTCCTCATCTCCCTTAGGATTAAAAGCAAAGATCATATTTCAAAACAGATCGTTAGTTATGACAGCTGATACTTGGCTCAAACTACTTTATAATCAGAGACGATCAGAATACCAACACTGTTACACCTTCTGATTTATTATGATCTTTGCATCTGGTTTTGCCGTAACAAAAAACACACTTTCCTTGCAGGATAACAAAGATTGAAAAACACTTAACTGTAGCGAGCTAAAAGGACTTTTTCCGAGTAATTATTCTAAGTTTCTTTCTCTGGGACACAAACTGCAGAGGGATGAGAAGATGTCACTAATGTCACGTGTTTGTTCTTGTTTACTGTGTTGGTACATTTGATGTTTAGACAGGATTAGATCGTTCAAAGGGTGAAAGAGGTATAAATGTGCAAGTTTTGTGTTCTTTTCTAAAGGTATTTATGGTGGAAACAGGACGACTGATTTTACCCAAAACAAAAGAGACAAAATCAGATTTATTGTATTATTTCAAAAAGTTCAATAAAACCCTAAACTGAAATGATCTGTGATAAATGAACACGCTCTGCAGCATTAGCATGCAGTCTGTACCTGCTCATAAAACTCATTGACGATGCCTTCTGTCCACTTGAGGTGCAAGTCACGGACTTTGGCCGGCCCGTTGATGTCTGCCAGCTTGATACACACTTGGCACACCAGCAGTCTGTCGTTCTCATTGGTCCAATCAATTCCTGGACTGTTCACATCGTTCACCTGTTAGCAAACAAGAAAGATGGATGCTTCATTAAAACTAGTCAACCAGTTTATCCTGCATTTATTGTGCTGCTTGGGGTTCATAGTTTGAATGAATATTTTGATAAAGGATAAACAAACGTATGCTTTCTGTAAGGAAGCTTTTAAGAGGATTTGAGAATCTCATACTTTGGAGTTGAACTCAGCCAGGAAGTCAAAGTGCTTCTTGAGGTCTGTGGCCAGTATAGCTTCGATTACGAGGAAGCGAAAACGCTTGAACTCCACATGATCCAGGTTGACCAGGAAGTTGAACTCGGGCCGGGACAGGTAGAGGCTCCAGGCAGACGCAGCGTGGTGGTTCTCCAGCACCGAGCGGTCGTTGTACAGCACCGCCTGCATCACACAGGAAGTAATGACCAAGTGGTGAGGGAGGGGAAAGATGACGCACTAAGAAGAGTCTCACAATTTCCTCTAAAATGTTTGTAATGAATGTGCTTACGTAACGCGTCTGCGTACGAGTTACACAATTTGTAATGGATTTAAAAATAGCAAGCACTCAATAAATGAGATGAAAAGACGAGGGTATTTGGTTATGAAATCAGAAATATGAAAGACAAACATATAGCTGAGGGGACAAACAGGTTAAAAGCAGTTATTAGATACCAAGAAAGACTTAAGATCCTTTTAGCAGAGATAATGGCTGTCAACATCATTAGTGATCAATGGGTACAGGGTCCCTCTGCTTTCTTTTAACCCACTTTCCTGGGACAAAACTCAGACAGTGTGAGTGCTATCGCTGGACATGTTGTGAAAGTACAATATTTAAACTGGGGCAAGTGGTAAACCGTTTCATTTCTCATGGGATGAGCTGGCCAAATGGTAAGAATCTAGCCTTACATATGATCTCCACTGGAGGAACAGTATGTAGAAATAAGTTAACTTTGTCTCGGTGCATCAAATAACACTAAGACACCAAAAGGAGGCCGTAATTTTCTGTGTTCGTGTCAATCAAGCAGAAAACTGGCTTTGTGTTATGAAGCATGTACAGAAAGTGATATAAGGACAGTGTTGACTCAAGTTAAAGATTAACTGTAAAACTGGAGACATAATGCATTTGGACAAACCATGAATGCAACGTGAGTCAGGTCAAATGACACTGAGGCATGTAGAAGTTATAGATGAATACGCATTGCTTACTACATTAGAGGTTACATTATGGGCAATTATGTTGCAAATGATAAAGACAACCGCTTATGTCAATAGGAAGTTATTGTGTTTTAAAGAGGAAAATAGTTTTGCAGAAACCACCAGTGGCCACTCAGACAGACAGAGAGGAAGCCATGTGATTTTGCATATATACACAGAATTTATCAGGGACCGAGACACCAGTATCGATATTTGCTCTTTGTCTGTTTGTGTTCAAAGAAAAGAGTTTCCTGTTAGAAAGGTGTTTTTTAACCTTTTACAAAGAGTGATCCTCTACTCTGAGTGGCAAATAGCTTTCACCAAGTTTTAGGAGATTTACAGATGAAAGAAGTAAAAACTCCCATTTTCGTTTTGTTATGAAGGCTGCTGACTTGAAAAACTGAATCGTAGATATCCAACACTGTGTGTGATGACTTTGCAGGTCCAGACTAAGTATAGGACCAATGTTGTGGAAATACAGTGACTAGAAAAGATATTCTAGGGCGGAAAATAGTCTTAGAATCTTCTGTATGTAATGTAACTTTACTAGAGCATTTTCAACAGTCATAATAACATAATTTTGGATATTTTGAACATGTTATCCTTTTTATTCTGTACACGAGTGCTTTGATGTCATTACATTTTACGATTCTGTCTGCAAAATAGATGCTGTAGGGTTACCTGAGGTGCATTAGTGGCTACTAGAAAGGCATTTGTGCGACCAGGATGGTCATAGTCGTGCATTGCAGCTGCTACATAAAGGGCCATGAGCTCCAGGGCAGGTATGTTCCAGGCCAGACAGCCGTAGCTGTCATCTGAAATTGAGGAGCTCTTGGAGGAGGCGTAGGATATCCTGCCTGGAGAGATTCCACTATCTGAATCTGGAACACAGCAAAGATGAAGGATGTTAATGAGGTCACAGTGATGACAAATAAGATGCTGTCGCTGTAAAATCAGGTTACAGCTGTAGCTCTTTCTGCAGTTAGGCAGATACAGAAACAAGAAACATGATGTTGAATACGATTATACACACACACTCACACATAGCGTTCTCCATCCATTTATTTACTGTTTTACACTGCTATTTCACATTACTGATATTTTCTTTATCCCTCTCGTTTCCCTTTTATCAATTCACAGCTGTTCTGGGCTACATTGTGGGACATCGGTAGACAAGCATTAAATTATTTCTGGTAGGGCTACAATGTCTCAAGCAGTGACGAGGATTTCCTGCATTTTAAACCAAACTACACTTTAACAACACGGTCCATCTGTTTACATGATTAGTGCAATCATGTTTAGTTGCCTAACTACTCTGCTCTGTTCCTCGAAGGTTGACTCCTTGCCAAACCGCATTTACCCATCTAAAAAAGTGACGTAACCCACAAGCTGCTCATTAGGACTGGCACACCGAAACATCCCTGACTAGTTAAAGGTGATCGTTTCCATGCTCGCCACATTTTTATACTCTGAGGAAGCCGCAGGGGACTAACTGCATTAAAAACCTTTTATTTTTTTCAGAACTGACATCCATTAGGACAGTTACTGTATGCAGGCTGTAATGTGATTAGAGACTGAATGAACGTTGAGCAGCCATGTATGCAAATTAAACGGTAACACTCATCTATGACTGATAAGTTTATGAGTCACTGGTGTTTACCTGTGTCACTTCCTGTCACGTGCTCACTGTGGATCTGCTGGAACCCAGGGATTGGTCGAGTGGTCAGGTACCAAACAGCGTGGAGCACATCAGTAGCATGGACCCGGTTATGATCTGTGCGTTTTTGACCACAATAGTTTCAATTACATCTATTTACCATGTATGCTAGCAATAATTTAAATGTATGGCTTGCTGAAACCTAAATCTTAGCCTTGCCACACAATATCAAATAACGCACGTAACCACCCTCCTGTAATACATGAAATAGTCTTTGAATACACCATACAAGCACCATGTAACACTCACAGGGAATGTCTCTGTAGCCATTCTCCAGAGCACAGAAGTATGTCATGAATTCCTTCACAGGGATCTTGAAAATTTCAAACAGACACATATCCTGGAAAAGGGTGTATGTCACCTGGGGAAACACGAGCAAGCTTTACTGAAACACCAATCAAAGCAGAAGATAGTCACCACCATCACTGATCAGCTGAATAGATAAGATAAACATTATATACATTAAAGATTAGTGTGCACGCAAGACTGGATTTTAAACTAAAAAAAGAGTTGTTTGTACCATCTGAAACTCATAATAATTATAACTGACCTGTTGCATAGTTACATTTGCAGTGTGGTATAGCTGTCTCTCTTTTCTCTGGTAGAGCTCGTAAAATGTTTGATTTTATTTTAAAAAGGTTGATGCATAGTGGACGGATTAACAGTTTAAACCGCATGCTACAGGAAATGTTTGGTTTGTGATTTTTCTACTTACATAGCTCAGGACTCTTCCAGTCTTCCCTCCTGTTTTGTCCACCAGGTCAAAGATTTGGAAGTTCCAGGTGTTCATCCTCTCCATTAGATCCTCGTGGTCCTCCAGCATAGGATCTAACCTGAACTCCTGCTCAGCCTGGAGACAACAATCAAAACGTTTAGGCTGTATAGATTAGTGCGTTTTTACTGCCATTACTTTCATAAAACAATGCTCCACTGATTTAGCACGAGACAAACATATGACTGGAATTATGACAAATAAAAACAACAAAATAATGCAGCAAAACCACAAATATGACCTATATCTATTATATTCTACAACTGGGCTGGTGAAATGTTAGTCAGAAGTTTGTGTGTAGTAGTGGTTAATGTATCCTTGAGTTGCTATATAAAACTTTTTTCACATTTACAGTAACATGTAAAACAGATTTTGATGTTTGATAACATGTAAAACATACATTATAGGAAGACAACAACAACCAAATGACTATCTAAATACAAAGCATACAGACCAATGACAACATCACAGTGTTTAAAGGCTATACTGAGAGGGTTTTAGTGATTTTAGTTTCACACGACTTGGAGGAATTAACAAAAGCTCTTCTCTGTATAAATGTGAAAAGAATGGCAGTTTAGATTAATCATAGTCTCTCCGGGGGAAACCAAAATGATGCCAATTATACAATTACATAAATTGGTTGTGGGTTCCATTCTCAGAGAAGAACTGTCTAAGTGTCCGTGAATAAAAACAGAATCTCTATGAGTTCACACACTGTAAGAAGTTGTTGAACTGAATGATGAGCTAAACGTCTGAGACAAATCTGCAGGATGTGAGACAAATAATCGTGATTACGGATGTGGTTAAAACCAACAGCATCCCAAATAACACAGTTGTGTCATCTGCTGTGCTGCAGTTGATCATACTGGAAGCAGAGAGCCTCTGATCGAACACACCTCTGATTCCTGAGTCTGCTGCTCTGTGTTCGGGCTCTTCTCCTTCTCCTCATCCGCCAACCCCTGGTTTCCTCCGACGTCTGGCTTCCCGTCTCCAGACACGTCTGCCTCCACGCTCTCCTCCCTGATCAGAGGCTCCCCTGTGAAATCCACTCCTTCACCTGCTGTATAGACACACATACGACTCAGTGGGAAGCCATCCATGATCGACAGAGCTACACAAACACACCAAAGAGGTAAAAGTATGTTGCCATACTGCCCATTATTACACCACCTGTTTATAATGAAACTCTGAATTTCATCGGTTTTATACTGAATTGACTACATTCACTAAATAATTATTTAGCGAGTATTTCAACAAGCTTTTGATACGACAAGAACTTATTTTTAGTAAAGCTTATTCTACTTTTGTTCTTTTCTTTCAATTGGTTGCCTTTGTAAAGTGAACAAAAAAAATAATAAAACTGCTACCAGAACACACGGTGGCTAATGTTGAATTTATTGATAAAATCTTTGCTTTGAATATAACAAAGAACAGGCATGGAAAAAACACAGTTAAAGTTCATTCTTTCTGTATGTGTCATTGTCTGGGTAAGAATCAACTTGCAATATTGTTGGAGTCCAGCAGAGAGCAGCATTAACCCCCTGACGTGTTTCTTTTTTAAACCTCAACACTACAGCACTTGTCATGATTGTCTTCCGTGACTGCATTCCACTAATGTGAAACAGATGTAATTCTGTGTACCTGAGCGTCTCCGTTGAGCCTCGCTGCTAAACGGTTGATGGGATTCTCCTGTATCGCCGCTGGAAACTCCCTTGAGCATCTGACGCCCACAGCTAGAACGGACAATCGCACACATGACCAATTGCACTCCATTATTGAAATGTATTGTTAGAATCTCTGCCGTAAAAGACAACTTTGAGTAAGACACGGCAAACGTCTGCAGGTCTTACCTCGTGCAGAGAGGTAAAGCCGGGCTACGGAAGGCCTGCTGGAAATCTGGTGAGCTGAGTGTGTAGCCCAAGGGCTTGTGCAGGTTCAAATTGACACTCGGCTTTGTCAGGAAGTCAGCCGTGTCTGGGAACTCCACAGGCGATCGAGTAACAAGCGATGATGAAGAACCTGTGCCGACTACAGGAGGACTGTGGCTTGGCGAGGTGACTGGGCTCAGGCTGGGAGATGTGCCTTAAGAGGATAAACAAAAATACAGAGTCAAAACATGAGCTATTAGCTAAACTGCACTGAGGTTGGGAGGTTTTGTGGTCAAGTCTCACCTGCTCTCCGGGGCCCTGCATGGTATGTGAGGGTAACAGAAGAAGACCTCTGCTTGGGAATGGTCAGCAAGTTTGCATTGGGCCCATTGGACAAACCTGAGCTGGAGCACAAAACAAACACAGTCACAATACAGGCAGTGAAGAAAATGTTTCAACTCTTACCAAACTTTTTCTTCATAAGGAACAGCTGTCTGACTGTCAGATGTTTTGCCTCATCTGGTGAACATACCGCTTCAAGGCTACACCATATTCTGCCAATTATCTGACACCTCAGAAAGTAAAACAGCATGATAATGTTAAGGTCAAAGAAGCTGAGCAGCCAGTATAGTTAGTCCTCTCCTGCCATCCTGTGGGGACTCACTGTATAGACACTGCATCCTACAATGTACCAGTAAACTGAACATTGTCATGAATTCATGTACAAAGAAACCTGAGCTTCCCTCCATGCATTTAAACAGCAGATACCATTATTATAATGCAGATAAACTTCTTGATTGTGTAAAATGCAGATCTATTTCTCAGCTTTTACTGGTCAACAGTCATCACTGTGACATTTTAATATCTCCTACTTTCGATTTTTGGCAAACAGAAAATTAAGACCATGTTCCAAAATTGCAGTTCCTAGAATGGCCACTTCAGGTCGACTCTAAAGGTGAGTCAATTCCCATCAACCCCCATGTTAAAATGCTAAACTGTATATCAGAAATAAACATGCTGCTACTTTTCCTGTTTCTGACAACTGCACTGTGGCTGAATTTTTATATAACTCACCAGTTTAAACTTTATTCAGGCTTAAAGTTTTTACCAATTAAAGGCGTGGCAGGTTGATGCCATCATAAGACCATCCGTGGCCCTTAGATGTTTGCATTGCCCACCTCAGCTCCACTGATAATCATTTTCTTTGCTCATTTATGATAATAATGAGGCGGTGTCTGGTGCTGTCAAGATGGTGATGGCCTGAGTAACCACACTGAGCTCCAAAACTGCTCTTCAGTAAACCCGCGGCTGACGTCACTGAAAGTTGTGCTATCTTCATCTACAGTCAGTGGTTTCTCTGTACAAGCTCTTCTATATTCAGCCTATGGCAGAAAGTCATTTTACTCATTATTTTGTCAACACAAACACAATGAAAGGAAATGACGAAGCACAATTCCTCTCAGTTTCGTGTTTGTGATTAACACTTCAATGCTGAGACTGCTAAACAAACTCAAAGCCCCAGTCACTACTGTAATCTGTGACCATTTAAATGTGATGTATATTTACATTTCCTTTGTTTCTCAGCTAATGATAGCAGGGTTTGGTCTGCTTCCCATGAAGCGGGAATTGTGGGTTAGTGGGCAAACTTTCTGTCCCAGTCTTTAGCTTTTTAGCCTCACACAAACAGCTTCTAACCACAGCAAAGACCAAAACTGCAAGAAGCTGTTTTGGTTTATTGTTCAAAAATGTAAAAATGACCTCTTTACCAATCAGCTGTGAAGAAATGGGAGGTACAGCAGTGAGGGCAGTGTGCTATAGTATTACAGAGTGATACTTTGATAAAATGGTGAAATCCGTTTTCTTTTGATGATAACTTACCACAGACATACAGTTGTGGAAAAAATGATTAGACCACCCTTTTTTTCTTCAATTTCTTGTTCGTTTTAATACCCGGTACCACTAAAGGTACATTTGTTTGGACAAATACAATGATAACGAAAATAGCTCATAAGAGTTTAAGAGCTGATATCTAGCTGTTTTCCATGGTTTTCTCGATAATAACCAAAATCACTTAAGTTCCTACATCAATAATTATGGCATTGTACTGCCAAAAACAGTGCTTTTAGGCATTCCATGTTTTCTTTTCTGTCTGTTTTAGTCACATGTTAAATGTTTGTAACAATAATGTCTCTCTCTGACAATAAAAGTAACAGCTGAACATAGAGACAGTGTAGTGAAACAAGATGGAATGTTAAAGAATAGAGGTTAAAGTTAAAAAAAAAAAAAAAAGCAAAAAAGTTTGAACACTTAACTCTGGCTACTCTTTCAAAATTAAATATGATTTACATTTCTTACCTCGCCCCCTCAACAAACACACATAATACAAAGCCGACTCGATTTCCTGTTAACTTATTTAAAACTCACTAAGACTCATTCACAGGTTTTTTTCAGGATGACCCAAAAAAAGGACCTTCACAACAAGGGCTGCAGAGTCACTATGAAGTCACATTATTTAGATTCTACAAGAACAGCCAATATTCAGGTGAATCAGATTTGGGGTGAAGTAGAGCTAAAGATGAAGTGTGTTAGCAAGTCAAAAAGTTTACCACACAGTGCTGCACAGTTGTGTTTGTTGATACCTGGTCAAGTTGAGGTCAGGGTGGGGTCTCTTGCCATTGTTACGTTCCCAGCGTGAGGAGGCAGAGTCCAGAGGAGGGAGCACGGAGGACACCGAGGAGGTGGAACTCCGCCTGGGCTGAGGTGTTGGGAGGCTGTTTCTGCTGCTCAAACCCTGATGGAAGAAAATCTCCAATATAAATATATGTTTTATACACAAAGTTTAGCAGCTGTTACACAAACAGTATCACACCTAAAAGCATTTGCTAATTTGGGCTGTGTTCAGATTGAATACAGCACTGCAAAAAAAAAAAAAAAACCAAGTAAGAAACACATGGTTAACACATTTTTTTGGCCGCAATGTCATCTGGCAACACACCACATCATCAGATATGGGATTGGTATAATTCTCTTGTGAGATCATCGAGATGAAGTAATTAAAAGATTGCAGCTACGTCACCACTTTACCCAGTTCCTTCCACTGTATTAGAAACTGATGTGCAGCATTATGATGTCTGAAGAACCCAAAGAAGTTCTGTTTCTTTTCTGGTGCTGGTTATAAAGAACTGCAGTGCATGTGGGATCAGTCTGCAGCATTATTTATTTATTTGGCTTTATTTGACAGGTATAGTTGAGAGGCAGACAGGAAAGTAGGGGAGAAGAATGGGGGAAGACCTGCAGCAAAGGGCCATGAGCTGGAATCAAACCCAGGCCACTGTGTTGGGGGCTATAGCCCCTGTTTATGGGTCAACCGCTCAACCAGTTGAGCTATCTGGCTGCCCGGTCTGGAGCATTATTATCACTTGTGCCCACCTTAATAGGTTTCCTGTCGCTCCTCTCAACGGAGTCCTCCACCTCATCGCAGGAATAGAAACCCGGGAAAGGGGTAAAAGGGTTGACTCTGGGGCGGCACGACCCCGAGAACGTCCCCATGAGGCTGGAGACGCTGCGCAGAGCTGAGATGGTGTGTGGAGACAGAGACGAGTCCATCAGCAGGTCTGACACCAGATTTCTGGCCTCGTTGATGACCGATAGATCCACACCGTTGCCGCTCACTGCACCCTGCCATACGCACATGCAGATACAGGTTAGAGAGCAGAGCAGTAAAGGCACTGTCAGTGTAGCACATGAATCACACTCTGCTTACCAAGCATTTGTTGGAAAAGTTTTGGTCAAACTGTGGGTTGCGTTGTCTACCAACATCCTGCTGGGATGTAGTGTAATATGGGCAAACGGGCCGGGTGACAACTTAAAAAGCTGTTTGAGAGCAGTGGTATTGTGGTACAAACAATGGCATCACGTACACAGTGCTTATGAAGAACCTCTTCCTCTCTCTCCCTTTTGTTTGCTCCATCTTTATTTCTTTCAGGAATCCCATTTTTCCATCACTGATTTGGCTTTTATTTATGATTTTTAACTTCCCCACAGTTCATTCCACCCCTGCTGTCCCCTCATTCCTAACCTCGATCTCCAAAACAACTACAGCGTGCAGGGTGGAAACTACACTATATCTAGTAGAGGTGAGATGTGACATGGAGTGCTAAACTGATATCTACAGTGACATACTATAAACTGTAAGAGCATGGTGTATTCTTGCCTTTTGTAGGGTAGGTTTCCTAAGAGAAAAAGTTCTGACTGGACTGGCTCTCTCTAACAGGAACAAATAATGACTTTTGGTCTCTGGGAGCTAAATTCTTTAATAGATTACACAAATAGTTCAAACAAGACATAGAATGTCTGCGTAAGATAAAAATGTGGCATGACAGCGATTCCAAGGTCACTGTATGCAAGGTTTTACACAATGTGTATTTTTGCCTGACCGAAAAAATGTCTGGAAAAGAACTGAATGTCCTAAAAGTGACTTTACACTCTGCTGGTGAACTATAGACTCCACTGTATCTGACCTGTATTATCTGTGCGCTTCCCATGTGAACCGTACCTTGAACACGTGAGCAGATTTAAACACAGTACTGACCTGATACTGCGGTTTATACCAGTGCTTCAAATCCCAGTCCCACAGGATCATCTGAAAAACAAAAGAAAGCCATCAGTCAAACGTCACCACTGTGCATGTGTTTGTGTGGAACAGAGAATATGAAATGCATATGGACAGAACTGGCTCAGGCTTTGACCTGTGCTCCACTTTGAGTGTACTGTGTTACGACGTTTCAACGAGGGCACGGGCAGGTCAGTAGCAGAGCTAAAGCAGCCTCTGCTCGTCTATTCTGCCTGTTATCTAAACACACAATGTAGTAACAGTTTACATTAAGGATTTCCTGCACCGCATGATGCACTTTCTACTACAGGTATGCTAATGCACACTAGCGGAGCAACGGCAGACTGGAGCCGTTCACTGAAAGCGAAAGGAGGAAAGCAAACCACTAAAACCACGGTGCTGCGTCTACAATGGAGCTATGAGATCTTATCTAGGTCCAACTACGTCAATCGGCAGCATTTCCATGCTATCTGTTGGTAACCGCACAGGAGCTCTCACACATTATAGTAGTGCACGGTCAAAGTTGGCACAGCGGAGTCACGTGGTGAGGTATCAGGGAATGGCTGCGCCGTAGGAGAGCTCTGAACCCCGTCAACCTAATTCTATTTTTTGGCAACTAAAACTCTCTCCAAACGTAATTTCAAGGCAGGGTTCTCGACGTTTTTGTGGAGGATGACTGCAAATTTGAAGAAAAAGAATGTTCAGACTCGTTTGCAAACGATGAACATTGGGGATGCTACTGCTAGCTCTCCTACAGCTAACACTGCTAATGCTAACACTGCTGACACCGGAGAAACTCCAAACACGGATATGAGCGCCTTATTCATGGAGATGACAAAAATGGGAGCAATTATGACTGGAGTAGCAGCTGATGTGTCGTTTATTAAGTCTGATATGGCTGAACTTAAGAACACTCTGAGTGCGACCCAGGTCCGGATGGCCGAAGCCGAGGGCCGCATCTCGGATATCGAAGACAAGGTAACTACTATGGCTCAGGACAACAGCGCATACGCTAAAACGCTCAAGCACCTCTGGGCTCGAGTTGAAGATCAAGAAAATCGAAGTCGCAGAAAGAATGTACGGCTTATTGGATTGAAAGAAGGCTCAGAGACTGGCGGAGGTTTGAGTGATTATGTACAGAAGATCCTTTCTGATGGCCTGGGTCTAACCGGAGCAGAGTTTGAAATCGAGAGATGCCATAGAAGTTTACAACCCCGCCCCAGACCGGACCAGCCACCTCGCATCATAATGATAAGATTTCTCCGCTACACTGCACGTCATAAAGTCCTGACTGTTGCTAAACAAAAGAAAGGTTTTACCTGGAATGATTGCCGCCTGTCGATTTACGAGGATATGACTGCAGAACGCGCAAAGCAAAGGAAACCATTCTTCCCAGTGATGAAAACGCTCTGGCAGCATCAGGTGAAACACACGCTGGCACATCCCGCAACACTCAAATTTACATGGAAAGGACAGCGAAAGAGCTTCGATGATGTGGAGGAAGCGCAGAGATTTGTACGTGACTACATTGAGAGTGAACTGGCCTGACGAGGATGTAAAAGTAGCGGACAGGAGAGAGTCCAGAAATAATTCCAAATGACGGGGACAGGATCACTGGGGTGCAGCCTGGGCAGCTGGAGGAGCCGAGGACGCTGTCTGCGGGACCCGCACGGACCAGAGACTACTTGAAGCTTCGCCTATTGGGCATGTGCGCTGTCATGTTCCTTTTTAGAACAGCGCCATTTATTTTTTGTTTTGTTTTTTCTCTTGAGAGCGTTCAATGTGAGGTACTAATTTTGTTTATATTTTGGTTCATATTAAGCTGTCGGTGTATGTTTAATTATTTCAGACAGGGAGGTACAGAGCGTTTAAATGTGGAGTAATGGGTAGCACAGGAATAAATATAGTTTCATGGAACATAAATGGCTGCAGCACACCAATTAAACGTAAGAAAATACTGAATTATCTTAAGTCTCATGACACTGACGTTGCTTACATTCAAGAAACTCACTTTGAAAATGAAAATGAAGCAGTGAAATTAAAGAGAGATTGGGTGGGCAAAATTTTTCATAATTCGGTTTCAAGCAAAAGTCGTGGTGTTATGATACTTATACATAAAAAGTTACATTTTGTTCTACTGCAACAATTTAAGGATGAAGATGGGCGACCTTTGTGTCTCCAAGCACTTATTAATGGTGTAAAAGTAGTATTGTGTAATGTTTATGCCCCAAATAGAGATGAACCTAAATTTATTTACAAAATCAATGAGATGTTGGGGAACATAGAGGGACATATCTTGCTAGGTGGAGACTTTAACAATGTGTTAGATGAATATATAGACAGAAGCACCATCAATACAACCTTAACAACTAAAACAGGATTGGCTTTGAAATCTCTAAGAGAAGATATTGGCCTGGAAGATATTTGGAGACTTGTTCATCCCTTGGAAAAGGAGTACACATTTTATTCTCATTCACACAAAACATACTCCCGAATAGATTATTTTTTGATCTCCAATGCATGTGTTGATCTAGTGGTGAACAGTAAAATAGGTGTCATTGCCTTAACCGATCATGCTCCTGTAGAATTACGTATAAACTTGCAAACGGAGAGAGTCAATAGAGGTAGATGGAGACTAAATACAAGTGTACTGCAGGATGAACAATTTGTGCTATCTCTACAAAAAGATATAGAATATTTTTTACAGGTGAATGTTGGGTCTACTGATAGATTAGCCACAGTGTGGGATGCTCTCAAGGCATTTGTCCGGGGAAAATGTTTGGGTTATTGCTCAAAGAAAATTAAAGAAAATAAGAACAAGATTAAAACTTTGGAGGAAAAAATATGTATTTTTGAAAAACAATTAGCTGAAAAATTCAACGAAACTAAATTTAAAGAAATCTGTAAACTTAAATATAATCTTCATGACATATATAACAAGAAAGCAGAGTATGCACTTTTCCGGCTTAAAACACATTTCTATGAAAATGGTGAAAAAACAGGGAAACTATTAGCAAGACAACTTAAAAAAATAGATAGCCAAAATGTTATTACAGCAATTAAAAAAGATGATAAGTTAGTTACATCGTCATCTGATATTAACACAGTTTTTAAAACATTCTACCAAAACCTTTATACATCTGAAAATAAGACTAACACGAAACAACTAGATGAATTTTTTGATAAAATAACAATACCAAAGATTTCACAAGAAGAAAAGGACAAATTGGAAACCCCCTTAACAGAGGAAGAAGTAAAGAAGGCAATTAATGCAATGAAAACTGGAAAGTCACCGGGGATTGATGGCTTTCCGGCTGAATTTTACAGGAGATTTACAGACACACTCTGCCCATTTTTAACAAGAGTATTTCATGAAGCTTTTGAACATGGGTTGCTTCCTCCAAGTTTTAATCAGGCAATAATATCACTTATCCCGAAGACTGACAAAGACGTAACGGACCCAGCCAATTATAGACCAATAAGTTTAATAAATGTTGACTGTAAAATATTATCTAAAATACTAGCAACAAGATTAGAAACTGGGTTACCACAAATTATACATAAAGACCAAGTTGGGTTTATCAAGGGCAGATCTGCATCTGATAATATGAGAAGGTTGTTACATCTCTTATGGTTGAACAAAAACAACGTTGATCCTGTGTTAGCCATATCTTTAGATGCCCAAAAAGCGTTCGACAGGGTAGAATGGTCTTTTTTATTTACTGCTCTGAAAAGGTTTGGTTTGGGTGACAATTTTTGTCACTGGATTAAGATTCTGTATTCCAAGCCACAGGCAGCTGTTTTTACTAACGGGGTACTCTCCCATTTTTTCGATATTTCCAGATCGACCCGTCAAGGGTGCAGTTTAAGCCCTCTTTTATTTACCATCTTTCTAGAGCCCTTGGCTATTCAAATTAGAGAAAATTCACTAATCAGAGGTGTGTTGGGGGGAGGAAGGGAACACAAATTGTTTTTATACGCAGACGACATTTTGGTTTTAAGTAAAGACCCTGCTAACTCTATTACAACTCTGCTAGAGGTTATTGATGAATACTCAAGGTACTCTGGGTATAAAATTAATTGGCAAAAATCTGAAGCCATGCCAGTCTCTCAATCTTGCAGTCACGGCTCTGTGTCTGGTTTCAATTTCAGGTGGATGCATAAAGGGATGAAGTATCTAGGAATTGAGTTGGACCCAGACATTGAGGATATTTTGGCTGACAGCATGGGCAAATTGATAAACAAAATTAAGACAAATTTGGATAAATGGAGTAAATTAAATTTGACATTATGGGGGAAGGTAAATGCAGTGAAAATGGTCATAACCCCACTTATTAATTACTATACCGGAATGTTACCAATATGTATCCCCCAGCCACTATTATTAAATTACAATAACATGATAAAACACTTTCTCTGGGATGGTCGTAAACCACGTATTAACCTAAGTCGACTCTGTCAGCCGAAAAAGGAAGGGGGCTTAGCCCTGCCCAATGTGGAACACTACAGTATATCCTTCGAAATGTCTAGACTAGCCAAACATTGGGCGGGGAAAGTTGACCTGGATTGGATTTTAATTGAACAGGAACTTACTTCTCCATTTACGCCAATCGAAACTTTATCTCAAAAGTTGAACAAAGACAAGTTTGAAAATCCAATCTTAAAATTTTCCAAAATGGTATGGCTGGAGGTACATAGAAAATACAAGCTTGATCCGTATGTCATGAGGTACTCGTCTTTATGGAACAACCCCAAAATTAAGATTGGCAAACAGTCTATCTACTGGGCACAATGGCTACGAAAAGGTATAAGAACTGTTGGTGACTTATTTGAGGGCGATGTCTTTATGACATTTAATGAAATCAAGCAGAAATTCAAATTAGAGGGTCATGGCCACTTTTGGAAGTATTTACAGATACGGGATTGTTTAAAAGGAAAATATAAATCACAGGAGAGAACCCCAGTAGAGACATTTCTGCTATTACCTCCATTACTGTGTAAAGCCTCTAAATGGTATAACGTTTGCCCTTGGGCAAATAATAACACAATTAAAAGTCTAAAAGCAATATGGGAAAAAGATTTACATTGTTTTATAGATGACGATATTTGGGATTCAATTATGTCAAATTGTGGATTATATGTTAGAGAAGCCAAGGGAAAATTCATTCAATATAAAATTCTCAATAGATATTACTATACCCCCTCTCGACTTTATAAAATGGGTATTAGCAGAAATGATCTGTGTTGGAAATGTCAGAAAGCTCAGGGTACTTTGATGCATGCTCTGTGGGAGTGCCCTTTGGTTTTTCCGATTTGGAACAATGTTTTAAGTTATATGCAGAGTTGGTTATCTTGTAATGTACCCAAATCACCTAGACTATGTTTATTAGGAGATAGAACAGAGGTGCCCTTGTTAAACAGACATAGTTTTAGAGTTTTAAATACTGCTCTTGTGACATGTGCATGTCTGATCCTAAAGTTATGGAAGGATCCTCATTCCCCAACTCTGAAAATGTGGAAAGAAAAAATGACTGAGAATGTGGCCTGTGAGAAGATGTTAGGACGACTAACCTCTAGGAATGAAGACGCGATGGAACAATGGGACAATTTTTGCACCTTCCTGTCTACAAACTGAATACAAACTTAATGCATTACGACAGCTGGTTTTGTACTGAACCTCACATTTTGTTGTTTGGGTGTTTTTGTCTGTGTTCTGTGGTTAAAATGTAAAAACATGGAATAAAAACTTCAATTACAAAAAAAAAAGTTGGCACAGGTTGTGTAACACTACATTGCTGAAGCTGAAATAACTTAAACCTCTATGTCACATACAGGTTCAATACAGAGATTATTCAGTTGAGAAAATTTATGTAGTTCATTGTAGACCTACATTATGATTCTGCACATTCACATTCTTAACATGTGCATTTATTTTTTTCCGTCACGCACACTTACAAAAAAAAAGATTTTCTTTTTTGGTCAACACAGTAAATGCAAACATAAAGCCTCCTAACTGTGAGTCTAATCTGACATTCAGAGAGAAGCCATATCTTCATGTATGCCATATAAATCCAGGCATTAAGCCTTTCCAAAGCCACAGTGCAGTCTCACCCCACACCACAAGAGGGAGAGACGCAGAGGATTAAGGCCGACGTGAAAAGCATCTCCACAAACACCAAGAGCCTCATCCTCACATGTAAACACACACCCAGTCATCTTACTGTCTGGCAGAAACAAAGCACAACAAATCATACTAAAATCGTGAAAAGTAAAAACCATTTGGTCATATTCAGCAATACCAAGAGTTTCAAAAATACACTTCTATATATATAGTTTTTTGTTGTTGTTTTGTTTTTTGGTAAAACAAATTTATTTTATTTTAGGGAATTAATGGATTTAAATGAGATTTTTTAAAATAAAATTTAAAGTGCTTTATTGCACTAATGTTCAACATTATATGATTTTCCAAATTTATAAGAGTAGGTTTTTAATTTGATATGAAAAACACATTATGTCACAGCAAAAGAAGTCCCACATCTAAATGCTAAAACTTAAAGACATAATTGTGGTTTTTTTTTAAGCTATATTATTGTTTTTTTTTTACACATATTGAAGATCAAATCTATACCTCAGACTGTTAAATAGATCAATGGGCCCATACCACCTCCTCTAATCAGTAACTGTTTCATTGATCAAAGTGGGATGTTGGGTGTTTGTCATCAGCATCTGTACAATGCTGCCAAACATTTAATATGGCAAATAAGCCCTGCCATGGCAACCCGACATAGAGGCCAGCAAACAATGCTCCATACACCATGGCAACGAGATGGCGGGAGACGGCCGGAGGACAGAGTTGTTGGCCTTCTGCTTGTTTACAGAGAGAAACACAAGGGCTGAAACAGAGAGGGTGATGGGTAAAAGCCGAAGGAGAGGATGCTATTAAAGAAGGGATGGAGAGTAAAGGACTAAGAGCTACAGACGGAGATGAAAAAAGGAAACGAGATGCAACGAGATACTATGTGCACTCCTGACACCCGGTGACGCGCTCAAATATCTGCAGTGTGTTGCACGAGGAAGCATAGCATGTATACGATCTGCCAACGCCTCACCATTACAGTATGCTCTTTTCTTTACATCTGCATAGTCTGTGCATAGAAATACGGACTCTCCTGACTTTCACCGAGCTCAGAAACAGGAAAAACTGGCTGACTGTGAGCTACCACCATCACCATGAAAGCAACAAATGATTTACAGTGAGGCCCTTTTAGCAAGCAATGAGATTAAAATTCCTCAGTGAACAGGAGATATTTTCTTTAGGGATACTATAAGTACAAGGCATGAGAACAGACACATAGAACAGTACACTTCAGACACCTGTACACAAAGACTCAAACCAAAGACATTCTATTATTTCTCACGTCTAAGACGTTGAGGTGTAACTGTGAAACGCTTGCACTAAAGTACAAGCCCCGTTTTCACTTTATACTACTTTGTACTGCAACTACATTTAAAAAGGGATCTATTTTACTTTCAACTCCACTAAATTAAATACAAAGCAAGTGGTCATCAAATAAAATTATAAGTGCAAAAAGCACAGCTATAGACAGAAATTATGTTAAATTTGCACAGAATTCGAAAAGCTACAGCATAAAAATACAGTTTACATGTTTATCTATTTGTAATAACAAGCTATTCTGTATAATATGTACTTTGCATTTAAATGTTTTTGGTACATTTTGCTTCTACCTTGATTTGAATGCGGGATTATTACATGTAACAGTATTTTTACATTTTATAAATTCTGTAGTTCTAAATAAAAGCATCAAAAATACTTCAGCTAAACCCCAAAAACTCATTTTATTGGAACATGTCTTCAGCTGGTCATTACACATGAATATTACAGCTCTTATTTACAACTGAAAACATTTGCAGCCATGTCAGACGACCCATCTGTTTTTTTGGGGGGGGTGGGTGATTGCCTTATAAATCTGTGCTATTTTTAATTTCTGGCTATTTTTAAACACACAGCCATTGGTACATCCGATCATATTCTCTGTATCTGTGATTTTGCGCAACACTGTGCGCACCCACATCGGCATGGTTATAAAGACTATTTACAGTGTAGGTAGTTCCAGAATAGAAATAACTGGACTATATTCATGCACCCTTGACACAACGCAGCCAAAGAGAATCCAATACAGACAATGCACACAATAAGACATGCGCTTAAACGCTCAGGCAAAAAAAAAAACAAGAGTAAAATAACTCCTCATATGCACACACAATTATTCAATGTGAGACAGGTCATAAATATTTCCTCACAGGAGTCAATAAACCCGTGCGAGCTATTAGACCGCTGGTTAGTTACACCTGTGTGTCATATTAGCTGGGCTATGTGGTGCAAGAGGTGCTAGAACTGATAAAAACATGCTAATAAGAGTGTGGGGGGCAGAGAAAAGGTATCAATGGCAGGCAGGCAGGCAGGCAGGCAGGAAGGCAGGGAGGCAGGGAGGGTATTTGTATGGAGAGGAGCAGGGCAGTGCTGACGTCAGTCTGCAGCGACACACAGCGTCAGCAGCCCTCTGCACATGCACACGCTGATAATGAGGACTGGGCTCTGGCTGTCGAGACACGCAGGGAGAAAAGAAAGGATGATATGGAGGGAGAGGGGGAACAAAAGCACAAGGCTGGCTGGATTGTTTTAAGCCCATATTCAGGAAAACGAGAGGTGTGCACAGAGAGTGTGTGTCCTATTCGCTGGACACAGTTTGAACTGACAGGAAAGAACTGAGACTGTAGCACAGTGCCAGGGCTCAGGCGGGTTCGCTGACGAAGGAAGGAGCAGACTGAGATTTTATTTAAAAAAAAAAAAAAAAAAACTGTCTATGAACTTTTGACTCTGACTCACTACACTACAGTCAACCACACATTCAATGACCGTATATAATGCAATATTCTGCACTTCTCCCAACTGTTCACCTGACTTTTTCTTCACTGAAATGTATCAAAGAAATACTTGTTATCATTCTGGCTGATTTTTTAAGTGATTCCAAGCAAACAAAAAGCATGAACTGGCTGTCCATGAGAGGTGTGAAGAGTGTTTTGTCCCAATAGAACCAGTAAGACAATCTACAGGTCCCAAGACTTGTAATAAAAAAAAAAAAAATCTTTTTGTATCAGTGTCGCTTGGCTCGGCAGCCCAACGGGGAAAAGCTCAGATGGCCGCCTGTGGCTGTCACCAGTGTCGTCAGGGTAACCTGGCAGGACCATGGAAAATTCTTTGACTAGGGAAAGGAGCTCGTTCAAATTGTCATCCCTCTCTTTCACACTCATCTACCACTTCACTGGGCCTGGTGTTGTTCAGCGCCTGCCCCACACAAGCAGGCATCTAGAAGTGTCATTTTTAGTATCTGTGGCGACGGGATCCTTTTTCTTTCAACACTGTGGTGTTTTGTCCCATTTGGCACCAATCAACTGAAATGTAACAACAAACACTACCTATGTGTCTCCTAAAGTGTTCTTAGTATGGTTGTAAAAATTCAGCAAAACTTTCTATCACCACAGACAAACATGAAAAAAACCACTACTGGCTACTCGTACTGTAAAAACACCCCTCGCAGTTATTTTTTTATTATCATCACAACCCAAAACAGTAATTTTAATTAATTATCAATTTAAGTCCCTCACTGTGTCTGCTATTGTCACAAACAATAAAGTGAGCGGCTACTTTTTAGCTTTCGTATTCTTATCTATATAAACTACACAACAACACTCATAATGTGTGCATTACGTACGATGTTCTTTCAAACGACACCAAAGATTTTCACAGTGGAAAAATTTATGGGTATTTATAGAAGCCAGCATGTGCTCAATGGGGAGACACTCAGGCTAATGAAGAGCACGAAATAGGCTTGGGAATCGATGTCATGTCGCACTGCATTCAGGGTATTTCAGGGGCTGATCTGCCATACTTGTCAGCAACTGGTGCTAGTTTCCAAGCAGAGCAGAGGAGAGATGTAGATGCTTCTTTTGAGCACATATTAACACAAAATTTTCAATAAAAAATGAACAGTAAACAATCAGAAGTGTACAGCATGGTGGGGGAAGAGAATATGGAGAAAATCTTAACTTCTGGAGTGCAATTTGTGAATGGCAGAAAGCAACAGATGTGAAATACTGAAACTTAAATTTAAAAAAATATTGAAACATTTATATGTGTCCTCAGAAGGAGTGGCAGGCTATAAAAAGGGAGTTTTATGACTTTCTACCTGTCTAGCAAGACACAAGTTGGGATTCAGTTCACTGTTAACAAAAAGCATTAAAACTGAAAACTAATTTTTAAGTTGAAATTTTTGCTAAAAAAACAAGCAATGATATCCATCAGAAACCAATTTAATAAAAGCAACAGTTGTACTTTCGTTAATCTTAGTGGGTAAGAAGCTAACGTGCTAATATTACCCAACATGTATTTTATAGCTGATCCCAGTAACGAAATGTACAAGGTCTTGTCATTAATATTCCTGTTATATGGCCCATAATAAGTTTGGGTTGTTCCAAATTGCACAACTATAAGGGAGTGATATGATCAAAGGTTGGTTAGATTTAATACAGACTCCAGCAGAAAACAGCTCAACTCAACAGTTTCCACCTTGCAGTTTATGGTTAATAAATTTACACTGCATATAAAATTATGAATTTACCTTCTAAATCTACTGGTAGCTGTCAGAGAAATCGCCCCATCACCTGTAAATGTGACTCACATCTTATCAAGTGAAAACATTACCTTATAAAGCTTCCAACATCCACACTGAAGATAAACCCAAACAAGTGATCTCTAACAACCCGCGACGTAGTAGTATTACCTGCTACATGGTAGTATCACCTGCTACAAGTATCACGTCATGTGATACCAGGAGATAAGCAGATCTAAAGCACTATTTACATAGCGTTAGGTTACTTGATACCATGTTCTCACATGCTACAGGAGGCTTTACTTTGAATACCAACAATTGATCTATTTATATGGCACAAGCATGGGCCAGACCTATTTGTTCATTAAACCATCCACAAAGGTTGCACGACTAAAATATTTTACATAATTTGATGTTGAGTCTTCATCGTTTTACAGGATCGACACGGGTCACTATTATAGCGTGAAATCAATTTTCTAGAAAATGGAGAAAATTCATTTGCTTCTTTACATCCCAGCCTCACGCCAGATTACATGAGGACATTATGCTCATCCGCAACCTGTGGACTAAATGAATAAAGCATTTGCCCTGCTATCTTGTAACACTGTACGCTGTAAAAACTGTCTTGACCTTCATCACAATACAAGACAGAAAATGTTCCAGTCTTCCTTTGTTTCTCTCTAAACAGTCATTTCTGTTGTTCGCTGAGGATTATGCTTCATTTATTCCAGTTTCCTTGATAAGTTAAAGATGCTTTTTCATGTGACCCCACTGGCCCAGAGTATAATGAGTGAACAGCGTGCAACAGTGGCATTTGTATACAAAATCATGGTTGTTTCGGAGGCCTCTTTAGCACTCATGTAAGTGTACCACCTACTCAAAATATAATCAGTTCGTAAAGTTATTAAGTGCTAGTATTTTGTGGTGAATTGCTGTAAATTTGAGGGTGACTTTCAGGGATTCCAAGCTGTTTTTCAGTCAGAGTTTTCTGCTGTATATAGATATCCCAGAGGGTAGACAGTTAAGACAATTTCAGTATAACCTCATAGTTTTCAGATTTGCATTGAGTTCCTGTGACCAAACGTACCTATTTATCCAGATTACATTATTGGCAAAAATCAAATGCAAGACAAATCATAATAATGAGACTTTCTGTGGTTAAGTAAAAATGTGGACTGTGGCTTTATCCTCGGAGCTGTAATGAGAACAAGTGAGGTTTTATGAAGGTAACAAAATCTGCCTAAAAACTGTATCTAAAGCAGCAAAGACAGGAAACCGAAGGAACTTGCATGAAACCAAATGACTGATCGACTACAACACTAATCCAGCATCCGAGTCTGTCTGGCCTACATCAGCAGAGCTTCCTCTCCTCGAAGACTTAAACTCACATGGTGGTAGTTTCCTGCTGCAGAATGAGTAGCCTGCACGGCTCTCTCATCTTCTATCTCAGGGGCATAGTGTGTGGTTTTTACTATGGCGCTTTGTTTACATGAGTCAGTGGACCAGTAGACGTACAGCACACAGCCTATGGACACACACCCACTAATTCCTTTGAAGCAGGAAAGATAGCTCTTGCTGTCTGGGTCTGTTGGAACAAAAAAAACACAGATGGACCAGAGCAAAGCTAACAGAGAAAATGAGTGGAAGAATTACAACCGTACTCAATGAGACTTTTGGAAGGAAAAATTGCGTGCCAAGCGAACGGTGCTTCTTCCCAATACTGTTGTTTCTTCAAGGCCAAGAGACCACATGGAACTGATGTATTTTATCAGATAATTCATGATTCCAGCTCCTAATATTTTTGCTTCATTGTGAAGGAAGTTTGGGATTATAGTGTGGAAGATTTCCCTTTTCACATCCCTTTGTGGTTAAAGTTAGTTGATCTTCGGAGTGATGGAGACCAAAGGACCTACTGATCGAATAAGAATGAAAAAAGCCTAAAAAGCTGCATGTGCCATCGAGTCGAAGCAAAAGGATGCAGGATGAGTTAGAGGAGACAACAGCAAAAACACACGGAGGCCGAAGGAAGGGAACATTAAAGCAGAAGTCACTCAAGGGGCTCTGATGCAGCAGGTGTGTCGTCATTTCAACAGGAAGTGGTGGAAGATACTTAAGGGTCTCTACAGACCTTCCACTTACTGTATCTATCAGTTGACCTCAAATGACTTTTACATCTTACAAAAAGACATGCAGTGAGTGTCTTTGTATCTAGGATACTGCTGCGACTACACCTTCAACTTGGAGAATGGAAAAGAATACACATACATAACTAGATAGTCAAGAATTTCTATCAGTTGACAAAAGAGCTATAAATGCTGTGAACAACAACAGTTGCTGACAGGTGTGAAAGGCATGTTTTCTAAAAAAAATAAAATTGCTGAAATTACACCATTTATCAGAGCCAGAAACAGAGAGAATCGTGGGATTTTGAACTTTCCAACGGCCCTTGAACTATTCGTCTATTACATGCCGTTATATTAGTAAAAATAATACTAACAAGAAAAGCACTAAGAGAAACTAGAACTCCACAAAGACTGTTCATTGCCAGACCTTACGCTGAACACAGGCGTGTGTTCTGCATGTGTACATTATGTACGGATACCGAATTACCTGACCTAAATATGTAGCAGGCGGTGGGAATTGATGGGACTCAGAAACACCCCAAGTCTGCAGCGGTGGATCTGTAGTAGGATCACATACATGTCATCACCAGCAGGCAGCTGAGGTAGCGTTCACTTGTAGTCATGGTTACAGTGATGCCGTGCCGCTATCAGACGCTGTGCCGCAATCTCAATGGGAAATCCAGACTATAAGCCGCATCACTGCCAAAATCTAGTGAGGTGGTCCTTGTGTCATTTCTGACCTCCCCTAAAAATTTCATCCAAATCCTTTAGTCCGTTTTAGAGTAATGTTGGTCACAGACGGAAGGAAGGATTCACGTACGCTAATCGTCACATAACTCCACCGCGTTCCTTAGTGGAGTAATAAGTCCATGCTTAAAATCTTGATCGTCCAAATCCCTTTATTCTACATGTCGCATTTAAAATTTTTGCCAAAAATAAACCGTTTGCTCAAACCAGATTCTGTAAAAAAAATAATAAAAATCTATTTTTGTGTTCCTCTGTGCAATGGAGTTGCAATTAGTAGTTCAATTGTGGACAAAAGTCACATGACAAAAAATAAGATCTTTTTCAGTTGAACTGGTCTGAACTGCATGCTGTGTTTACACAAAGCACATAGAAGAAAAGTATGAAAACATATTAAAATGTAAAAAGTGAAAAATCTATAGTATGCAGAGTTACCTTTAGTTTTCCAAGTATCAGCAACGTCTATGAGCACTAGGTATTTGAATGTTTTATAAATTATCAAAGAAAGTTTTTCTGTTTCATGATTCATGACATCATAGCTGTCATACGACACAAAAGATATTTATGTTCCTCTACTTCTAGCTGTGGTTGTGCTGTTTCAATAAAGGTGCAGGACTCTATACTAGAGTGAAAAATTTGCCCACATGGAGCAAAACTGAAGCAAAAACTGGTCTTTCTACAATGTAAATCAGAACAACAAACAAAATGAGAAATGTAGTTGTGTCACCTTTTCTTGTTTTTGTTTTTTTTACTCAACATAGTCAGACAAGTGTTTGTCCATAGCACAGGTCTTCTCTGGGAACACAGTTTAAGAATACGAGCATTTCGACACATCTTTAACAACTTTGCAACAATGAGCCACTTAATCTCATCTATTCATTTTACTTATTGTCGTCACTTTCAGCTCTGACTGTACAATATTTTATCTTTGTTTGGGTACACAGTCCTGCAGAAAATGCTTTGAAGATCAACACGTGGAAGGAGCAACAAGCTTGAGTAATAAGATTGCCAACATCTTCTGTTACGGCTGTTGAGAAGGAAAGCATTGTTACAGGGTTTTTTTTTTAAAAAGGGAACTCGACCTGCAACAACAAAAGTCTGAGAGAAGTCATATGCTGCAAGATGCCTATCAATGCAGTTGATGAATAAAAGGATTCCTGAGCTCATCCTGGACTGACCTGATGTCTGTCAACATTCTTATTACCCATGAGTTTCCAGATGCACAATCACAAGAGGAACGTATTCTTTAAAAAGACATTTCCGCATAAATTCAACTCAGGTGTGATGATGGGGATGACAAGGAAACAGGATTGACCACAAGACAAACAAGTTCACGTATGAGCACTATAGCACGCCCTGTATGCTTATGAGCAGTAGCTTATGTGTTGCTGTAAAGTTAGCAAACTTAAATAGATATGGCTGATGTTTATTTACTAACTTCATGGTTCTTCTCTACTTGTGTAACTGTTACACGACATTGCGCCATTTAACCACTCTTCCCACTCATAGCTGCTGTTCAGGACGTGTAACATGAGTTGTATGAGAGTTTTCACATCAGGTGGTCACAGTTACTGACCTACAATTGCATTGAAAACAGCCAAGAAGAATCGTCTTGTAAGAAATCTGAGTAGATTCTTGTATAATACAGATTTTTTTTTAAACAAGAGAGAGAGGCAACTATTAAAAGTAGTTTTTTTGAAGTTACAGTGAAGCTACAGGTTGATTCAAGAGTTAGGATTGATGTATGTTATTGAACATCGTGTCCCAACCATGAAGTCAAAAGTGAAATTGAGCCAGTCACAGTCCCCCAGATAATTACAGCAGAGCGTCATACATGCACAGCAGTGAGAGAGAAGCCAAAGAGGTCACGGCGAAGCCTTTTCATCATCAGGAAATGGGACAGCAGCTACTTGGTGTCTGTCATGTTTGATGTTGTGGAGAATTCACTGAAATGGTGGAAGGAAAAGTCAAGCGCAAAAGTACAAGTGTGCTGCGTTCACTTTTTATTGGGACGTTGCTATTTTAAATGTAGGGAGATGGAACTATTCTCTGTGTTTATGGTAGATTTTGCAACTTCACCCTTTGTTGTTACCAAATTGAAGATGATTTCCTGATTTTAGAAGATAAAAATGTTTGGAGGTCTTGTCTATGTTTAATTAATATTGTACATTGTCATTAATGTAAATACAGTTTGCATTTAATAAAAGATTAAATCTTATTGGTTCTTAAAAGTATGTATTCTTATGGATGTAAAAAATATTTAATATTCAGAACATTTGTCTGTTTCCATACATTTTCTTATTTATTATTCAATTTAAAAATAGTATTTGTAAATTATTTTAAAAGCAATTAATGGAACTACATAGCAATATTAGCAGTTTTCCATATTTAAAATGTGATCTTTCAGCTGATCCCGTTATGCAGATTTTTATCAACACTACTGATAATTTAGAAGTCTTAATTCTCTTAAATGTTTCTATTCATTGTTATTAAGTTAAATATGTGACGGTATTTTGATGTTGACGGTTGATCATGTGACCAAGCTCTCTCACAGACTAAAACAGCAACAAAGTAGCTTATCTGCTACGCCCTTTTGATTCAAATGCCAGAGATAAAGAAAAAACGTCAAGGTGTTTGGCAGTGACGAGGAATTTGTAGCTCAACAAGAGAAAAATCTCAGTCGAACTGTTAGCATTGACTCACATAGATGACGTTTCTTCAGCTGACTGCTTGCCAGACAGAGCGGAGCTTGCATAATGACAAATACAACATGCAGGAACAACATAAATGCCACAATATGAGTAAGGTCAACCCTAGTACGTCAATGATGAACTTTTTCCCACAATGGCATGTTTCATGCTCAAACGGCCCGTAACTTTTTGACTGTATTCAATACCGAAACTCAGCGGGCAGACAACTACTGATGCTGGCAAAATACAGACTCGCTGTGTTTTTAAGACCTACAGAACCATAAAAAGAGCACGCAAATGAAGCTGTGTTGGCATCTGTCTGACAAAATGTACCTGGGTCAATATACAATTGAGGGACTTTTGAAGTCCATGGGATATATTGTGCATACATTTTTACAAAAAGCAAAAAAAAAAAAAAAAATCATGTTTTTGATGTTCATTATGATCACGTCAAATTCCATAATTATTTATTATGGAAACAATCAGTCACTTATTAATAAAAAATGACTGGATATCACTAAAATGTCAACTAAATAATCGTCTGAATTTAATAACAACCACCTTCTAATTAGCTAAACAGTAATAAAATTAGCTTATTTAAAAATTTTTTTGTGTTCTTTTTATTAAGTTGAGATAATCATGACACATATTTCTTTTTTGACAACATATCAAATTATATATTGAAAATAACAAATTGTGTCTGTGTCTGAGAAATCACTTTCAACTAAGGCCTTGTCCACACGTAGCCGGGTATCTCACAAAATGAAGATATTTTTCTAGGATTCGGCCTATCATCCACACGAAAACGCAGATTTACGTCATCAAAAACGATTCTTTTTAAAAACTCCGACCAAAGTGAAGATTTGGGAATTCTCCGTTTTATGCGTCTGCATGTGGACATCAGTAACCGGCGTTTTGCGTTTCGAAACGTCACCGCCTGCGACAAAATATGTTCCTACGTCACATATGCGACCTGTGTTTACATTCGGTAACAGTATGGATGCTCTCACAAGGTTTTGGGCGCTGTTTCTTGTACAGGCGCTTTTTACTTGCTTGTTTTTACAAGCCCAGATACTGCTCCACATTCAACAACACAGGCGAAGGACGACGTTAAGGACGGTTATTCTCCACCACCTTGCTAGGATTTGGGGAACTACTGCCACCTAAAGGTCCGGCATGCTTATGAATGTGCTGAGAAACACACTTATGCAGTTAGGTGTGGATGAAGTTTTTTTCTAAAAACGAGGTGGTGTGTACGTAAGTTTTTTTCTAGACGGAGGGGGCAGGATATTCGGTTTTACAAAAACCCTGCTACGTGTGGACAAGGCCTCAGTTACCCATTACAAAAACACCTCTCTAGGAAGTGTGTTAATTCCAGATCATATGACCTGCTCCACATGATGTCATTTCCTCCTGAAGAAAAGACTGGCAAGACTCCAAGGCTTTCTGAGTTATTTAATATAAAGTAGTGTGTGAGTCAAGTGTGGATTTATCACGTCAACAGGTTTACTACAATATCTTTATAAATAACTTTCAATTTCAATTTTACTCAATTGTATATATAATATTTAGAAGAATCTTTCTGTAAAAATGCCATGTGGTGTTTGGTTATAGGCGGCTATGTTGATTTTAGGTCCGAAAACAGCAAAAACGTCAACTATGTTACAAAGAGTCCCACAATTATATATTGACCCATCTGTCTATTTTCCTTTACTTTTACTCAAACAAATGCTAGAAAGTATAAACTGCACAGTATAGGCCACGTGATTTGTTTAGATGTGTTTGAAACCTTTACATTTATAGCTTGCTGAAGAGTTAACTGCTGCAAACAGAGCTTGTCACAGTGCGCAGTCGACATACTTTAAATATCTTAGTGTAGTATATTCATTAACAGCTTGTCAAAAGTGATTCAAGTAATAGCCTACAGCTTAGTTAACCAAGTCAAATGAAACAATGTGACTTTTTACAACTCTTGTGATGACAATTTTACACAGCACAAAGTATAAAGAGATTTAATCTATGCACGACTTTGGATCCACACTTACTGGAAACCACTCAGTAAATCATGCCCCTATAAATAGTTGAAGGCAGTGTGCAGTGCAGGCTGTGTATGCAGGTTACATTTTACCTGAGCTGAAGTTTTCTGTTGAGCTGGAATAGCAGCAATTCATTGCTATCACAAGAGATTGGCAAGAATATAGGCATGTATGACCTTTGAAAAGCGGTGGCAGGGAGCCCAAGTGTAAATACTCTGAATAGTACTTCTCAAAGTCCTTTCTGCTGACATTGATTTGCTGATCTGCAGGTTCATATAAATATCCCAGGTTTGCCGAGTGTTAACACGCGCAATTATTAAAAGGCCCGATGACCTTGTGACGCACAGAATGTACAATCAGGGCGTCATGTAATTTCACTTCCTGAAGAAAAAAAAAGAAAATAAAAAACACAGTTGTTTATTAAAGTACAATAAGTACCTTCATTGTGTTTTCATTTTTTCCTCCTTCTTACAAATGAATCCGCTCAAAGTTGGCATTACCAAAGTCTCAATATACAATCAGGGGACAAAGGTGATCTCAGTGTCGATGTTTTCTGTTGATACTGTGCCTCGTCCAAGATATGTCTGACATGCGGCACAGATACACATTTAACAGCCTTTATGTCTGCATGTTTTTATTGTCTCTTCATTTATTATACATGTGTTTACAGCATTTCTTTATTCAGCATACAGCAAAACTGTAATCCTCATAAACACTGCAAGAAAAAAAATTAACTAAGTCCAAAAGTTTAAAAACTGGCAGACTGTTAATATTATGAAATGCCCCGACTGCCTGTTTTTTTTTTTTACTTCCTGAACTCTCGAAACATTCAAGCCATCAACTTTTACAAGACGGTACAATGTCATACAGTAAACTGCCGGCTCATATGTGCACACTCCAGGTAGTTTAGTTTATAATGTGAGCGGCATAGTTCCAGTGCGTACGTCAGAATCATCAAAGACAAGGATTAAATGATGCCACTGTGGTGACCTTTCAGAGTTGTAAAATTCTTTCTTATTGTTTTGTAATCTGTTCTCTGGTGTTTTGACATCTGGTAGGCGTTTATGGAGCAGATCTGATAACACTGAGACTACAATCTGTTAATTTTTATGACAATCCAGGGAGAATAAGAGAGCTCAGAACATTTTGGACTGAAAGCTTTCACATCAACTGGTCAACTAGTGAACGCAAACTTCATGTGTTTCTGTGCTGTAAATAAATTCCTAATTTGTTGTAATTTAGACAAAGTGCAAATGTGTGATGTTTGCCCTTCACACACAACCTTTTTTGACCACTGTGTAGCCCATGAGCAAGCTATAGTTTGGAGGCTGGGAGGCCTCAGTACAACAGGAAGGTTATACCTGATATGGACATGAGAGCTGGACGAGGAAGGCTCGAAGCCTTGTAAGGGAACATCTGGTTTTATCATGGAATCAGTGCAGGCTCCTCTCATAAACACAGCCTAACGCCTGAGCCCTGGAGCTCTGGCCAATAACAAGCATGTGAACACAAACGCCATCCATCAGAGCAGAGCAGCGGTAGGAGGAGTTCACAGGGAAGTAGAGAGAGCGAGACAGACAGAAGGAACAGTGAGAGAAGAGACCACAACACTGGTTAAGTAAATCATTTACAAGCAAGTGACCGACGCTGACTGTAGGCAGCTTCTCATTTCTCCTGTACGTATCGCATTCACAAAGCTGCCATTAAAGCTGAGGTGACAGGAGGGTTAAATAAAAGCTAAAAAAAAAAAAAAAAAAAAAAAAAAAAACCTTAAGGAGCTTAACGTTGTATACTTGTCAAGTTAAAGGTTAAAATCAATACAGAACGGGCCTCTCTGAAGCACCTCAACATCTGTCAGGCGAGTTGCTGCTAAAGGTATTTGAGGACACGCTTTAAAAACTCGGTAGTTGTACACTATGAGAGCAATTTAACCAAATTCACGTCACAGTTCTAGGCAAATTCATAGTGAGAGACTGTTTGGGTGCTCCATGGCAACAAAGGGCATGTTTCAGCCTGTTCTTTCTTACACTGTTGATCGTGGTGTGAAGGTCTGACTCGGATCACGGAGGTAAAGGTCAGCATCATATCGGGCTCCTGCATGTACTTTTCAAAAATGCCTCACAGCAAGGAGAGGGTTTTTTTTTTTTGTCTGCAAACTCTAGCAGGACAATATTTTTAAGAGCTATAATAGCCTTTATGTCAAACATTTAAAGCTGCATTCATCGATGCACTAATGCACACAAAGCCAGGGAGGATTACAGCGAAACTCTGCAACTCTATGGGGCATTTTAGCCTCTTTTAGGCCATAATTTGGTTGTGATTTGGTTTTGATTGTTTTCCTGTATGGTTCAGTCTGTGCAGATCACCCCTCATGTCAACCCTAGGTGTTTTTTTTGTCCTCTTGTGGTTTGAAATCCAAGAAAGCAGCTGTAAGGTATGCATTTCGCTCTTCTCATAGATTTCTGGATATTCTCACCATTTCTAAATGATAAAATATCAAGAATGTGCTCAATTACCCAGCATTCAATCACATTTTTGGAACACATTTGATAGTTTGCAGCACTGTAACATGTAAGAGGCCAAATCCTGCAGCCGCACAGCAACAGGTCACAAAATGTCTTTTGTTGCAACGTCCAAGAGCATGAGAATAATCCACCCTGGCTTCGTACATGGGTGGGATGTTTCGGTATTTCACATTGTGGAGTCCCTGGTGTTTAGCGCACACATAATGAAGTGAGACTGTCATCCTGCCATGAGGTCAGTGTGCTCTCAGTGACGAACATGGAGAACCTGCTGCTGGAGCAACACAGAAAAGAGAAAAATAGACCAAGAGGGTGAGGCCACGAGTTTTATGAATCAAAGGGAGAAAAGCGAGAAGGAGCCGCCGAGTTCGAGTGATTTGGACGAAAATTGTATTAGGGACAATAAGTGGATTTCATGAAATTATTCTGTACCTTGATGCAACATTGTCATTTAAAATCAAGGAAAACAGACAAATATCAGTACATTACAACCACAGCCACTGACACCAAGCAGCTGATACAGTAAACTGTAAGCCAAAAGGTCACAACAGCAGAGTGAAAAAACACTTCCTGTCTTTAAAAATTAATTTATCAACATTATTTCAGTTTAAACATAATAGATTTTTCTGCCATTTAGCGCCAAAGAATGACAGGGAGGCTATTTGAGGGCGACCTTCATCACAGGATGCATCACACACAATTCCTATTTTCAACAACTGAGCACAGGATATTTCATTTACCGTATGTTCGCGACCATAAGGCGCACCGTATTAAAAGGCGCAGTCTCAGTTCCGGGTGCTATTTCTGTATTTAACACATACATAAGGCGCACCGTATTAAAAGGCGCAGTCTCAGTTCCGGGTGCTATTTCTGTATTTAACACATACATAAGGCGCACCGGATTATAGAGCGCGTGCATGGTAAAACATACCTGTACTAGCTTAAAACATGCATGCTAGCGTGTGTTTTAAAAAAGGCAGCGGAAGCAAAACTGAGTTCAGTTGTACTTTACTGAAGTATTTAGCAATGTTTTCACGTTGTTTTTTGATCAATCCTCATTCACAAATCCATCAAAGTCCTCATCTTCTGTATCTGAAATGAACAGCTGGGCTAGTTCTCCATGGAACACGCCAGGTTCCCGCTCGTCATTGTCAGAGTCAGTCTCGTTGCCGTGCGGCTCCTCATAAATGATGCCGGCTTTTGCGAGAGCTCGAACAACAGTGCAAGCAGACACGTTAGCCCAAGCATCCGCAATCCATTCACAAATTGTGGCGTAACTCGCCCGGCGCTGCCTCCCAGTCTTAGTAAAACTGTGTTCGCCATCCGTCATCCATCGCTCCCACGCCGTTCGCAACTTCACTTTGAACGCCCTGTTTACACCGATGTCCAGCGGTTGGAGTTCCTTCGTCAAGCCTCCCGGAATGATAGCAAGCTCCGAGTTCATTTGCTGCACTTGGTTTTTCACAGCGGCTGTGAGATGGACGCGCATGGAGTCACAGATCAACAGGGACGGTGACGCCAAACCCATGTTGTTTTGCATAATGCAAATACCGGCACTATATACCAACTGGGGGCGTGCCTTTAGCGTCTTCTTTCACGCCCACACTTCCCCCTTTAACGTTCTCATGCTGTCCTCTGTCACGTCCACCTTTTCTCTATATAAGCAGCGTGTCAGCAGGAAATGTTCTCAGTCAGTCAAGCGGAGCTCATCAAAGTCACACAATAACATTTACACATTTTAGAACTCGGTACACACATAAGGCGCACCGTATTATAAGGCGCTCCGTCCATTTTGGAGAAAATTTAAGACTTTTAAGTGCACCTTATGGTCGCGAAAATAAGGTATTTGTAGATACTTATCTTCTGCTATTGATGCATTCAACAAGCATAAATCTCTGAGCTGGCGCTGCCCATTACTTTATAAATGAAGAAAATGCATCCTAAATGACTGTTAATAAAACAAATGACGAGAGAGAAACAAAGAAAACTGCTGTAATAAAGTTGACTAACATGTGACTTCTGTCGCAGCAGACAGAGAATAATACTAGCTGTCTTTTTAAATGACCAGTTTGATGCAGTTTGTCGTTTAAACAGTGAGTTGCGAAGCAGGAATAGCGGCTTTCGAGTGACTGGGGTCTTCAATTAGCTTCCTCTTAATATCCCGCCTTAGAATGGAGCAGCAGACAGTGTGTGGGTTAGAGCATTATGCTGGAATAACTAAAAAAATTTGCATTTTACATTTTACACAAGCATAAAGCTGGAGCTCTGCACGTTCTACCTACATCACCTGAGACGGATGCCACATGACATAAACACTGGAACACTGGCTGACCGTCAGATGAGTCACACAAACAAACCTGAAGTAGGTTTACTAAACAGAGTTAAAGAGATAAAGGTGAGGCCTACATGTACCCATAGTACACAGGCTTTTTATTTTTGGTGCAACTTTCTAGCTATGAAAATGTCGCATGCTAGAAAAATAGCTGCTATGTTTATGCATAAAGGAAGTCAAACGAGTACCAACAATAGTGCAAATAATAACTGCCAAGTGGAAGAATAAAGTTTCTAAATACACTTGACATCTATTTGCACATATTACACGACATATTCGGCACTATATTTGCCCCATAATATTTCAGTTTGCTTTGTGAAAGAATCTACATAACACCTTTTAATTTCTATTTCTTAAATGCCTTTTTGAAATTAATGTTTTTCTAGAAATGCTAACTGTGACAACATTTATATCAATAAAATCATCTGGTGCATTGTATTCTGTATGAATAAATCGTTTATGTGCAGTTTCATGATATATATGATCATCTTAAGGACACCCACAAAACATTTCACTACAGTTACAGTCAGTAAAGTTACCTAAAGGACTGTTTTGGAGAGTAACATTCCCTGTGTGGCTCACTGAATGTGATTTTTATTCTCACAGCTCTGTTGCCTCTTAACATGCAAACAGCGAATTTCACTATATTTTCTGCACAGATAACCAATTAGTGTGTCCGAAACATGAAAAATAGTGTTCACTGTAGACAAAGATTTTGGCTGAGAGTTTACAAGGCTCCTACAGATGCACCATTTTGAAACACCATACTTATTCCAGACACAAACCCCAAACTTCTCTGTATATTTTTATTAACTCTGTAATATTAAAACAGTGTGCAGCATGGAACAACTTCTTTTGGAAGAGAGGACCAGTACTACCTATATTTGTATTATTTCCCCCCTAATATTCTAAAAAAAAACAAGAAAGAATGATTCCCTATTGTTTTGCCTCTAATATAAAAAGGAACCAAAAATGAATAATTGAATTTTCACTGCTCTGTGCAGCCTTGTATATTCTACACGTCCATGGAAATGACGATCAGTGCATCCATAACGGTGTGGTGTCCTTGCACAAAAAAGATTCTTTTCTAATAACTCTTCAAAGGTATTGTTGCATCCTCTTTCAAGCTAATTTGGTGGTGACTTACAGGTGTTGAGCAGCTCTGTATAGAAGGTCTGTTAAGTCACACACCATGCTTTCTGTTTTCAGTGAACAAGTTTCAGTGATCAGACTCAGTCTGGGCCACACTCTCACACGGTAGTAAGCAGTTGTTCTTGCGTCGGGTGCCTGCTAAAAACAATCTGCTTGTATGATCTAGTTATTTTCAAAATTCTTTCATTTGAGATGATCGAAGAGGTACAATAACAGGAAAACACAAATGTTTTTCCATACTCTTTTCAGTTTTCCATATTTATTCAGATCTGAAAATCACTAAAATGAACCATATTTTACTGCACTGTAAATGAAACCTGAATTTACCTCGGTGATGCTTTTGGCCTTCAGAAAGACTGCAGAGATTTTTTCCTTTTTTAAATTGAGCAACCTTTATTTGGGTAAGCAATTACTCTGGTATATTTCATTTAAAATTTTATGCGGGCAAATTTTCACTTTTCATTTTGGTTGAATACTTGCACACTATAACAATAGTTGCATATTTTGGTCTCGTGGAAAATTCACTAAATATTTATCATTATAACAGGGATTTATGTACTCTTTGGTAAATCTGTAGAAATCACATTTTGTGAAAAATATAACTGTTTTGGACCTACTGCCAACACGTGATTTGAAAGACAATTGTTGTAGCTAAGATGATAGCCTAGAAAAGTTGCAAATGTATTTTGCGTCATTTCCACTTTGCTTTAAACTTGTTTTTAGCTACCTACCAACCTGATGTGTTTGCATTTTTAGATCGCTTGGCAACAGTAACACAAAACCTTCTATATGATCGCTGTGGCCGGTAAAGTTCACCTTATGACGCACACACTGCATCTTTAATCCATGCCTACCCCCTGCCAGCCACTGCTGTCTGCAGCCGAACACCCAGTGCCTAATGCCCCGTGTCTGTGGTACCATGCCAGAGCGCCTGCTGGTGATATGTGCCATCAAGTCCACTGTTGATCCAGTTGATCCTTTGATGCAGGGTCGGAACAGATAAGGACAAAGGAGGGTCAGACTGCAGCAAGCAATCCAATGCATTCTATAATCTGCCAGCATAAATAAGGCGACTTTTAAAATCTTTTTTCTTGTCTATAAATACATTAATATCTCTGCTTTTTGAATGAAGATTGAATTTTTGGATGTTCTTACCACCATCCCTGAATATTGCTCAAAAATTCTCATGATGTACATCAAGTCAAGGCCTTCATGGGGGGAGCAGTAACAGTTTTTTTGGGCGGGCCACAGTTCTGGCTGTATCTGAACCGCACAGTATGCTGTAGCTGCAGACAGGGGGGCATTTGATTAAAACCCTGCGCTTGCCACTTATTCACTCCGCCATCAGTGAACTCCATACGACTGCCGCAAACACCTATCTCTCCGTAGACCTTCCAGTCTCTGCTGGTGCTGGTTTATCTCCTGCAGCAGCCTCTATCAGCCATAATTACTGACATCACAGCCTTCAGAGCACAGATGCAACAGACATGACATGTCCTCTGCTGTATGTGGACTGGTAAATTACTGCGTCATCGCTCTCTAATACTTCTCACAAGGATACCGGCTCACGTGTATCAAGAAAGCACAAGCAAATTAGTTGGGTTCAGTACCGTAGCTTTGACGCAGACAACAACAAGTAGCAGGAGTTGTGAGAGGAAAAAAAGAGGTGCATTATTATTTAATATGAAATGTAGATGATGTGTTTCCTTGGTGTAAAACAAATTTTGTGTGTTGGCGCAAGAGGAGAGGTGATGCAGGTCTCTAAGAAGTGATTACCCAGATCAAAAGCAAACTTGGCCAGACAGGGAAAGATATCACAGTCAGAAACCTTCGTCAGACACAAAATCTACCTACAAAATCTCACTTACATTACGTGTGTGTGCCCTGATGGAGGGGGGGGGATCTTTCATTTCAGTCTGTGTTTGTGTGCTTGTGTGTTGGGGGAGGGGTGGACTGGGGGTTAAAGTGAGAAAGAAAAGGAGACAGCGACAGACTAAAGAAAAAGTGAAGAAAAGGGGGTGGGGATTGGCCGGGAGCAGTTTCTTCCAAAAAAATATTTCTGTCTCAACCTCACCATTCCACTTTGAAAGATTTACTTTTTTCTTTTTCTTTAAACCATAACCGTGAATTAAAAATTGTGCACAGTTATTGGAAATGGCGATCCTGTTGGTTGGAGTTAGGGTTTTCATTGCAGTGACTAATAGTGCTTCACAGTTTTGCCCTTTTCAGTGGGATCTGCCCTCAGCTGCTAAACACACACAAGCCCTCCTCTGTAGCTGCGGCTGACGTCAACCGTCACTTAGCAACAGCCTTTTGGTGTAAAAGCAGCAGTGCTGACACCGTTTTCAAAAGAGGCGCACAGAGAGAGAGAGACAGAAAGAAATTCAGAGAGAATGAGAAACAGAGATACAGAGAATAAAATGAGGGAGAGGGGAAAAAAAGTGCAGGGAGAAAGTGAGTAAAAATTTTTGGAGACTGCTGCATAATGTTTTAGTGAGAATGCAATGCAAAAACGATAATTGTAATTGGTTTAAGTGCCACAGAGAGCTGAAAACAAATTAAGAATATTGAAGGAATAACTATGTTCTGTCAATAAAGTTGTCTGGAGACTATTAACAGTCAGTAAAACCCGTGGCATGTGCTCATTTAAATAAAACTTAAATTTACTACATCCTGCACCGCCATTTCTCTGTGCTTAAATTCCCACAGCTGCGATTTAAACAAGGAGCTCCCACCATGTATGTCATAGCGTTCAAATTTAACCAAACTGCTTTCTCCCACTGCTCTCACCCCGTCACTGGACTGAGCAAACAGTCCGCACATGAAAGGTTCAACAACCTCATCCTGAACTTAAACGCTGAGCCACCTGAAATGTTTGCATTGTTGGGAACATTTGTGGTGTCATTTTAAAATCTTTTCAGACGAGGTGTGCAGAAAAAAAATCTTGACCATGTTGCAAACAGACCCAGCAGCTCGGGGACCACTTTGTCACTACTTATCTTATCTAGGAATTTCACATTTGCCAGTTTATCGTGCAGTGGAAACACGCAAAGTATGAGATCCAACAGAATGGTCTAATTAGCCCAAACTTAGATGGCAATGGGTCAGCATCCCCCTCTCTCCGGTCCAGCATTCTGGGTCTCAACAATACACAAGCTCAGCCACAAATAAGCTTTGTACAGATAATAATACAAGCAGAGACAAGGTCAGGACATCACATCAAGGCTCATTAGAGAAAAATAAGAAATAGGGGACACGCTGCACAACTCTTTATGGGCAGTTCAAAGCAGAGCATCACAAAAGCCATAACCCTAACAATGTCCTCAAATAATATGACTTTTTTTGCACACAAAATGTTAAAGAAAGAAGGAAAATAAAAGCGTCTATTAATATTTTGTGAGCCTTCTTTTGATGGTGGCTCTTCAGACACCAGAGTCATTAGGCTAAGCTCTGGTAGACCTATCATGAAAACTAAAGAGCTGCAAGCTAATTGCTAGTGATCATGACGCAAACCGTTTCCAGGGTAACCCGAGTTTTGGAGTACCCGCTCCAGCATTTCCTCATCTGTTTGCACTCACACCAGCAGGCTGACAATGCAGTCGCTGCATCCTGTTTCACTCTGCAGTCAGCCAAACACAGTGCCTCGCTCAGCTTAACCCTTTCTACCAGCTCTGTTGCTGCAATGAAAAATTAAAAGCATCTATGCAAACTAGTTTTGGCGTTTAAAAAAAAAAAAAAAAAAAAAAGGGGAGGGGAGGAGAACTCACAGAAGCTGCCCAGCTGGATCCAGTAGCAGAAAAAGACAAGTTGTAACCAGTGCAATTACATTTCAAATATGGATTAGAAACATGAAAAAGCTCCATCACACCTGTAGGAAATATTCATAAAAACTCATTCAGCTTTTGAGTTAACATAAATAAATTGTTCACTTACACTAACAAACCTACCTGTGGCAACAATGAGGTATCGCAACTGTTACACAAGCTCCGAAACACTGAGGTTAACTTCACACGTCAGTTAAACAACGGCTCAACTTAGGTCACATTTCATCCAACAGAGTTGTAATAATCAAAGTCACCTGAACAGAACTTTCACTATTTCAATTAAGAGACCCAACTAAATAACAACCATCTTCCAAAAAAAAACTAAAAATATTTTAGAGCTGTTATATTTTCACAGGGACTGTCAGAAAATGTTCACAACAGTGAAATCAAGACTAAGGTTTTCTTAAGATTCAAAAACACAAACACACACATTTTTTTCAATACAAGGCAATGCACCTTTTCTCTGTCTGCTCTATTCCCAAATAAGTGAAAATTAGGTCGAACTCAAAAGGTTATCTAAACATTCTTTTAATAAGAAAAAAACAACAACATAAAATTTGATAGTTATAAGTGTTCATGACATTCTCAGTATGCAAAAGGCATCAGCTGCCAATCCTTTATGCATTTAATTGTTGAAAGCAAGACTAACTTATTTCAAATTTATATCAGCCTGAAAAAGATGCAATGATTAGCATTTAGAGGATTAACCGTATACGGGAAAATTAAACAGTTGTTGTTTCAGTCTGCACCGCAAGCAGACACACACCTCTTCAAATTAACACACATTTTTCAGACAGTGGTTTAGTTTTGACAACAGCAAACCAAAGGTAAAGGACCAAGCAGACAGTTTCCATGAACACATCAGTTTCCATCTCCACAGACATCATATAAAGAGGCTGAAACACACAAAGAATCAACATTATATAAGCAAAAATTTAATTTCAGTCTCATTAGACCACTGACAAAAAAAATTAAAATACATAATTACAAACCTTTACATTTAGACTCAGGTAGATCTTGCAACACTTGAGTCCACTACAGGAGTTTAATCCAAAAATGTACTATTAGGTTTTACACCAATTACTTTATCTCTACACTACAATAATACTGATGAGAGGATTTGTTCAAAGTAAATATTACATAACTAATTCAATATACTCACATCACTGCACCTATAGAATAATAACCATAAAATGCTACAGAGCCTCAACAGAAATATCCAATTCTAAACATATCATTTTGAATTACAAAATAATAAAAACGTAAAGTCTGTAAGCTTGGATTTTCTGAATGAACAAGCTGATCTGAAGAACAATTCTCCGTGGCACCTTTTTCCACCAAAACACTCTTTCTGTTGCACACCGTCTGAAGACTGACAATTTTCGCCCTTTCTCATCACTGCTGGAGGCAGACACTATATTCTAGAGGGCAATTAATAAGACTTGTAATTTTTTTTTCTTCTTTGCAAGCACCCTGCAGTACGTCACTTGGTTGTGACGTCAATGTTATATCATTCCACATGGCTTTACAGCAAGCTAACGTGACAGCTGAGAGCTGCTCTGCGTTTTCGCTGCTCTGCCTCCAACCTTTTCTCTCCGCAGCCTGCTTCTCTGTTCTTGTCTGGGTGGGGGGGTTAGTTAAGTGTATTATTTACCCCTGCCTGCCCCCGTGGAGTGGTAACCACACACACACAAAAAAAGAGGGCCCTCTCCATGAATTCAGCGTTGCACTGCCAGCACGGCCTCTAAGGTCTTAGTCATGAAGTGGAGCTTTTAGATTTTTTTTTTGCCATGAGAGCCCAAATACAATAATCCTACTTAAAAAAATATTAATTCCCCTTTATTCTCTCCATTTCAAAATAACTAACTGTGCCTCAGAGATGCATACTCACAGAATTTTAAGGAAAAGAAGGATTTCTATTCAGGTTGGACGACAAAATCCTGGTTTTTAGACAACATTAATTTGAAATTTTTCAGGACCCACAATGAAACACGAAGCAGAGATTTTGTAAATTTAATTCTTGTTTGTGAACATTGTGGGTCTTAGTTTGCAACCTTTGTGACTTTTGGATGGCCTAAAAATGAAATGAGTCAATGCAAAGACTAATGGACAATATCACCCTTAATTCACTGACATATTTTTCTATTGAAGAAGAATTTAACCAAAAAAGAGGGACAGTGAATTCAGGATTCAGTAAGTCTGACCTCTGGCAGCAGCACCAGCCCATATAGCTTTGACTGCGCATGAGGTTTTGAGTTACAGTGGTGGGAAAACACAAAACTGAGAGCACAAATTGACATCAACTGAAACTGGAACAGGCTAAATGAAACAAAAAACATTGTTCATGAAGTGGTAGTGGATGTAAAAAGGCAGCAACCAATCCAAGTCAGTCTGACACATTTAAGGATCCCACATCAAGTAAAACGATTAAGTTACAGAGATTCTCCTCATGCACTAAAACAATTACAACATATTACATACAACATTACAGACAAGCAAACAACACTACAAAATTGACCTTTAAAGAAAGTTTTGGGTTTTGTGCCTCAGTGTAAAATCCTGATCTGTATTCTCACAGTTTTGCTTTGTTTTTTGCTTAAAGAACAGGCAAGAGTTGTGTGGTTTGTTCATGTAGACAAGTCTATATAGAACATGCAAAGTGCATTAAAGATATGGTGACAGGGTGTGAAAAACCCACTGTTAGGTCACATCACAGTTTAAAAAAAATATTGAAAAGCCCATCTTGTAGCTGACAGTAATTAGAAAAATAACTAAAACTTCTAAGTATTCAGCAATATTTTCTTGATTGGTATGTGCACATTACATCAAAAACTTCTCAAAATCTCACAGTCTGTGGAAATATACTTAGAAATAATAATTTTCTAAAACAAACTGCCTATGCAAGGAAAAAAAAGGTGATCTTTTGGGTAGATCCAAATATGTGCTCATCCGTTCCTTGCATGCCTAATCTCTATAGAACTGTGTGGCACTTTGTAATTTAGTTTTACCAAGTTGCGACTTCTGAATTCACTTTCAACTCATTTATATTGACTTTGCATCCGCATGCTTGTAAAATGAATACTGAAAATGTTCTCTTTGACACAAATTTGTTAACAACTAGTGTTTCTTACTAAAAAACAATTGCGTTAGATATTATTACAATTTTACCTGGAGGCTTTCCCTATTTTATAAAATAAGGAGTCTTTTGTTTTTGTCTCATTCTCCTGATTTATTGGCATATAGTTGACATTTAACATGGCTCTCCAACTGCTACGGTTACTGCTATAATTAACTGCCATTACAATTATTAGAAGTATGAGAAAAATTATCCTCATCAACCTAACTGCATATTTTTGCCATGCATGTGCCACCTCCTATGTATGTTGCAATAACAAAGGATAGACGATAAAAACATCAAACAGTTGCTCTGCAGCACCACCAGAGGCCAAAAATTCCTCAATGTACCTTTAAAAACATATCAGCAGTTGCCTGCTAGTACAAGTAAATTGACTATATGTTTTATTTTATTACTTTGTCTACATTTCGCACCCTGTAACAATTAACAGCTTGGGTGTGTTTGTGTTCTGTGAGAAGTAGCATACGGTGGGTGGAAGAATACTCAATAACAAAATATCTAACAGAAAAATGTGCTCAAATTTAATTCACAGAATTAGAGAGAGGCTACAAATTTCTGCCATTTTTGTGTCTTAGGTGTAAGTATCTCTTAGACATTTTTTCTTCCTGCATATACTGTTTTAGCTCATGATTCCCACATGCTAAATGCCAAAATTGGGATGACGCAAATGCTGCACATATAAACCCAGGGTATCCAGTGGCACAACTTGCGACTACATGTATGCATCTAAAGCTGCTCAAACGTCTGATTCTGTTTATTAACTCTCAGTCATTCTGGAGCTGAACACCTGCACAACCCTCATTTCCACTATCACAGGTCACCATAAAACGCATTAGACCAGTCAGTGCAAAGAACATAAAACAATGAAGTGTAACTATTTGTGTCTCATCAGCAAGGATCTTTAACAGCAGAACAGCTGTCTTTACATACAACCATTTATGATCATTTATAGTGGAACCCGACCTTTGTATCGACCAACTGTGTTCAATATTGGCCTATCAGAGATATTTCCGTAAAGGCATTTATATAGTCTAATATACGCCTTATGATAATATGAAACTTTTTGTTGTTGTTTTTTCTTTTAAGAGAACATAATGCAGAAAAACATACTTGGTGTAATTTTAGAAATGGTGTCGTCGTACAGTTAGTCCAACAGAGCACATTCCATTAATACTGTCTGCAGCACATGTAACAGAGCATGTATCACAGCTGAGCAGGTGGTGCGGAGTCAAGCAGTGTTTTAAGGCAAGCTGCTAACTAGTTTGTGAAATACATTGCTGGAGAATAAGTAAAACCCCCCAATTTCCTCTTTTATACATGAATAACAGAAGTCTTTGCTCCCATAAATCTAATATTGGTTGAGCAAATTGAGCACCCATACCACACATCTCTGTCAACCATGATCACAGCGACATCTCAATCATTATTGTTAAATGTCAGACAGATGATCAATGACTAATTAATAGCGCTCGTATTGAAACTGACTTTACTAATTAGGCCACTTCACAGTCAAGGATAAAATTAAAGGACCACTGACAGGGAATAGCTCCAATTTAAACAAAAGAGTGACAATTTTTTCACACACAAACAGTAAATTAGAAATAAACGGGCCTTTGATCCAAATGTATTTCAGAAATTGCATTGAAATGATCAAAAATGCCTAAACAATGTTACACCATAAGATCACATCACTACCAGATCATCGAACGCATCGCCGGCTCTAGAAAACTGAGTGCACTGTCTGAGGTGAAGCGTTCATATTCTCATCATATATAGTTCTTCAATCAATACCATTTTGTGTGTGGAAAACAGTGTATGCATTTGTTTTTGTGCGCACACATTGTTTATACATCTGGTCCCCGGTGTCTCTCAGGCCAAGGAGGTCCATTGTCCGAAGCAGCTTCTAGTTAGAATATTCATGATGGTGTCGACTTGCAAAAAGTCTGTGCCCATATTAATAGAGGGGTAATGAAGAACGCATCAAACGGCTCAAACATGAATCTAAAACCTTGAAAAGGATTCACACAATGAGTGAAGTATGAATTATAGAAATATTAAGACATCAACTTCAGCTGAATCTCATCTTGGCTAAATTTCCTGGGGACAATGACAAAAAACAAACAAACATGGAGGGGTTTATTTTAGTGACTAATACAAAAGTTAATGCACGAGAAGCGTTATCATGTATAAAATTAAGTAAAGAGTCAACTGGCATTTCTTCTGCCAGAGCCATTATTTTCTGTATTGCCCCTGCTATAAAATGGTCATTTCCCAGAGATAAAAAGGGAAGCTCTGTTTAGATTATTATCAGCTTTTTTTTAAAGGGGGTTGGCTGTGGGTTTAACTCCTGGTTAGGTCTTTGTCAACAGTGACAATTCTCAGTTAAAGTTAAACTGTGTGGCACAAAAGTATATCTATCTAATATATAATCCACATAAGGATGTTGGTTAAACTGCGTTTGTTGTTTGGGGTGTCGTGCTATATGAGATTACCAAACGGATAAATAACAAGCAACGTCCAGAGTCATGCCGGAACATACTAACTGAAAGCATTAGGATGATCAGAAAAATGTGATTTCAAGTATTTTTTTTAACTTGGTTTTGTTTTATAACGACTTCACTTTTATCTAGATGATGCTAAAATTCTCCACAACTATTTTTTCCACCGTGCTGAACTTTGCTGTATGTAAAACCACCCCCCTTCTCTTTTTATATGCAACTGAAAAACAGAAACCGGTGACCCCGTCCGACAGAAGAAAGAGGGCTTGACTGTTCAGTGCGCAGAATGTGCGTGAAGATGAAGAACACGTGTGACATCACCAGTGAACCCTGAGTGACTCCTTTCAGACTGCTTCTTTGTGCCTCTTTTTTTCGCCTGCCTCTGACGCACAAACTGTCAGTTTTTGTATAAAATCATCACTCAATCTTACATTATTACACTGAGCCGTTACACGACCAGAGACTGCTTCTTACGCTCAGTTTAACGGCTTCATCTCACCAAATGTGTTTGTATTTATTAGATCATGAACAGGAGAAAAATTGTTTCTTACGATCTAAATCGTGAGGAAAAAATTGACAACTTTTTAAAGATACCATCTACATTATGAGTCATTTGCTAACATTGCTAATACACTATCCGCAGTATCCAGGGGTGAAAAAACACCAGACAAGTTGCCAGTATGCAGCATCACAGGGCCTAACACTCGCAGATAAACAGATAAACTCACTTACACATTCACAACTCACAAGCAATTCTGAATTGAATTTATGTAAGTGGCAAGCACCAAATTAAACTCACCCAAACAGATATACTGACAGTCTACTTATGTAGTTTTTCTCTGATAATCACTATGAAAAACTTGACTTTCGTGTGTACCATCAGAAAGGCCAGGACAGTGTGACGACAACACAAGTAATGACTGTTTCCTATTTAGATTATCTTGATTATAAAATGAAAAGCATGTGGTTTATTTAATCAAAAATAATATTTAGTTTTAACTTCTCAGCTGATAGCAATAACATCTAGTATTTTTAATGGACTGCGTGCTGTAGCTACATAGTCGTGGCACGGAAACAGATGACTATTCTTTGTCCTTTGGTACCCGTTCCTGCAAATAATTCTGAAGTTAAATATTTTGGATGAAACTCAAGTCTTAAGTTAGTATAAATATCTTTCTCTTTTCAATAAAATGGCTGGAAAATGTTGGATTCGCCGTTTTTAATCGCAAAACTAAGAGATATTGCTGTCAAATTCTCGCATAAGTTGCATTCTGGAGTCAAACTTCTCTGCGTCTCACAGGACAAAGTAAAAGATGCATGGTGTAGCAGTCAAATAAGGCTCTGGGTTTGTGATCATATTCATACACACTCTTTAAAGATCCACCATGTTTTCTCTGTTTAAATTTTCATGCTCGGTTAAAGGCCTAATGCAATGTGACCACTAATCTGCTAAATAGTACACAGCACAATGAGGTGAAAAACAACTGCTGGAAATGGCACAACTGGATACACATTTTTAGTCTGCTTATCATCTCTCACAAACCTCGAAGGACACGAAAACAATATGTGTGACCCGACGGTTTGGCATCCACTAAAGAACAGCACGCTTTGTTTCTTAAACACATTGTTGTCTATAATGTTGTCTACATTAACAGCTTGCGTCAGCTTTTTGCTTTTTTTGCACACGTTGTATTGTATGCAGCATGATAGTGGTTACACTGTGTACAGGGCTTCACTTGATATAGGAAGATTGTTTTTCAAAATTAATGCAAAGTGGAAAGGGAGCATCACTTTGCAGCGACCTAATCGCTGGTGTATAAACAGCCTCAGCTTGTACTGAGTTGTGTACAGAAGCAGAGAGAAAAAGGAAACTCGCTCTGCTGTGGACTGTGGACACTGAAGATCAGTGTTTGTGTGTTGTGTGCTTACAGTCACCATCATTCTGTGTTGTTGATAGGCACAGTTATGTGGGACTGTAGGCCACATCAGTTGCTGCTGCTGCTTCTGCTGGTTGTGTTGTTATTCTGACATTTCACTTCTGAATTAATACAATCCCAATAAAATGTAAACAAACATGACTTATGTTAAAATGGCAAGAAGTGTTGCAGGTAAGTGAATTATTTATTAGAGTTTTTAGGCTATAAAACACACTTTTACTTGACATTTACACATGCAGGCCTGTGTCATAACAGTGATATTTATTTATAGTCTCATAATTTGATGAAATACCTGAACTTGCAAGACTTGTTCTCTACGTTTTTGCATGCTTTACTGTGAGCTTTTCCATGACATGACACTGGGTGTTTGCACACGTGTAGCTGCTGGATGAACAGCAGGCCTACATTTGCAAAAAAAAAAAAAAAACTGCAGAAGGGTGGCTGGTGGGGTTAAAGACCTACCTGTTCTCTGGATATGCAGGGCAGAGAAGGTCTGCGAGGCATTTTACAACTGCCATAATAGCTGGTGGACGTCTCCCCCAGAGACACGCAGCTGGACCTCCTCCTGGGTCTGATCACCGGGACCTTTTCCTCGGCGCTGGAAATCCCACTCGGCGCTTCCCTCGACGGGTAGTAGCGGTCGAAGCAGAGCCCCAGCAGGGAGCCGGAGACCCCGGCGAAGCAGGCGAAGAGCGGCCGGAGCAGCGCGGGCAGACCGCTCAAACTTGTGAAAGACACCAGCCACACAACGCTGGCGAAGACCAGAATGAGGACGCTGTGTTTGAGTTTGAGCGTCGGGATGAGCGTGAGCAGACCCACACATCCCAACACGAATAACAACCTGCCCACCATTTGCATCTGGTGCTGCTCCTCTCCCCATTGCAAAAAGCGCAAAACCAAAAAATCCCCGAGGTAACACGACGCTGGCAGTGACAGGAGCCAACATCTGCTGCTCTCCTTCTTCCTCCGCCGCAGGTAGAACGTCAGGAAGAAGAAAGCACATCCTATGCTGAATAAAGGACTGATGGACTGGGAGAAGCCCGACAAAAAAGTCCGCAAATCCCACAGCGAGTCACTTTGCAAGCTCCTAGAGATGAGAAAAGAGAAGGCGAACACGACAAACGCGCCGACGTACAGGGCAGAGACCTTGAGCAGTTTGGAATTGAGAATGTCTTCGTTGCAAAACCTGCACACGCTCCACAAAAATCCCCTGTGATGGTCCTGTTTCAGGGGGGTGACGCAGCTCTTCACATAGCCGTTCCTGAAGCCCTCCGAGCTGTTTACACTTCCAGCGCCGTCGTGGTGCCGTGTTTTACCGTGCAGAAGCTCTCCTTCCTCCCGTGCAGCCATGGCTCCGAACCGAGGCTCCTCGTCTCCTCGCTCAAAGTCCCCCCGCTCCTCTCCGCTGCTTTTCACGCCGTATTAACGCTCAACTACATGACAGCAAACGCACTCCATGGTCACTCAAACGTGCTCCAGCACTTGGACTGAAGAAAGAAGGTGAGATGTTGTTTTTACAGAAATGGCGCTCTCTGTCGCCGCCTACAGGACACAACTCGGACCTTTGGGGTTGTTTTTTTTTTTGTGTGTGTGTGCGTGTGTCTGTGTGTGTGATGTGGAGCCCTGAACCAATCCTGAGCTAGGCCGCTCATATAATATTATCAGTATGCTTTGTGGTTGTAGTAAATGAGGACACTTTCAAAGAAATGTGATTAAAAGATGAATAATTTTAGAAAATATGCGTAGAGTTGTTATTTTTTTCCTCCTGATTTGCAAAATTTTAGCTACCGATGGTAAGAAACAATTTTTTCTCCTGTTCGTGATCTAATAAATATAAACAAACCCAAAAACAGTAAATATATAATAGATAGATAGATAGATAGATAGATAGATAGATAGATAGATAGATAGATAGATAGATAGATAGATAGATAGATAGATAGATAGATAGATAGATAGATACTATATTAATCCATATCAAAAACAGCTTACATACAACAACATAAATAACAAAAAGACAAGACATGCATGTTAGCAACTTAACATTAAAGGTTAGTATATACTCTTAAAAACTTGCTGTACAATACTATAAAAAACACTTCTAATTTTCAAATCTACAGAAATACTAAATGTAATTAAAATTCAATTTGCAATAGTTACACCTTTCAAGGCACCGTGATTTAAAGTGACTTTGACAGGTAGTAGGAAAGCAGTTATATTAACTACCCAAGGCGCAAAGATAATAATAATAATAATAATAATAATAATAATAATAATAATAATAATAATAATAATAATAATAATAATAATAATAATAATAATAATAATGCAATTTAATTGAGGTAGCAGTTCCATAGTTCGCCGCCTTTAATTTCGATTAGCATCCCCATACTTTTATTAACTATATAATTAAAATAATATTTTTCTAATCTTAAACTGGATATTAAAATTGTCGCCACTGCGTGTCGCTGCATCATGTTGCTCTGTGATCGTTTGCTTCTCCTGCCTTGAACCTGGTAAAATAATCGACTGCCGATGTAACTGATCACACTAAACCAAACAACATACTTCACAGGCGCCACGCTTTGCATTTTTGGCAAAGTATTTTTTTTAACTGCCCTGATGCTTCGGTTTTCACGTGTGCAAAACAGTAAGATTTGTTTACCAGATTGTGTAACTGTTTCAATGCAACTATGTACAAGCAGGCAAGTTTGTTTATATTGCACCTTATCATACACAAATTGTATTCAAAGTTCTTTACAGGCAAAAGTCATTGTCTTTGTAAAATGGTTAAAGAAAGACAAAAGATGGGAAAACTATAGGTATGTGAAAGATAAAGTATACAATAAAATAGAAAAGCCTTCCGAAAATTGTATGTATTCTTTACACTTTAGTGTCTTCTGTGATAATGTATTTTAATGAAATCTTTATTTATTTCAAGCTTGTAAATAAAATTATATATTACAAGTCATTTTACAGTGTAGTAAAAAATTATATCAAATAAATATGACAGAAAAAATACATTTCGTGTTCTTGAAATATAAGAGAACTTTGTTCAGAACTTTAAAGAAAAGTTCTTCTGCTAGATATTGTTTTGTTTATCTTTATTAATTAACATGAGAATAAACCAGGAATAAAGGAAAGTGATATTATCATTCAATGTTTAGTGTCTGATGTCTTAGCTGTCCTTGCTGCAGAAAGAATTACACAATTTGGCATTCTGTTACTGTTACTCTTGATAAAAGATGCAGTATTCTGGTCTTAACATTTGGAACCAATCTGAAGTTGATAAACCAACAAGACTTCACGTTGAAGGCTGGATATTTAAAATTTTAAATCATTTTAAACATTTTATACTGTTCAGTCTGGCCATGTATAACAGCAGAGGACAAACTGTACAGGGATGCCATCACAGACAAGTCTTGAAGGTGCAATAGACAGCAAATAGATATTTTTACAGCAGAAATTTTGACATGGCACAGCAGTAAAAGCACAGGTGTAATTAATAAAATTAACACTGACCTCATATGATTTAATTTTGCCCGTTCCAGAGTCCTTGCATTGTGCATGCTGGCTCTCTGGAGCCATCTCTAATGTGATTAGTGACACCTGTGTCTCTGCTGCTATGAAAAGTCAAAATGTCTGTTGTGAAAAAGGTCCGTGGAGTCAATTCTTTAAACTCCACATGCTTTACATTTTAATGTATAAAGCAACGAATAACATTTAAGCAAGAACAAAATAAAGTCCATGGCAAGTTTTTAATGTAAAATTTACTACAAATGTCCTTTTGTACAGGTGTTCTGTTAAGGTAATCTAAACGACATGGTACAATCAAACTTGTTGGTCTATGGGAAGCCAGGTAGAAGTTAAATAAGAATCCTTTAATAAATTTTTTTTTTCCACAGGAGATATCTAGAGTGGGAAGAAGCTGCTGTTCTTTGGCTGATAAAGTATGATGCAAGTACTTTGCTTTTGATTTGAACAATAAACTCCTCTTATGATGACAATCGTAGTGTGAATTTGTATCACTGACAACACCAGATGTGAAATTTAATCAGTGCAGGAATGCATGTGGTCTGTTGTGGAGTTTACAACTGGCAGCGTTGGTTGGCCACACTGTTGCTCTGGATGACGTATCATTTTACAATTTGAACATTTGTATTCTTGCATAAACAATTTTTGGTAATTGAGTAAATCAACTGTTATTAATTTTAATTTACTTATTGGTTATTTTATTATTATATATATTATTTATTGAGATTTACTGATAGACCCCTAGGTGTATGTACCATAAAAGTCACTTTCAGTTTTGGGACTTAGGTATTCAGTAAAACAAATATTCCAGTAATACTGATCCTGCCTGCTTGAGGAGCATTGATAATGAATTGCTGCATTACTGTGACATGAATAAAGAAGCAGGATCATGACTGAATGACTAATCTCAACACATTCACTTTAAGAAAATGGTTCATTCAAGCTTCTGTGCATGTACTGTCAGTGAGGATAAGCTTCCACTGGAGGGTGCCATATACTCTTAAAATCTGTTCGACTCCTTTTTAAGTACAGTCAATAGTTGTACAATTTTTAAAAAGCACTGAAAAATTTCGTTTGACTTCAGTGACTCTTTTTTTGAATTACATCATTTAATGTATTGTCTATGTTGTGATACAGGAGTCACAAATGTGGAATTTAGTCAAATGAAGTTTCCAGTTTACTTAATGCAAATATACACGTTTTCCTGTTTTCTATTTATTTGAACTTAAACTGTGTAATTTTTATTGTCAGACAACTTTTAACTTAAATTTTTAAAACATAGGTTCTTGAAATGTGGGTGTCTTTGATTCAACTAATTAACTGAATGAATTAATAGGTGAGAGTTCACTAAATCCATTAATTTAAGTTCACACAAAACAAATTCATATATAACTAGACTTTCCAAGAAGTTAGATAGGTAAAACTCACCAGAGACTTTTTTGTAGTTTGACAAGGTCAACATGGTGCATACTTGCTGTGTATCTTTGTTAAATTTAGTTATGGTTGTTGTTTTTTCTTCATAATCTAAGCAAATCTAACCATGACACAGGTTTTCCCTATGTCAACAGACTTATAATTAAACTCAGTGTAAACAGAAACAACATCAAAAGTTGTCTTTAAATGACAACAAAAGTGGCTTCAGCAGCTGAGGCTATAAGTTCTCAGTGCTAAATGTTGAAAGAAGGAATGCTTTAAATTTTGAAAAGGAAGGAAAAATTGTCTGTGTTTAACCATTGTGTATTTGACTAGTTGATTCAACTGAATACCTTGAATTATTCCACTTGTTTTTGCAAGTTAAGTTAATCTAACTCACCCGGTTTTACAATTTAACAACCCCAAAGTTGACTTTGACCGAATTAACCATCTGAAGTGCAGTTAAGTCCCATTGTTAAAGAAGCTGGGGGAGTTGCATTTTTGAGCAGAATGAACTTAATAAGTAACTGACAGTGTGCACATTGCGTCCAAAACAGTTTGCAATATATGCTTTAGGCCTATATAATGCAATGATTACTAGTCTTCATTTCCAAGAGTTTTCCTAGAAAATTCTAACAAAACCATTCATTCCCCAGGTGACTATCAGAGTCATATTGAAATTGTGAATGCAGCTTACTTTTTTACTTCATTTTTTGGAGACCCAGTACAGTCTATATAAGAAGGAGTTACAAATACACAACAACTCTGGAAAATTTTGCCTAATTAATTTGACCAGTGTCTTTAAACAAGTCGTATTCACGCAATAATTTGTGTCTCACAACTTTATACAACTTTAATGTAGCAATTATAACAGTAATGTCTTTGCATGTGTCTATTTTTGGACGTATAGAGGCGTTGAGGATCAAGTCTGTGATTTTTTTTGGGGGGGGGGTGCGAGAATAGTGCTTTCGCGTTTGAGCCTCGCTGCACACGGTAGCAGTGATGTGGCTCAGAAAGTAATCTTCCACGTCACTAGGAAGTAGTGGAGATCCGAAAGAGAGAGAGAGCTCGCCAAAGGGAGCTGTAGAGCATTTTTACAGATGTAAATATATAAACTGGATATTAAAGGCCACTTTAGAGGATTGCTGACGTGCAGTTCGGTGAGTTATGCAACTTAATCTTAACCTACATGAGTGATATTTTCTCCGCTGACCTGTGGTCACTGATAAGACGGCGAGCTAACGTTACTGTCCTCCATTTCATTGCAAGCCTGGGGAAAAGCTAAGCTGGTGTTAAGCTAACGCTCGCTAGTCAGTAATTGATCCTTTATCTTAACTATTTCTAACTAGCTGTATAGTTATCTAACTAATTAATATTTGCATTTTACCTGGGTTTAGTATTTTAGCTCTGGTGCTAACGCAGGTAACGCCATTTAATGCTAGGACAGTAGCTTCACTTGTACAAGGATGTACGCTGCGTGTCACAATTTCTTGACTTGCTTTTAGATAAAAAATTTTAGCTGCTTTTGGTGTCACAGTTACAGCTCTTTCCTGTGTTTTCGTTATGACCGCAGTGCACTTTGTAACGGAAAACACAGGTAGTTATATGAGCATTGTAACTGCGACGTTATATTTAACTTACTGAGACAAAAATTGAGCTCCTCCTTTCTGTATAATCACAATTGTGACACATTGCGCTATTTTTTTTTAGTCAAGAAAAACAGCCAAGTGACTTTTTTTTAAAAAAATCTACCTGAGACATTTTTTATATGATAATGCGCCACACAGAGCTGTCTTTCATTTCTGGATACTCAGTTTCCACAGTACAGGTAATCTATGCCCTGCTAGTTTTGTGGTTACAGCCAGCGGAAGAGGGCGAATTAATTCTTCATTGCTGGACGACAGTTGGACAAGGAATTGACGTTTATACCAACCTGTCTGATCTGGTTTTAATTATTAGGATGTCATGTCCACTGCAACACATAATAAGTGCAGACAAAATGCAACCATGTGATGCACTATATATTTTTGGTGAAATAGGTACAAATTTATACAGTATTTGTCAAACACACAAGCTGTTTTGTGTTATTTGGTAATATCAAATACATTAAAAAATGCTTACCCATTGTTTGTTTGACAGATAGATAGATAGATAGATAGATTGATAGACTGATAGATAGTTTGATTTGGATAGTCTGAGTGAGGCATATTAATTGAGTGTCTTTCAGAGTTACATAATATTTTAGGGTGTGAAATTCCATTTTTATTTCATAATTCTTCTACCACAATTTCCCTATTTCCATGTGGAAGATGCCCAGTTGGTTTGACTAACTCAGACTGCTGAAGTTTCAGCAGTCTGAGTTAGTAATATAGTCTGAGTATATAATATATTTTCGCATTAGCTTCAGATAAACTGAAATAATTGTTTTTGAGCAGAAAGTGAACTGTGGATTTTGTCTCCAAAGATTTAATCAACCTTTTCTATTAACATTTTACATTTGTAACTTTTGCACTTAAAACTACAGTACAAGATATTATCTACATCACTGTCACGCTTTGTTTAAATTGTTAGACAATATGTGAGCACACAAAAGTCATGAGATATACACATAATATGAGCATGTTGACATTTTTGACAACTGATTTCTTGGAACTGTAAATGTTTGCCCAAGAAAAGCAGAAACTTAACACACAACATGGGAAAACCACAGAGCATTTGTAGTGAGCTGGTCATCTGGTCGACCCCAGTTCAGTGTTTTGATCCTGATCATATGGGCACTGTCTGTTTTCATAAAGTCAGGACTCTGTTATTGGGAGTCTTCCAGTCAGAAGCTAGTCCTGTGATTGAAACTTGGCTGACAGCTCTGGGTTTCACAAAGCTCATGTAAAGAGTTGTCTAAACCCATTCTAGTTTGCTATGCCTTCTTCTTCTGCCACTGCCAAGAAAGTGAAATACAACCCAACAGTGCTTTATTCTGTTTTACAATGCTGTACAGTAGTTTAACATGTTTGTATATGCAGAGTTTGTTCTTTCTGTGTGGCCATCTTCATAGTTACATCCCACATTTGCTGCTGATACATTTATGCATCCGTGTAAATGTTTTCCTCATGATTTACCAAACCTACTCTTTTTCTGTTTCTCACAGGTATTGTCCAGTGAGTGACATTCATTGGGATTCTTCTGAACGGATACAAGCCCAGCAGCAAAATGACGGCTGCAGAAAACGTTTGTTACACTCTGATCAATGTCGCATCTGACTCAGAGCCCCCTTCTGAAGTCAGCTTAAAGGCTGATCTAGGTAAACATTCCTAACTACAAAATAGATTTCTTCACTTGCCATTGTAAACCACAACTAGGCAGTATATTGTTTTCCAAGCTTTTTCTGTCCATCTCAGTACAATGGAGATGAATGGATTTTAATGTATAAGATAGAATAACATTTTCTTTACTTTAAAGTACTTTAAAGAATCAAAAACAAGTGTCCTGGCTACTCTGGATAATTTGTACATTTCACTGTCTTAGATTTTCTTAAGTAGACAGTAGTACCGGTTAAAGCAGTTTGATTTATTGAGGTCTATGGGTGATCCTCAAAAACATTTAGCAATATTGGGTTAACCTGACAAATGCTTCAATGATTAATTGTTCATTAAAGTACACTGTGACATTTCTTTTAAGTAAAGTTGAGGTGAGGGATGATATAATCAGATGAAAATTGATTTCATTAATATATGATTCTTCTAATTATTATTACAGAAAAGGGGGAGATCAAGGCAAAGACTGAAGCCCTGAAGAAGGTCATCATCATGATTTTGAATGGCGAGAAGTTGCCAGGACTGCTGATGACCATAATTCGCTTTGTGCTGCCGCTTCAAGACCACACCATTAAAAAGTTGCTGCTGGTTTTCTGGGAGATTGTCCCTAAAACAACTCCAGATGGTAAACTGCTTCAGGAGATGATCCTGGTCTGTGATGCCTACAGAAAGGTAAGTTAACTGACACTCTAACAGTTGAGCAACACAATCTGCGTATTTTTAGATATATATATCATAATATACTATGTGTAAGCACAGAGAAAAGAAAAACACATGTAATAGTCACCAGTAGTAATGTGAAAACAAACAGAGAAGACATACTTATGATGGTCATATGGATAAAATTGTTTGGTTTCATTGTTAGTTTTTAGTTTAGTTTTGTTTTTTAAAATCAAGCAGTTGTCGTTAAATTTTCTCTCATAATTTCAGGACCTGCAGCATCCCAATGAGTTCATCCGTGGCTCCACTCTGCGTTTCCTGTGCAAGCTGAAGGAGTCCGAGCTGCTTGAGCCTCTGATGCCAGCGATCCGGGCATGCCTGGAGCACCGCCACAGCTATGTGCGCCGCAATGCTGTCCTGGCCATTTACACCATATATAGGTACAAACTATTCAATCTCTTATGTTCAGTTGCAGTATTTTGCACTCCGTTCATCAGTCAACAAGAAGCTGCTTTTTTTGTTGCAGGAACTTTGAACATCTCATCCCAGATGCTCCTGAGTTGATCCATGATTTTCTGGTCAATGAAAAAGATGCCAGCTGTAAGAGAAATGCTTTCATGATGCTGATTCATGCAGATCAGGTTCGTAGCACTTTGGTGTATTGCCATTTCTTTTACTGTTTTTGTTGTTGTAAGCCAGAAGAATTACAGTAAGTAGCTCAAAGGCCAAACCTTCATTGTCTCATTCTCACATTTCTGCCTCACAGGATCGAGCTCTGGATTACCTCAGCACCTGTATTGACCAGGTTCACACTTTTGGCGACATCCTCCAGCTGGTCATTGTGGAGCTGATTTACAAAGTGAGTCCAGCCCTTTTAATAGTCAGATTTAAGATTTGTAACATGCCAGCATACTGTCAGAGCTGATTTAACATCCGACTGCATCCTGTTTTTCTTTTTTCTTTGTTAGGTTTGCCATGCTAACCCTTCTGAACGAGCCCGTTTCATTCGCTGCATCTACAACCTGCTGCAGTCCTCAAGTCCAGCTGTCAAGTATGAGGCTGCAGGGACTCTTGTGACCCTCTCCAGCGCTCCCACAGCCATTAAGGTACAGCATCAAGGTTTTGTCAGTGATTGTAAACGTCATTTGAACAAGTGGCAGTGATGTCTTTGGCCTAGCTCAATCTTTCATTCATTCTGTGTTTTGTTGGACTCCAGGCTGCTGCCCAGTGCTACATTGATTTGATTATCAAGGAGAGCGACAACAATGTGAAGCTAATTGTTCTTGATCGTCTGATTGAACTGAAGGAGCATCCCACTCATGAGCGCGTACTCCAGGTACATTGAATTATGGCTTTGGTCAGTTTGTGCAGCTGTAGACAAATAAGATTTAGTGCCTTTTTAAGCATAAAGTCAAATTTCCTCTATTAAACAAATTTTAAGTTCAACTAAAAAAATAAATAAATGTTGTAGTATTTCTCATATTAGTCTCTTTGTGTCTGATAGTCATTTAATATGAGAGCACGACAGAGTCTACAAGAAAACATACAGAATGGGGTTTTATTTAGTATAGTTTATATAGCTAAAAGCAGCAGAAAAAAGTCAGGAATACCTGAGATTCTGTCTAAAACCAAGACAGCACCAGCTCTGTTAAGACTTGATTTGGTTTCCATTAATGTTTTTTTTATCCAGGACCTTGTGATGGACATCCTGCGTGTTCTCAGCACTCCTGACCTAGAAGTCAGAAAGAAGACCTTGCAGCTGGCACTGGACCTTGTCTCATCTCGGAATGTCGAGGAGGTCTGTTGTTTGTGCAGTATATCCATGTTCTTTTCACTGTTTTTATCCCAACACAAAGAGAGAGATTGGAATATGTTGCAAATGTAGTGACATCTGTTTTCCAGTTGGTGATTGTTTTGAAGAAAGAGGTGATCAAGACAAACAACGTAACAGAACACGAAGACACCGATAAGTACAGGCAGCTCTTAGTGCGCACTCTCCACTCATGCAGCGTGCGCTTTCCTGACATGGCGGCTAATGTCATACCTGTGGTGAGTTTACTAATAACTGAACACATCGAAAAGAAAACACTCACTGTATTCTTTATGTTTATCTAGCTTAGTAAAAGACACCCAAATGTTGAGACTTTTCTGTGTTGATGTGATTTCCAGCTGATGGAATTCCTGAGTGACACTAATGAGGCAGCTGCTGCTGATGTGCTGGAGTTTGTGAGAGAAGCCATTCAGAGGTTTGACAACTTGAGACCATTGATCATTGAGAAGATGCTGGAAGTCTTTCATGCCATCAAAACTGTCAAGTAAGGCTTTATACACATATTCAGGAATATAATAAGCATAGCATTCGTGAATCTTTTTGTTTGTTTCCTAATGGTTATGAAAAGCAGGTAGAAGTAAAATAGTGATTAAGTAAACTGGTATATATCCAGTGCTTGCTAATTAGAAGCCAGTACTCCAAGTCAAATATAGCTGAACAGCCAGTTTTAGAATACTCTATTGTCTGTTGCCCACTTGCTTTTCTGAAAATGATACAGCTTAAGGGGCTCACTTGAGGCACAATGACACATTATGGTAGTTTAACATTTCACAGAGAGTCTCCATAAATAATATGATGAGCAAGAAACAAGAAGATGAAGAAGAAAATGTGCTAAACAGGGTAAATCTTGAGTTTTATCAGCTGGTAATCTTGCATAAGGAAAAGAAATGGTTAGATTTGTGAATTTTAAGGAGTCATGTTGTACATTTTTCTTTAGTCTTGTTTGTAAACTGTTTCATTGACATGACAGTCAGAGTTTTATGCTTAGGACTGGGTAGAATATAAATGCAGGAGTATATAGCACTATGTGTGTTTGTGACCTTAATCATCATTGTCTTATTTCAGGATTTACAGAGGAGCTCTCTGGATCTTAGGAGAATACTGCTGCACCAAGGAAGACATCCAGAGTGTGATGACAGAAGTACGCAGGTCTTTGGGAGAGGTATGTTTATTCATTGTCTTAAAAAATAAATGTAACACAGAATTAATGGGCAGCCCCAACTTAGTTTATTTGCCATAAATACTTGACAACCCATGTCTTTTCTCGGTCAGATCCCAATTGTAGAGAATGAGATAAAGAAAGAGACAGGTGAGGTGAAGCCAGAAGATGAAGTGAGTGCAGCTCCAGCTCAGAAGCTGGTGACAGAGATGGGCACCTATGTGACACAGAGCGCCCTCAGCTCCTCCAGGCCTTCAAAGAAAGAGGAGGATAGGTAAGCATTGCACATTTTGGAGGAATGTCATTATTAGCCCATAATACTCTCTGGACGGTAAGCACTTTTCCATCCACCTCACTCGGTAAGATGTTGTTGTTCCAGACCTCCGCTCAGAGGCTTCCTAATGGATGGGGACTTCTATGTGGCAGCTTCCCTGGCCACCACACTAACCAAAGTGGCCTTGCGCTATGTGGCTATTGTTCAAGACAAAAAGAAACAGAATGTAAGTTATGCTTTCCTCACTTCAGTGAAAGCCCATTTACATATTTGATGTACTACTGATTCCTCTAATCCCTGCTCTCTGTCTCTTCCTCCTTTAGTCATTTGTTGCAGAGGCCATGTTGATCATGGTCACTGTGCTGCACCTGGGCAAGTCCTCTTTGCCCAAGAAGCCAATTACAGACGACGATGTGGATCGCATCTCGCTGTGCCTGAAGGTCCTGTCAGAGTGTTCACCGCTTATGAATGACATTTTCAACAAGGAGTGCCGTAAATCCCTGTCACATATGCTGACTGTCAGACTGGAGGAAGAGAAGCTGTCACAGAAGGTAATGACAGTTGACTCAGAGGGATGAACAGAGCACTTAACCTCCTGGCACAGCTGAGGCTTCATCACAAGTAGAGCAATTTCTTGTGGCATATTTTTGGATCAAGTCGTCACTGATTAATACAGGAAATGGGCTTTTATGTTTGTAGATTATGTGATACCTGATTACAAGCCAACTGAATTTTGTTTTCAAAAACGTATTACCTCACAATGAAACATTATTAAATTAGGCCTCTTGGGCAACATTTGGAACTGCTGTGTTCACACAAAACTGGGCTCGAAACATGCATACGCCACTTCCTGCTGAAAACATGAGCAGATAATGTGAGCATCCATACACAAATTCTCACCCATGGATACAAACACTTTGGACACTTGGCTCTAATTTCGTTTAATTTCTGTCTGATGCTGTTTTTATGTCCTGGCTCTTGACTTACTATTGTTGATATTTTTGGTGGTTTGACTCTGCTGTGGAATAACTGTTATGCCCTGAAAATAACCATATGTGTGTTTTTTCCTGACCACAGAAAGAGTCCGAGAAACGTAACGTAACGGTGCAGGCAGACGATCCAATCTCCTTCATGCAGCTCACAGCCAAAAATGAGATGACTTCTAAAGAGGACCAGTTCCAGCTCAGCCTGCTGGCTGCTATGGGCAACACTCAGAGGAAGGAGGCGGCTGATCCTCTGGCATCGAAACTCAACAAGGTGCATCACAAGACTTGCTGAATTCTTACCATGGAAGAAAACTACTGGAAATTATGTAGAGAAAAAACACTATTGTGGGAGACAATGTAGTGCTTGGACATTATCTCTGCTTGAAGTTTGGGTCGATTTTATTGTTGTGAATGATGGCCCGTTCAATATTTTAAGACCTTACTGTGCCTTTTGCCTCTCATTGCACAGTAGGAAAGAGACAAGTTATTCTCCTTGAATATGTTTCTGTTTTACAAACAGTGTAGTGTTAAATTGTGAAGTCTCACTTGTTACTTAGGTTTACTTAGGTTTTATTTTTCTTTGGCTAAAGGTATATCTTTTGATAGAAAGACACACAGCTACAAGCCTTTTTTTTAAATCTCACTTCTCTGCCTCAGACATCCTTGTTGTATATATGCCCCTCTGTAAAAACCTTGGGGGGTTTATAGTGAGGAAATATTTGTATTTAGTTGTATTAGAAATGCTAAATAATTAATTTTGTCCCACCCAGGTGACCCAACTAACAGGCTTCTCGGATCCTGTGTATGCTGAAGCCTATGTTCACGTCAACCAGTATGACATTGTGTTGGATGTGCTGGTGGTCAACCAGACCAGTGATACTCTCCAGAACTGCACTCTCGAGCTGGCCACCCTAGGTTAGTGTCACTTATTTCCCACCTTACCGTTTAAATGTGCAGGCTCTCTTCTCTAATGTTAAATTACTATGTTGCACTAAATTGAGCTTTTCTGTCCTACAGGGGATCTCAAATTGGTTGAGAAGCCTTCACCTCTAACTCTGGCCCCACATGATTTTGCTAACATTAAGGCCAATGTCAAGGTGGCTTCCACTGAGAATGGAATTATATTTGGCAACATTGGTGAGAGGATAATTTTCGGTCAATTTAACATTATAATTTACTCCTGTTGTGCTCTCTGTGTGCATGTTTAATTCATTTCATGTTTGACTCCTTCTTCCCAGTCTATGATGTGTCGGGAGCTGCTAGCGACAGAAACTGCGTTGTACTCAGCGATATCCACATTGACATCATGGACTACATCCAGCCAGCCTCCTGCACTGATGCAGAATTCAGGCAGATGTGGGCAGAGTTTGAGTGGGAAAACAAAGTAAGATTTGGATTTGTACTTATAATAACCAGTTCCTTACAACTGACAAAACTGACCAGCCAGGAAACAAATCAATGACTATATTTAAAAATATTTTTAAAAACTTAATCTTTCTTTATTGTAGGTGACAGTGAACACCAACATCACTGATCTCAATGACTATCTCCAGCATATCCTCAAGTCCACCAACATGAAGTGTCTGACTCCTGAAAAGGTTGGTATGAGACTTTACATAAGGCAGAGTAGACAAAGTAAATTAAGTTTTAAATCTGGCAGCAGTCCTAATCATGAATGAAACAAGCATTTAAAAAATTTTCGAAATCATTTGAGGCCTTTGTGGTGACCTGATTGTAACTGTCAGTGATATATATTTACTTGTGAATTCAGACAGATGTGGGCAGAGAATGTAACCTGTTATATATACTGTATGTATGTGTGTTACATAACAGCAATCTATTTGGTAAGCTTAAGTCGCCATAAAGCTCTTCAGTGTTATAAATATATCTGTACTGCGTCGCTGTTGTGCAACGTTCTCATCTCTCTTGTTTTTGTCGTATAAACCAGGCACTGTCTGGCTTCTGCGGCTTCATGGCGGCCAACCTTTATGCTCGTTCCATCTTTGGAGAAGATGCCCTGGCTAATGTCAGCATTGAGAAGCCCATCCACCTGGGGCCTGAGGCACCTGTCAACGGACACATACGCATTAGAGCCAAAAGTCAGGTGGGTCACAGCTGCCACACCACAAACCCTTATGAATCCACGAAGTACAGGCTGTTCTAGATTTATTTGCCCTCAATTCATCTTTTAGTAGGATAGCATATTATTCTGATGCATTATTGAAAGACCTGGACTTAATGGACAAGGAAAGCGTATATATGAAATAGCCCATTAAATGTGACGTGGCGCTACGGCTTAATGCTCTTACAGATACATGTGTTGCACTAAACCACTCCCCCCTTTGTTTCCACAGGGGATGGCCCTGAGCCTGGGTGACAAGATCAACCTCTCCCAAAAGAAGGCAAACGCCTGAAACAACTGCTACTCTCTCGTGTCACCCATTTTACAGCCTTCTCATCACAGCAAATTAAGAACTCTATGTGGTCAGTTGCTTCTGTGCTTTTTTTTTTTTTTTTTACATCACCTCTTTCAGAAAACTACATCTCGGCAATGTTCTTTCCCTGTCCTGTTTAATTTTCAATAAACATAATATGTATTAAATAGTTTTCCAAGCTGTATTCATTGAGTAATAATCTGTGCTATGCTGATAAATTAATTCATCATTAAATACCTGTTTGAAGCCACTGTTTGAGTGCCTTCTCTTGGGTTTGGCATGTGTAGCAGTAGATGTTTAGTAATTGATTTGAAAGCACTTATTACTGTTACCTACAGGTGGTTGTGTCCCAGAGTAAGGGGACTTTTCCTGGACCTCCTGCTGCGTCCAGCTTCATAGCTCACTGCTCTAATTGGAATTCCTCAGATGCCTCTTGTGATATCTTGCACAGCGTGAAACTGATTGGAATTTGTTCTGTCGGTACCCATAAAACTGACAACATCATCACAAAAAATCCATATATATAGTGACTTCTCCTTCCTAGGATAATATATTACAGTAATTTTAAATGTGCTCTCGGAGCCATCTGCAAGTTTTACTGTCACTGTGATAATGAGATGGAGATGAATTAGTGTTGGCACAGGCCTGCATATTTCACCTGCCTGTTTATAATTTATGAGTAAAGGGACATTGCTGGGAATAGGCCAGATTAAAGGGTCACAACCCTGGTCATACATTTACAATATCTGTAAAATCTGTCTCTCTAGGGGTTAGATAAAGGCTGAAAGGTTGCTTTGAGGTCAGAGCTTCAACTGTGAAAGTAAACAGTTGGCTCTCTGGCAACAAAGGGGAACTCCAGCTACTGTGTGCAGCGTACAGCCTCTCTGGATTTAAATAATGCTCAGAACTATGACAATCTTAACGTAAAGAATGACCTTTCGCACTGTGCTTTGGCAATGATTTTTCTATTTTGACAGGCTGACATGTAGGCAGAAAGTCTCTCCTATATAAGGGAACACTGCTATATTCTGACTGCCACCTCGCCTGTGGAACTGTGGAGATTCTATTATCTTTTTCCATCAAGGCTGGTCTCAAAGTGACTTCTTTTAATCCTTTCACTTCTGCATAGCACTTTAATTCTTCAGATACCTGCAGTTTTACTGTGACGATTGTATAGTTGTCTAGCTTGCATTTTATTTCAAGAATTTCAAACTAGATTATTTTCACAGCTTTTTAAACATCTCATCCTCAGTACTTTAAACCAACATATATGAGACTACATCTTAAGCAACACTACCAGTACTGTACATGTGAATCAACTCTCCGTTTTGACACTAGGTGGCACCACAGGTATCAAAGCAGACTTTGTAGTTAGAAATTTGTCATAACATGGGATATGAAATTACATGCTGAAAACAAATTTAAGCAAAATCTTTCGTTTTGGATTAAATGAGCTCAGCTGCTTTTTAGGCTGAATTCCAGTTTTGGCAATTTCAATGACAAAAGCACAATCCATCATTTTTTCTTTTCACCTGAGTGATCATTATGACAGCAGACACTTCAGAATATAATTTTTCGACATGTATACTTCAAAATAAAGACTTTAAATTGGTAAGAATATATCTATCTCTGTATAGTTATTGAAAATGAAAAACTATTCTCACTAACGCTGACCTTTACGTCTGACTACAGAGCAGATTTTCCTAATATGTGGTGTGTAAGCCTGTGTTGTTTATGTTCCAGTTTCTATAAACTAAGTTTATTGCTTGCTTCATTCCTACCATACTGGGCATAATTTTTAAATCATTACGTGTTACAATTAATTTTAATTGATTAATGTAATTTTCTGGGCATTTATGCATATCTGCCTAATAGTAAAAGACTCAGTTTTGTAGTTTTTGTAAAACAAAAATTAAAAATAAAACCAATTGTGTAGTAGCAGATGTAAATAAAGTGAATGCTATGAATAAATGTGAGATGTGTTGAATCAATTTGATAAATGACGGAATGTTACAATGAAAAGACATACAGCTTGTATTGTATGGAGGACTAAAAGTGCCAAAATTAAATAAATAAATACATCATTAAATAATTAATTAAATATGTCATTAATTAATTAAAATTGGAATTAAATATTTCATTAATTAATTAAAATTGGAATTAAATATGTCATTAATTAATTAAAATTGGAATTAAATACTTAAATGTGTTATTAAATAAATATATCATTAAATAATTAAATATGTCATTAATTAGTTAAAATTGGAATTAAATATGTCATTAATTAATTAAAATTGGAATTAAATACATAAATGTGTTATTAAATATGTCATTAATTTATTAAAATAACAATTATTTTAAGTAAAAAACATATTTCATTATTTCATGATTTAATTAATTATTTCATGGTCCTTGTGTTGCAGTGGATCATGAATTAATTTTATCTGTCAACCTCGCCCGTCAAAGTCCGTGGGCGGGACTAACGTGAATCTAGTCTAATCCACTGCTTTTGTCTGCCTTGAAACCGGAAGTAGAAGTCTTTCTAAACATGGTGGCTGTGTAGAGGGAGAGTCGCTGTGAACTTTCTAGAGAGTTGGTGAGAGATCTTTTAGACCTTGCAGAGTATGTGGAAGCAGGACCTGCTGACCGCGAGCATGTAGCGTGTAAAGCAGAGGAATTTATTGACGTTGTTGAAGTTATTTCCGCACTTTCCGACCAAGATGTTGACCGTAGAGTGACTGCAAATTTAGAGGAAGTACTCCGCCGGTTTTCTGGTACCAGGGTGCAACAGGAGCACACACAGGGACCAGGGCGTTTGGCATACCGAGGGAAGTTCTGGAACATCACGTTCTTTGTGGATTACCAGCCTGTCAAATTGCAGCGATGCTCGGAGTGTCGAGCGCTTTTCCTTTAGGACCTACTCGGCGCGGCACGGCTCCGCTCGTCTTTGTTTAGCCGCGATTCCACAAGCATCTACTCGGCACGGTACGGCTCGTCTCATCTTTGTTAGCGAGCGTTTCCATACGGACTAATTTTCAGCACCTTCTCGGCTGAGGTTCCCAGCGAGCTGAGATGAGCCGATAATGTGGCGTTTACATAGTGCAGGCCACTGATTGGACAGGGAGTGACGACACAGAGCAACTTCAGCACGAAAACAAAATCCTGCATTAAAAAATGACTGTAAACAGCGACGGTGTGCATTGCTCTTCACGAAACTCTCTGTTCTTCATAATTTTAATGTGACAGCCAGACCTGTACCGTGGGTGAATGAAGAGGTCGAGACTTTGTCTTTGGTGGTGGACCAAAGAATACAGAGAGAGCTGGACGGAGAAAGTTTATCAGGAGGTCTCTGAGCGGATGGCCGCTCACATATACAGTAGACTGTATATAAAGAGGACAGAAGCAGTGTAGGGAGAAGCTGAAAAAGCTCAAAAGTGACTATCGGTCCACCCAGGACCACAACGGCCGGCGTGGGTCAACCAGGAGGTGTTGGAAGAGGTTTAATGGAAGCTATTTACTGGCACCGCACCGGCGAGCAACAGGAGGGAGACTCAGCCGCTGCATTGTTGGAGACGTTCGAGAACGGTGAGTGTTTTGTGACTTCAAGAAACTTATACATCATTTATTCCATTGGTGGCAAGCTTCTTTTAAGCAAACAAGTATTTTTAGAAAGTAACGTCGTTGTCTCCTGGAGCAGACAATAAGATAGCTAGTTAGCCATCGGCGCTAACTCCGTGCTCTGCTTGTATTTCGTGCTGCTGTTTCTAACGTTTAGCTCTCAGAAGCTAATACTTCAGTCAGCATGCCGTGTTTTTCTTGTACTTAGAGTGAGTGTTTATTTCTGTTCAAGAATCCCTTTCCACATGCGAAGCCTACTCCACCTCCGTCGCGGAGCCCCCGGCTGCCCTGTCTCCTCTCCACCACCAGCAGCAGCTCCTCTCCAGCACCAGCTTCGACACCGACCCTGTCAACAGCACCGTCTTATCACCGGTAAGACACGGTAAACAGAGAGCATGGTTGATTTTCGCATTATTATTATTACTACAGGTGTAAATGCCTGCAAGCATGATCAGAACAGTGAGACCAACGACCAAGAATTCAGGCAGGTGTAAATGCAAACTGTGCAGCAGCCAGCTCAGGAACGCCTGATGAAAGCTACATGTAGCTGCAGTGACACATAAACAGAACACATGCAGCTGCATTTATTTTCCATTGACTTAACAAGTAAGTCACTCTAATTAATTTACGTTCTGGTGCAGTGTAGTATTGCAACCATTCTTCTTATAGTCACTAGGTAGCTGTGAAACTGAATGAAAATATACATAAAAATGAGAAAACACAGCTCTTCTTAGCAACTCCAAAATGTGCACAGGATGAAATGAAGTTCACACCACGTCGTTTTTGTTTGTGGTGGAGGAGTTACTGCTTGTGCTTTGGTTAAAGCGAAGAGTGCCAGAAGTTTATTAAAGTATCAAAGACATGATCATGATTGAAAATGGATGGACGGGTGGCTAAACACATCACATCATAGCTGTGGAGTCCTTCCAGCTCCTGGGGACTACAATCTCTCAGGACCTCCTGAAAAAGGCTCAGCAGAGGATGTATTTCCTACAACAGCTGAGGAGACATGGCCTGCCACATGAGCTGTTGATCCAGTTCTACACTGCAGTCATCCGATCTGTCCTGTGCACCTCTGGATCAACCACACAGCAGGACAGAAACAGACTACAGCCCATAGTACGGACTGCAGAAAACATCATCAGAGACCCCACTCACCCTGGACATTTGGACTACAGAGCCCTGTACACAAAAATCACCACTACTGTGTTTATAGCAATTACCATTTTGCTAATGTGTTCATACATTCCAGTCTAGCTGTACATTTCTGTTTATATTGTGTTCTATTTTACTACTATTTCTTTTTCCTCCCTGTTCCTCTTTCTATAGTTTATTTTTTATTATTCTCTTCCATATTCCTAGGATGACACCAACAGCCGAAACCAAATTCCGTGTATATTGTGTACTTACTTGGCCATTAAAGCTGACTCTGATCACTTTTCTGTCTTTGGTCTAGGCAAGAGGAAAGGGGGCCACAGAAAACTGGACCTTCCTAGCGTACTTGTGGAGATGCAGGCTGAGGAGGAGTGGAGTCATGCCCAGCATGATGAGAACATCTGGTTGCTCCTCAGCGAGGCAAGAGAGAATGAAGCGGCCTTGCAGCGGGAGGAGATGGCCCAGAATACTGCCTTCAACCAGTCATTCCTGGGTGTGCTGGGGTAGCTGGGTAGGCAGTGGGCAGCCGGCGAGTGTGAGCGAGTCCACCTCCCATAGACTTGAGATTTACAAGTGCTGGTCATATAATTAGAATATCATGAAAAAGCTTGTCTTTTGGACAACTGTCAGGTCAGCAGTCTTCCCCATGATTGTGTAGCCTACAGAACTAGGCTGAGAGACCATATAAAGGCCTTTGCAGGTGTTTTGAGTTAATTAGCTGATTAGAGGTGTCTTCAATATTGAACCTTTCTACAATATTCTAATTTTCAGAGATACCAAATTTGAGATTTTTGTTAGTATTCAGGTATAATCATCAAAGTTAAGAGAAATAAACATTTGAAATATATCAGTCTGTGTAATGAATGAGTATAATATACAAGTTTCACTTTTTGAATGGAATTACTGAAATAATGAACAACTTTTTTCATGATATTCTAATTATATGACCAGCACCTGTAGTTGTATATAGTTTTACTTTTAGTCCTCCACTGTAGGAGAGGCCCACCACAGTTTGTACTTTGCACATTGTAAATAGTTTTGATTTTGCTGCTGACTAATAAACTATTTTGTGACTTATGTGATTGCATCATAACTTCTCATTTTGTCTGTTAAGACACTGGTAGAAAAAGAGTCAACAGTCTGAACCAAACAATTCTATATTCCCTAATAATGTATTTGTGTTTAATGGGATTTAACATGTTTTAACACAAACTCCTTTATGGTTCATAATTCTGGTGACTGAATTACACCAAAGCAATACTGATTTATCAAACTGGAATTTTCTTAAAACAGCTGTTTTAATGTTTTGGCGTTTAATTTTTTATTTAATCTTGCTAACCTTCACAAACAAACAATAGTATAGACACATCTACAAAAGTTTATTGTCAGAATTGCATTAAAGAAAACAATAGCGGTCCGGGGACCGAAAAACAGAAGTATAACAAGAAGAATAACTTTGCATGACACGTAGTGCATCAGTGCATCCTGTACATCTCTGTCCTCCTCCTCTACACCTTGTGCCACTGCAGGCTCATGTGCTGCTGCTTCAGGTAAATCCCATGAAGTCTCATCAGAGAGCATCTGAAACACATACACAGCATACATATTTTAATACCTAATAGCGACAAACTGCAGCCATTACAGGGTCGTTCACAGGACTGATACACGATAGCTAGCGAACTAGCATTAGCTTACCCTCATATGTCGTCTCGTTCATATCCTCTTGTCTTCGGCTTGATACTGCTTTATCGCCTCCCAAACTCTCCTGTGTGTCTCCTCAGTGTTTCGACTCGTCGCTCTCAGCTTTCTCCGACTCTTCTATTACTCTGAATCTGACAGAAAGCCACAGACCGAGCAGCAGGTGTACTATCGCCTCCATGTACATTGTTGCATTGCGTTTGTGTCGCACAGAAATGACGGTAAGGGACTTTCGGACCGCCGTGCTATGACGACTCCACCCACGATGAGGTGGTTCTCAATGTAATGGAAAAACAACTAAACCGAGACGAGCCGTGGCGCGCCGAGTAGATGCTAAAGGAAATGCTAAAGGAAAATTTGTCTTGCACCGCATGTATCAACATTTGGGAAAGAGGACCGAGTCTTTAGCGGTTGCTAATAAAGTTTTGTTTTATTGAGTATCCAAACCAACGTAGAGGTGAATAGCGCCACCCAGTGTATCGGAATGTGTTCACAAGCTCTGCGTCAATCCATTATCTGGAATCGATTTGCCTTGACTTGATGTGCAGGGTAACCAATCAGGTGTTAGGATCCGCCCACCGACTTTGACGGGCGAGGTTGACAGATAAAATTAATTCATGATCCACTGCAACACAAGGACCATGAAATAATTAATTAAATCGTGAAATAATGAAATATGTTTTTTACTTAAAATAATTGTTATTTTAATAAATTAATGACATATTTAATAACACATTTATGTATTTAATTCCAATTTTAATTAATTAATGACATATTTAATTCCAATTTTAACTAATTAATGACATATTTAATTATTTAATGATATATTTATTTAATAACACATTTAAGTATTTAATTCCAATTTTAATTAATTAATGACATATTTAATTCCAATTTTAATTAATTAATGAAATATTTAATTCCAATTTTAATTAATTAATGACATATTTAATTAATTATTTAATGATGTATTTATTTATTTAATTTTGGCACTTTTAGTCCTCCATAGTATTGCTGGGGGAATTTCCATTGTGATGATCACTGCGGGACACGTTTATTATCACTGCATAATTGCTTGTAATTACAGGCTGTGTTTGAGGACAGGAATGTGACTGCAGGCTGCATGAATTTCTCGGGACAGGGCTGCAGAGTAGGTTTGTGTGAGTCTGTGTGTGCGTGTGCGTGTGGGGTGGGGGGGTGGTGTCGAGGCAAACAGCCTGTAGAAGGGCCCCTAGCGCCAGACATTAGTACTGGCCTGGCTGATCACTCCACATCTTTGAACGGCGCAGTGTTGTCGAAGGCTGGAACACGGTCAGGCGTATGGACAGGCGGCCGTAGCTCCGGGATCCCTCTCCGTCTCCATCCGTGCGCAAAACGGACTATCAATCTTTAGCTCTTTCTATCTCTCTCTCTCTTCCTCTCTGCGCTCCGGTTGTCTCCACTGCAGGGCCTCTTCAGTTTTTTTTTTTTTTTTTACACACAAGAAGGGGGGAAAAAAGTGGGTGTTTGCTGCTTCACTGGTGTTTCGGCAGCGGCGGCAGCGGCGGCGGAGAGCGCAGCGAAGTGTCCTCGATGGCAGGCTGGAAGGACGGCTCGGTGCAGGAGAAGTATCGGCTGGTGGTGGTCGGAGGCGGCGGTGTCGGCAAATCAGCCCTGACTATCCAGTTTATCCAGGTCAGTAAGCGTCAAACCCCCCTTCCTTGAACGTACCCTTCTGCTTTGATTTCCCTGTTCATCCGAAAACACGGCGGCGGTAGACGCTCGGTGTTGGTGGAGGGAGGCCAGACACCCCGTAAACGGACACCGGGGTCCTACTTCTACCGAGGCCTACAACTGTTTAGCTGTGAGGAGATTTATTTATTTATTTATTTTGCATATCATAAACGAGGAAAGACTGCTGTCACTTTAACGATTTCCGAGAGGACCACTTCCACTTTGCAGTTTATAGCCGCTAGTCAAAAGAGAAAGGAAAGTGGGTCTGCGGAGCGCAGGAGTTTGCCCTATATTTATGAACTTAGTGTGCGTAAAAGTGAAGTAGCGGATTTTAGAGTGTCTGCTAAGTTGTTACAACTCTCACATTGTAGCCCTTCATGGCCTACCGAGCCAGACTTAAAGTGGAAAAGCCACACAAAGTGAGAGAAAAGTTGCACAAAGATCACATTAGAGCGGATACCAGTGGAGTAGAAGTGTTTTTAAATTCATTTAGTGTTTAAAATCTCCCAAACGTGAACCAGTCAGAGCAAATCCGTTCGGATTGACTGACTGCAGCAGCACAAAATGTCCATTGAAAGATGATTAACTTTTGTATTCAGACTTTCACCAAGCAGAGCTGCTGGTTAACCTCATTCCAAACACTTCCAGTAACCAAGGGCAAACCAGCACGCTCATGTAAATATTCTTCAAACTTTTACCCCCCCCCCCCCTTCTCAAAGACAATCAGTTTTTATAGCAGCCGACTTGAAAACTCACTGGTGTCCCATATAAAAGGCATGTAAACAGTTTACCTCCCTCTATCCCTGGTTGCATTCCAGCACACTGCAGACTGCCTGAATGCCTCGCTCTGACCTTCCACGCTTTCATAATAGTCATTTAGGAGAGCCCATACACACACACACACACACACACACACACACACACACACACACACACACACACACACACACACACACACACACACACTGCATGAAAGAGATGACAAACTTTGCCATTTGCCTTGTGTGTTTCCCCCCTTCTTGTCAGTGTGTTGCTGATGCTCAGCTCGGGCTTCCAGGAGACTAGACTGCAGGCAGCTGCATGTCTCCACACTGTCAGACAATAGTGGGCTGGCACACGTTTCAGAGTGGGGGTGAAAAGCTTTAAGTGACTGACTGCCAGTGTGTGTGTGTGGTGGGGGTGAGTTGTGTCTAATGAGGGTTCAAAAAGCTCATTAACTGCATACCAAGTAAAAGGGGATCAGATAGCTGTGGCACAGATTTTTGCCACAGCCTACTGACCTGAACTGGGGAAGCATTTAAAACACACACAGAAGACATTTGAGCTGATTTGTTGTGTTGATTCTGTGATAATATTGTCATTGTGAAGTTTTCCGAACATAGGAGTCATCACCAAAAATGTCACTGCTTGATATCTTCTCTTAAAGTGGCAATTTTCCAAGAAAATGTATTTTCAATGCTTTGAGAGAGATTTGCTTGCTAATAAAGTTCTCAACTTGCGTAACTGACAATCATAACAATGATCACTCTTGAAATAACTAAACAATATTATTCCTGAGGCAGCGTTATCAAATCTGCATTGTGCTTCTTCACAGATTTAGCTTGGAAAGAAACAATAATCCATGTATTAGCTGTTTTTTTTTTTTTTTTTTTACCACCGAGTTGCGATTCTGCTCAAACCTCAACGGTAATGTGTATTTTCTATTCAGCAACACCCACAGTTAATTTCCTCTCATGTTGTTTTTTTCCCCCTCACTGCCGGCCGGCATATCTGCCGCTGTGAAAGTGAGAGAAATTCAGATGTTAGCGGGAGGAGAACCGACATACTTCTCTGAGTTTCTAGAAGTCGCCTGCCTGGGGAAAAGACCTAACAGCTGGTTGTGAAGTCGAGGTTTTTCCCCCCTAGAACCTGAGTGTGCGGAGGCTGTGAGGCTGGGGGTGTGGGTGGGGGGTCTGAGTCAGCCTGGGTGGGTTAATGGTCATGGACCATGTGGAATTTGGCCCTTTGGCAGAGGAAGTCCCTCTACTGCTGCTCTTAGGACCTCCTAGTTTTGTATGGAAAAACGTGACCTGCTTCCTGAATCACTGGAACTGTGTGTGTGTGTGTGTGTGTGTGTGTGTGTGTCAGTGTGTGTGTGTTTGAGTGTGTGTTAGTGGTAATCTAGACAGACTATTAGAGTCCCTGTTTTATGTTTTGCCAAAATAGGAAAATTTGAAGAATTATTGCAATATTACGATTGTAACTCGTGCTATAAAATGTAAGTCATTTTACAGTTTAGACTGAACGTCATATAGAGCTTTTCAAAATAAAACAGGGCTATTTCTAATTTCAAAAGTTCCTCCATAGCCCAGAAACCTTTATTCAAAAGAGTTGCTGTTCGTAAACACTCTATTAAGACTTTCTCCATATGCTTTAATTTCTTTGCAATATGATTTTCACCAGCTCTGTAAAAACAAAACTGTTGGTCAATCAATGTATCGTCATTTTGACATCTTGTCATCAAATACATAACAAGAAAAGCACTTGGAGAGCGCAGTACTCCACCAAGGCTTCTCAGTCGTTGTATGATTTCCAACGGATGACATCTTTAAAAAAAAACTGTGGTCCGCAGTGGTCGATTTGTAGTAGGATCAACATCATCATAAACATTTAAAATGTAATTTACAGGTAGAGCTAATGTTAAAGACAAAACAAGAAGAAAAGCACCAAGGCTGCTCAGTCATTGTATGATTTCTAGAGCTGACCCAAATAGCAATTTCTGTGCTCCGGATATTCGGCCCCAATTAATGACGAATATCCAAATATTCGGATTGACCGATCATCCGAATATTCAGATCTCAAAATTAATATTCGGATACCACCGTAACGACCTGATATTCGGATATTTGGATCCAACCCTAATGATTTCCAATGGATAAGTCCTGATAAGTTCGCAACAGTTGATTTGTAGTAGAATGGCAATCATTTGATCGTCAGCAGGCAGCTGACGTAGCATTCACTTGTAGTCATAGTTACAGTGACGCCAGGCTGCTATCTCTCAATGATACAGAAATCTTTAACAAATCCGTGGATCCAGACTATAAGCCGCATCACTGCCAAAATCTAATCAGTCGGTCCTTGTGTCATTTCTGACCTTCCCTGAAAATTTCATCGAAATCCGTTATTCTGCTTTTGAGTAGCGTTGCTAACAGACAGACAGACAGACAAACCAATGCCGATCGTCACATAACTCTGCCACATTCCTTGGCGGAGTAATTAGTCAGCATTTTAAATAGGCTACATGAGGTCATTTTACAGCTTAATATGGTGGAGTTCCCCCCACAGTCTGACTATCCAGAAGGATCTTTTAGTGACATTATGTGTAATTAGTTTTTGTGTATTGGAATATGTGTATGTTGGAGTTGGTGTTAATGACTACAAAACACCAAAGCGCAGTCAACAGTTTAAGAAGCACATTTGAAATTTCTCTAATACTGGAGCCAAAACAATACCTAAGGTTTGATACCAATGCTGAGACAAAGTTATTATTTAGATCAGCAAATACATGACCAAGTACGCAAACATGACTAAGAATCGTTTGATGGCGGCTTTCATTAGTCCGTTTTTGAGTAATGTTGCTAACACACAAACAGATGGACAGACAAACCAATGCCGATCATCTCATAACTCTGCCGCATTTCTTTGCGGAGTAATTAGTCAGCGTTTTAAATAGGCTACATGAGGTAATTTTACAAGTTAATATAGTGGAGTTGCCCCAACAGTTTGACTATCCAGAAGGATCTTGTCGTGGCATTATGCATAATTTGTGTGTGTGTGTGTGTGTGTTTGGGTTGGTGTTAATGACTACAAAACACCAAAGCACAGTCAACATTTTAAGAAGCACATTTGAAATTTCTTAATACCGAAGCTGAAACAATACCTAAGGTTTGGTTCTGATGCTGAGACAAAGTTATGTTTTAGATCAGTAAATACATGACCAAGTACGCAAACTTGACTAAGAACGGTTTGATGGCAGCTTTATTTATGTCTTGATCTTTGATTCTGTGCACATTTTTCAGTCACTTGAAAGTCTTAAGATTCAATACCCCGTGCTGAGCTTTAAGGTGTTGATCAGAGTCTGAGGCTAAATAAATGGACTGCTGAAGCAGGGATTCAGAGAAGTCAGAAGATAAAAGATGATGCTTCTAGCAATAACAGAGTGACAGGTCCCTGGAGCTGCTGGCCCCCCTAATGCCAAGCAGTTGACTCAAGTTGAAATGGCATCGGGATGACATAACATTGAGTCATCTGACAAAAGTTGTTGAACGCTGTGTTGTTTAATGTGACGTCTGTGAGGGAGGAAGCATCCCAAGTAAGGGAAAACATGACTCACATGGCCATGTGAACACAGCATGTGGGGTGGTGTGAGGGTGTTGTGTGTGTGTGTGTGTGTGAGTGTGTGTCGGTTTGTTTTTTATCCCAGAAATAATGGCATATCAAAAAGCCTGCTCAATTTGCTCTGCGTAACCAAAGAAGCTGCTGGCATGAGACAGCTCTATAATGAGATGTTGGGGTGATCGGGTTGCTGGCTGAAAAGCGTGGCGTTGCTTGCTCACATGCTTGCTAATATTAGCATGGAGGCAGCCCTCGGCGGCGGAGATTCACGCACGAGAGCAAAACATCCTGACTGATCAAGTCCAGGCAGATTAGTCGAGGATTTTTGTAGACCTCAGCTGGATTTACAGCTAAACTGCACCAGGGATCTCTCTCTTTCTCCGCCCACTTTACACACATCCCACATGTTTCCTAGCAATGGCTTAGATTGCTTAAAGGTCATTTAAGAATAATGGTGGAAACATGGATTATAAGGGCTGCCCTCGTTGGGCATGTGGAGGCAGAGTATGGTAATCATAGCAGTGTTGGAGGAAAAAAAAATGCGAGGATGAGGGTACCTATGTGAGTTTTTCAGAAACAGCCACAGGTGGTTAGACGGGGAGCTCGCAGCAGTGCTTTTGTGACTGTTCGGTATTTAGTTGAGAAATTTTGTTGTATGTACCGCTACACACGGCACGTTCTCAGCCCATTTTTGGATGCAGGCGGTTTTGTAGCTTTCTGTCTGGCTCAGTGATATGTCACATGCCATACCGCTGAGTGCAAACTATTCCATTTTTATTCTGACTGGTGTTTCTCGATCTAATTTAAGGGGAGCTGGTGTCTTTTCTTTCATAGTAATGTAGCGCTGAACCATATGACAGTCACTGTTTCTTCAGCATAGGGTGTGGCAGATGTGTTAGTGTGTGTCTGTGTGTGTGTAGGTGTGTGTGTGTGTGTCAGCAGACTGTTTGTTCAGCTCTGTAGTAGGGTCACCTGTTGATTTCTCACAGAGCAAAGCCACAATGAGAGCAAATAAGCTCCTCATTGGTTTTCACAACAGGCTTTGTAACCATGACCCGAAAAAAGTCAATATGCAAATACGTTAACAACTAATATCATTTAAAGGTGCATGAGAAAATCTTCTCGAAGCCCTTTTCAAAGCAGAGACTGTCACATAAATTTTAAACAGTGAGATCTCCTGTTTGTTTGAATGGTTTCTGTCTCTTTTCTTGTGAATCATCCGTCCAATTGGCAAAATCAGCATGTACAAAAATGAAAGATAAGTATCTGTGTTCTGCATACTTTCATCAGATTGTATCAAAGCGGAAAGGCAAAATCCTCTTGCTCATTTAGTATTGGCTGGTTGTCATACTGGATGCTTTTTCAAGGGTCATCTAACTGCAAAGTGTCAGTGTTGCTCTCACATCAATACCTGTTTATTTTAACGTGCTCCAGTAAGAATTTAACAGTGATACTTTGAGCAATACTACGCATAGCACCACAAAGCCACTGTTACTGTGCATAATTTTCTCTTTCCCACCCTCTCTCCTCATTTGACTTTAGTGCTTCTGTACTATTCCCAGTATCACTTTCCCACTTAAACCCTCTGTGAGATATTGAAGCCGGGCCTCCACTTGCTTATGGCCTGTAATTCTATAGGATTTTTCCTTTGTTCCCCTTATAAAACGTTAATGTAACAATATAGGCTGTAGCAGAATCTAAAGTCCTGGACTTGCTCTGGGTTACACAAGTAGTTCTTAATATTTACAGTAACCTACAGAAACCAAAACACTGTCAGACATGCAAGGATCATGAGAAGGGTTGGATAACCTGCGCTGACCCAATAAAATCGACTGCAAATGCAAGTTCATCCCATGTTCCTGTGCTGTTTTTTGGGAGGACTGTGACTCAGTAATATTTAATGAGAGGCTTTTGAAAATGAAATCACCAACAGACTTTAACTGGTCATTTTGTATTCTGTTTGCTATAGCTTTCTTTCTTCTATGTGCATATTGTCACCATGCAGATGTCTTTGCATGCTGGATTTCAGAAAGTGTTAAGGTCCAGCCAGATATAATCTATCGTATGTGTATTTTTAAATACACTCACGTGTGTGATCGGTCGGGTATGAATTCAGTGGGCCTTGTGATTTACGCCTGTGTTACAAGCAGTCGTGGTGGACAGATCTTACTTAACTCGAAACGTGAGTATTTTTCTTGTAGTTCAACTCTATGGTCAGTTATTTAAAGTGTGCGATAGTTGGCTTACCAGCTTATAACAACTGTGGTCTCTTCTGTCTGTTTTATTTATGCGTCTGTACGACTAAAGACTGTCAGAAGTTCTACCAGAAGCGGGGACATTAGAGTGTTAACAGCACTGGGCTGTCTTAGATGTTATATGTCATGGCCTGCTGGATGCGAAGAGTACCTGCAGTGTTGTGTCCACTGAAGGTGGCAGGGTGGAAAGCCGGTAGTAGCGGATGTTCGGATCCTCATTGGAACACTGACTGCGATGAAAATCACAGCACCAAGAACCACTAGTGAGGCTTTTTGAAGTATTGTTACTGGGGGGTGGGGTGTGTATGTGTGTGTGTGATTGGTTTGCATCTTTTTTTTTTTTTTAACAGAAATCTGAGCATTTTCCTGTCGCTTCTGACCATTTAATTAAAAAAAGCAAAATATCTATATAGTGATGTCATTTGGTGCTCTTGATTTGCCCTCGGTGCAGGCTGGGGAAAACCCTGAAAATGCCTTGCAGCACAGCATAGGAATGTACATGCAAAAAGGGAGTTGAGAATCTGTAAAGACACTCCCACCCATCTGGGTCAGCTCAAGAGACTAGCAGGTCGTCCCTTCGGCTCCAAGGTAATGAGAAACTAATGACTATCAAGGGAGGAATTGGATTATTCTGTGAATTGGTGGTTAAATCCATTCTGATTATATACGTTGTAACAGAGCTTTATACTCGTTACTGCGGATCCTTTATCAGTTAGATCCATTGTCTGTTAGAAGAACTAATGCAAGTAGATTTACACGGATGCTTTTACATGACCAGTTCACTTTCATGTCATTCTCCTTTGTGTCTGGCTCCTACCTTTTCAGGTAAAGGCCACACAGGACCTCACTCACCTTCCATTGTAAGCATGCTTCCTCATTTTGCGGTGCTTCTTCTGTATATTGGTTATAAATTACTTCTCTGTTTTATTTTTCCTAAACAACTCCAGCAATTGTAATACAGTTTGTGAAGAATGACATTGCATACAATCTGTGTAGACAGTCATTTCCCCGTTCAATGAAACAAGAACTATATCTCAGTGGTGAACATATGATATCCTCTGTAAGTCAAGAGAAATAATAATAATAAGTAATAGTCAGAATTCACCCACCCAGCTCATGCAGTCACACCCTGACTCATTTGCAGCCTTGAATGCATCAGTAATGAAGTGAATCCGTGAGAGAACCTTTGCAGAAGAGCTCAAGTCAACTATTATCATTTGTAAAGCTTCTATCAAAAGAATATTTTTAGGATGATGACATAGAGAAACTGTTGCGAGCTGCATGGTGTCACTGATCAGATGCTCTATCAACTGGCTCCCATTCATCTTTTCTGAAGCGTCTCCTCAGCTCAGTAACGTCGAGCTGTTAGTTGGAGGCGAAGGTGTGGTGCAGAATGATCCCCAGATCTCAGATCAGATGATACTTTCAGCCTCCTTCTCCAGTCTGTTTCCCTCTGTCTGCCTCTGCAACCACAACAAGAAAGAGATAAACTAATGATTGTCAGAAAGCACAGCAAAGCAAAGAGTTTTTTTTCTTATCATCATCTACTGAAAAGCATCTTCAGGTGTACTGATGGCACAGTTGGCCTTCTTGCTATTCATTCTTGCCAATATGTTTCCACTACTACAGTAATAATATAGTAAATAAACAGTTTGAAAGGTGCGGTGTATATTTTTAGAGAAATAATAATCCTGTTCTGAGTGGAGCTACATATATACAATATCTAATGAGAAATGGTCTGTAAATACAGTATAATCTTTATATATGAAGGAAGGCAGGCCTCAGCCGCACTGATTAATCCTTCAACTATTATTAGTTTAGGTTAACTATTATTAGTTTAATACCAGGAAGGAAATGATGAGTGTTTCGGATGACTTACTAATACAGCAGCCGGTAGCAGTTATGTGAAATGACGCATTCAATAACATGCAGATTCTAAACTCAGATTAAACATGGGCAGTGAAGAATGCAGAGTTGGACATACTTTATATAAACAAAGTGACTTAGATGTCCTAGATGCTGCAGAGATCAGCAGCACAGATTATCAAAAACTGTGACGCACTGAAAGCTGGCATTGAACGTCTGGTTGTATTTATGATCTTATTTACTTCGTTGTCGATCTGACAGTTTTCAAATGTGTCAGTTTTATCTTGTAAGGCTGCTTGTGTCGAGATGACATTTTGCTATTTGACAACTTTGGTTTCTTTTACTTAAAAGACGTATCTGTGTTTCTTAAACTAATGCATTGCTCGAATATCTGGTGTCAAAACTCATCATGTTTTTGCGACCTACAGGCTGGGCATAAGACCTTTGCTGGAAGAGCTTCTTTACCGGTCATGATAGTGTGGCTGGTGTTGTTTTCACTTCGTGAGTGTGTGGGTTTTTGTGTGTAGGTATGTGTGTTGTCCCAGAGACACCTACTGTAGTGACCACAGTCATGTTTGAGCACTTTGACAGGTATTTATGTGTCTGACTCTCTGTGACCAAGTTCGAGGGCGGGTGTGGTCCGATCCATGCAAACTGCAGACTCATGTAATCATGTAGTAGTGACTCATGGGTCGGAACATCGGAGATGATCTCTAGTTTGAACATGTTGGTGGTGAATGTGCATCAGTAGGATGGAGGCATGAAGACACAGTCAATCACACATGATCAAGCTTTTGACCTGTTTTTAGCTCATATTTGCAACAAAATACAGTTTGATAGGAGATACTTTCTGCTTCGTAGCTGCTGTCTGTCAAATTTCACCTCAAAATCACGTGCCTTTTATATACATTTATTGTAGGCAGTTGGTATTGACGACAAAAAGTTTGTGTTTCCAGTAGTATCCACACAGTATGCAGTATGTTTTTGTCTTCTATGATTGTATTTATGTATTTTCTAGATTGTATGCAATTGTTGGTTGTTTGATTCAGGTATTGGAGTTAACAGAATTAGTTATTTATAAATTTGCCATTTAAAGTGTGAGGCATTTTTCAGGCTACATGCACAAACGTGTTACATTTATTATTTAAGACAAGGAAGAAAATGTGGAATCTAAATATACAGTACAGTCTTTTTTAAGACTTTATTTTACCAAATACAGAAAAAAGTTTATTTTATGAACAAAAATGTATGTTATTATTAGAAAATGACTTATTATTTCACCATTTTCTTTAAGCAACCTCTTGAAATAAACAGATAACCACATGCTTTTCAATTTTGCATGTAATTGAACATAACTAACGCCGTGGGATTCCAAATTATGCTTTGAGACTCAATTTCATGCATTTCACTATTCAAAACTACATTTTCTATGAGCTATTCAATCATGTTTACTGCATGGGTGATGCTTCACATTTAAAATGAATTTGAAAGTGGAACATAGGTACAAAACCCCCCCAATATTCACCTGAAATATCCTCCCCTTGTTTTCCGGTCACTGCCCCTCACATATTCAGACAGACAGAGAGGACAGCGGGCTCTTCTGTGTTGTTTTTGGCTATTGTTCTGTATTCACACATCTGTCTGTTTCAGAATAACTGGTCACAGTATCAGGTCTCGCATCTCAGAGTCATATAACAACAACTCTGGCTATGGGAAACTGACGTGCTGGCTGCTTATTTTAGCACCTCACTCCCACCACCTTCTAATATTTAGCGTTCCAAATGCATGTACATCTTTTTACAATAAGCCTATATTTATGACGCACACTACTGGTGATTATGGTGATTATATATAGTATGTAGTGCTGAGTTTTTCATTAATGTGACCCTTTTTGAACATTATCTATGCTGTTATTTGATGTAGCGCTGCCTTCTGTAGTGTTCTATATGTAAAGGAGACATTTTTTTTATACGACTTAGTCAATGGAGCATTATGAATGGTTCTTTTAATACGCCTGTGCTTGTCGCTGATGCCGGGCCTTGAACTGCCTGCCAGGCAGCTGGTGGACATTTGGCACGTCTCATGCAGACAGTGTCCAGAAGCCTGTGGGGCACCTGCCGTCCATCAGGGGGAGGTGAGGCCTGGAATGAGACAACCCCTCAACAGGTGACGGTAATGCACCACTCACTGTCCAAATGTGCTGATGACAATAGCCAAGTGGGGCTTCTGTTCCCAACAAATGAGCTTCTGAGTCTCTCCCCCACTGATAAGATACCAGATCTGAAGCAGAAAGCCTGTTCAGTGCAGCATCAGGTACATGTGTGGATACACTCAGGCTCATAGCTGAGTCACTGATGCAGCTGTTGTGCAACTGTGACACGCAGCAACTGTATGCGACTCCGTCCATGGTGGCATCTGGTGTCGGCTAACCCGATGTAGAAATTTAAATTGGAACACGCCATTGCACACTAAATCAACAGCTGCCCAAAAAGTGCATTTTGGATAATAAATAACCAAAACATTGTCCTTTCACAGCCAGATCATCTCTAGATGTTCGTTAGTGCAACAAGCAGGACTGATGCTTTTGATTTTAATGATAGAAGTAATAGTTTTGAGTGTCACTTTGAAGTTATAAGTCAAAAGAAGAGTTTCCTTGCACCTTGGCATAGATTTTAATCTGCTGTTGACGTCATTCCTTAGAAATGTTTTCATTTGGTGTCTTGTCTCACCACAAACCAGCAACAGCAAAACTCCCCATCATGCTTTTGCAGAATCCTTAGTTCTAATATCTTGTTGTTTGTTTTAGTGTCTCCTCAGCTACTGTTGTCACTGTAAAGCCAGCCGCCAACATACAAGCATGACTCTCTTTCCTTTATTGTCTATGCTGTCTTGTTGACATCCATTCGCCTCTTCACAAAAAGCTGTTATTGTGACATACGTGACTGTTGATTATGACGTGGCGGCGCTGGTGACAAGATGAGCAGGGAGGAACCGTTGCAGGGAGAGGAGACGACAGCGTCCATTAGGACTTATTTATGAGGAGTTGTCTGCTGAAGTAATAACATTTCTGCTGCCTGTGTTGTGGGACTGCTGGCTTAAAAGCACACAACAGTGTCTGACATGATGCCAGTGAGTGGCCCCATTTCCTTTGACATATCACCCCATGCTAAGAATTACAGCCTGCGCCAGAGTACACCAGTGCAGAAAGACACACTCAGCAGCTGTAGCAGAGGAGAGAAGGGGAGAAGATGAATACATCCCTGTAGATGCTGTACACTTAAATCTCCTTAGAGGTGTCTGGGGGAGAACTGATGAGTTTAAAGTAGGTAGCAGAGAAAAATGCTTGTTATGGTGTCATATTGTATAGCAATTAAGGGCATTTCTGCTGTTTTCTGTTTAGTTATACATGAGTCATCTCTTAATTGTAAACAAACTCTGGATTCACTGACTGTTCTTTATTCCCAGCACTGATCAGCATCCCATTATTCGGTCGGTCATACGGTTTTCCCGAAAACCATAGACTGCGAGCCACACTCCGCTGAATGACTTTGTATGGGTTTTTGAAAGTCACACAGTAGTTTCTCTGTCCACACAGCCACTGCAGTAGCTGGTGTCCTCTCACTGAGGCATCACAGTACTGCTTTGTTGATGAGAACATGTGCAGTGCTGCTTCTGCACAAAGACAAGCAGAGGAAGAAGAATTGAATAAAGCCCAGAATGAACAGAAAGCATATGCAAGCACAATGCTGTCTGACTCGATGGCTTCCAGCAAGGCTTTAGAGTCCCAGTATATCACAACACACTTTGTGTTGTAAATGTTGGTATAGTGACGAGCTTTCTGTGTCCACTGTTTGGCTTTTACTGTATCTGGTTTGTGTTATAATCCTAACTATCTAACTATATGAACTTTAGAACGACATTACTCACAGTTTTGTCATCGCCTTGCTTCATTTATCCTCATATAATTACATCTGTTTTAATTTGTGGATTTTCAAGCTACGTCATGTGGGCCTACGTTTTCCCACCTCCACAAAAGAAGGCATTGATGGAGATTCACCAGAGCAAAATGCAGTCAGGGGGACAGACCATGTCTTTTTAGAGAGTGACTCTTTTCCAAATAAGTCTTTATTTTCTGTTCCTTCCAGCAAAACAAGAAAAGGCCAAAGAGAAAACTGAATCAATGATCCATCAATGTCTGAACTCAGGGCAGGCTTAATATAGGGAAAGTGGAGTCACATGATCAGCTTGAACATTGTTCTGTTCAGTTTAATCAGTTTGTAAGATTCTAAAGTATTTACACAGGTCTCCTCTTATAACTCGTATGAAATGGAAATAAAGAAAGAGTTTGTAGTGTGCCCACCAAAGAGCAAATAGACGGCTTTGAGCCCAGTGATCAGGTGGAAAAAAAGGCCTTTAAATGGCACCTCTTTGATTCTACGCCTTTGAGCTGGTTCAAAAGTGTTCAGAGTCCAGCACACATTGATGTTTAGCAAAGTGATTGAAGTCTTAATGCCACAGAGGTTAGAGGAGAGCAGGGGGGTGACTGCACCAGGAGCTGGCCTACTTGGTGGGACATTTATACTGTGCTTTATTCTCTGCATGAGTGCTGTCCCCAACTCTAAAGCCTTCAGCGCTAGTGTGGCCATTCAGCAGCACTTGTTTTTCTCATAATACCACTGCTATGTCCAACACAGCTGTAATACGGCCAAGTAGCTTTCAGTTGTGTTTGATTAATGGCTGCTTGGCTGAAAATGCCAAACTATTTTTAGACAAGTAATGTTTTTTGGCTTAGTGCTATCTATTAAAATGACATCTTACTCTTGGTAAGTTAATCCACAGAATCAGGTATGATGGCGACATCACTAAAGCGGAGTCCAGCAGCACAAGAGAGACAGTAGGACAAGTTGTAAGCAAACAAACTAGGCTATATACATTAAATAAGTGAAAATAAATGGTGAACACAATAGAATTATTCATTATTATTCTGCAGTTGCACAGAAAAAACACTTTAAGTGCAGTAGGTCAAACCAGGGAGGAGCTTTGCAATATCTTAATTTACAACGACATTAACAATAAAATGATGTCAGTTATGCCATTTATTGACAACAATTAATCATTTCAGTTAAAGCATTCTCTTATTCCAGCTTCTTAAACATGGGTATTACTGGTTCTTTGTTGTGTATGATAATGGCCACTGGCTTTGCCTCTTTGAAATTGTCAAGGGTATTTATTTTGCATGTATAAGTTGTTACAACCTTAATATTTACAATGGACAATTTGGGTGCTGTTGTCACTTTAAATCGCTGCCAAAATAGTGTTTTTACTCGCAACCTGTCGTGATAACCAGACCATCTGAAACTCACTATATTTATTATTTGAATAATGTTACTGAACCCCTCATATCTCAGCAGTGAAGTTGCAATATTGCCAATACTGTCAGCGACAAGGATGTTCTAAAGTCAAAAAATGATCAGTGAAGGGACGTTTGCGTCAAAGGTAACAGAATGCGTGGAAGCTCGATAACATTTTAAAAATGATATACGCAATGTACAATCAGATATGATCAGTAAGAATCATTATGCCAGAGAGAGTGTAGCTTTCCATACACCATGTTATGCAAGGAAATGAGCAATTACGAATGCCGTGGTGTGCAATATGAAATACCCAATAACAACAGTCACATTAAGTGCAATCCAAAAATTGTAGAAATATCTTATTTCTATGTCTTGTCAGTGTTAAATATTGATAATATTAGAAGTACTGGAACAGCAAAAAGTCAAATCTTAAAGTGATGTTGCCATACCAAGGCCTTAAAAACATATTATACATAAATGAAACTGTGGTCAAGTCCATGCAGAATTTAAAAAGAACTGAGAATAAAATAAGAGTGAGTAAGTACTTTTTCCCTTCTTTTATGGATGTTCCTCCTGATCACCCAAAAGTCCAAAGACATCAGGATTGTCCTTTATTGATTAGCAAGACTGGATGAAAGATCTGAAATATGTTTTGTCAAAGAACTTTGACCTCATGTTTTAGAGATTTGGCTGTTATTTCTGCTGCTGCTATTAAAAAATTGAATTATCCTTTGACTTGAAGTGGCAGGATCTCAGTTTCCAGTGAGACGGTGATGCTGGATGGATGTGAACGGTATGCCAAGGGTTTGTCTAGTGTGGCAGAGATTCACTAGTCTGCTGGCATTTAAGAACAAGGAAATGATTAAAGAAAAAGGCTATTGATCTGTTGCGCATTAGGAGGAAGAGTGCTTGTACGAGTGATGTGCACGGGTTCATTTAATTGGGCATCAGGCCATAGTTTGCTATACCTTGACTGCATTCTCTAACTGTAAGTGTAATTCCTATGGATGCATCGTTCAGCTTTAGAGCAGACTGTAAAAACTTTGTTACTTTCAAGCAATTCTCTGCAGCAATTTGTACTGTCTTCAAGCTTTCCCAGCTATAACAGAATGCTCCCCAGTGGCCCTTTAAGGCAGTGGACACATTGTGTGCTTTCTTTCTCTCCATGTGTATTAGGTATTGAATAAGTGACCTTTCTGGTTTGTATGAGCTCATGGGAAAAGTGGGTGTTTCCACAGGAAGTTAAGGCCTTTCCCTCCCTCCCCTTTTTCTCTTGCTGTCCCTCTCCATGTAGCTGACAGTCTCCCTCCCCTTCAAACCTTTCATTCTGTCTTATTTTTTCCCCTATTTCTCACTTTAAGCAGCCTTCCGTGCTCAGCGAAAACAATGATCCTCACACGGATTCCTGCATCGCTGGTGCAAAACTCCGCAAAGCACGAGAAGAAAGGGGTGATAATGGTGGAGGACAGGCGGCGTAAAGGTGCAGAGGAACTGGTCCTAACTTCCATCTGTTTAACATTAAAGCCCGATGGTGGCTGTTTGATTACAGGCAGCTGCTCACAGTCCAGCCCCAGAGGATCGGCAGAGGTTAAACTTGCTCGAGTTTAGAGACAGGAAGTGATCTGCAGATGCCCCCATTCAGATTTCTCTTTTCTTAGATCACTAACTCACGCTGCTCTGTTTTGTTATGTAGTGCTTAGATAACGGTGAAAAGTTTGATTTCAGTTGATTGAGAAAACAGATTTGAACTTGTATGAATATCCTTTTACACATTCTGATATATTCATGAGCATGTACTATCTATGAATTAGTCTTGTGGTGCTGTGATGTGCTGTCAGAAATCGATCAACACAGTCTGTCACATTCTGTTGCCGTCTAGCTGAGGGTGCGACTTGGCAGGCTCCAGTCTGTCTGGCATGGAGGTTGTGTCCTTAATTGAAATTGCAGCACTTGGCTGTGGCTCACTGAACAAGTCTTACAAATGGCATGTTTCACCTGTCAGCTGGAGGGCGACCTCCCCTCCCCTCCCACCAGCACCACCTCATGTAGCGGCCACTCCCGTCCTGCTCCTCGGTGCTGATGTCTCGGAGCAGTTTACGTTCGCTCTGTCAGCAGAACTAAGAACGAGGGCCGGTTTGATGACGCAAACTGAACACTCACTTCTAGGAGAATGATGGCTTTACCTCATCATATTGTAGCTGAGTAAAACCCTTACATTGTGGTAAATTGCTGTAAAATACAACCAAATTGTCACACTAATGTACTGTTTTCCCAAAATAGAATCAATTCTGTAAACTGTAAAATCTGATGCTGTTTTGGAGCCAAAAACAAAAATGACCATTAACAGCCGGCTGCTGCAAAAGATGACTTTGTGAATCGAAATGAAGATTTTCATTCACAAAACGCTGTTCAGAATAGGGACTTAATGTAGGCAGCTATGAATATTATCGATAACTTTACACTAATGTCCTGAGGTAGACCACTTTTACATTTGTTTTTCTTTTTAACAAAAAGGTAAATCATTTTTCCTTGGTTCCTAATATATATTTATAGACTACAATTTGTCATACATTGCCGCATTTGAATGAATGTTCCTGATCCATTAAAATGTAATTTGCCTTATCATTTATTGTCCTTTAATGTTGTAGGTTTTATAGTGGTATATGCATTAGTTCAGCAGTTTGACCGCAGTTGTGCATCATAATCCTTTAAAATGTAATTTACAGCTAGGGCTAATGTTAACAAAAAAAAAAAAAAACGCTCTCTCAGTCATTGTATGATTTCTGACGGATACATCCCAATCCCGGTTTTGACTGCAGCTTGTAAAATGTCTCTGTGTGAGAGCTCACCTGCCTGTAGTGGAGAAAGGTGCACAGTTTGACTTGCCGTTAGGTCCTGATCGACACAGTTGATGAGGTTACCTCTGTTGTAACGCATCTAGAAATGCATCTCCAAAGCAACTCTTTTGATTTGGAGATGCTCATATTGGTCCCACTGCTGTTTGGTGATGCCGGTACTTAATAAACTCAGAGGAAAGACTCTTACAAACAGCTGGAAGTATGTTCATGTGACAGCATGCTGTTCAGACTTGCCTTGTTGAAAGTGATATGGAAATGTTACTTTGTCCGACCTAGTAAGATTACTGATGCAGCTTTAATGGAGAAGTGACCAAGGTGCTCATTCAGACACATTCAGATGTCACTGAGACGGAAAGGATGTCTGATATGGCCTTAAGCTTCCTGATTAGTCCTGTGCCGACGCGAGTCTTGAAAATGTACATGCAACTATTGTTGTTCACCTTCATGAAGCCACGCTCAGCTCCTTTTCACACCCACTTTTCCGTACAGAGCTATTTTTTGCATGTTTTCACTTTTAGTAATATACATAATATGCATAATATTGGTGATATTGGTGATAAAGCTTGTTATGTGGGAGGTCTCCTACTATTCTAAACACAATATTTCTTGTTATACATATCAGCTTTAGTAGAGGAGAATATTGCAGTCAGCTGTGGTGCGTCGGTGCGGGGAATGAAGCGTTCGGGGAATATTGTAAATCTGCAGACGAAAACAGAATTTTTCCCAGAATAACACAATTTAATGGTATTCAATCTACATTTTTCCTTTAATTAAAGAATAACTACGGGTGATGATTTTCAAGTCAAGGTCTGTGAGTTTTCATTGGGCTTGGGGCCATATGCAGAAGGTAATTAACTCCCGACTGTGTTGATGACTATTTGTTTTAGCTCAGCATTCTCTGTCATTATGGCAGTCTAGTAGGCAGGAACACCATTTACCATCATTTGTGTTGGTACAATGTGTTTGGTAATGACCTTTTTTTTTCTAGTGAAAATCTCAGTTTTATCTTGGCTGGTGCTGAATCAGTGGTTTTGTGCTGTGTGTAGATAATGATGGTATATTGGTTAACGGTTACAGAGGCGGCTCTAACCAAACAAGTAGGATAACTGACATGAGATGGAAAAGCATCTATATTTAGTGTTAGTAAAGCTGTTTGTGTGGAGAGGAAGTGGGTGCATAGTGCAAGCATGATGTTGATTACACGCCTACACGTATCACCCATTCTTGCTTTCCTTGAGGCTGGCAACCAGCAGTTGTAACGGTGTCTTGACTTGTTACGAAGCGGAAACCTGACCAGGTGTTGCAGCATTTGGTTCTTATGCTAAAAAGGCGGCTTAGAAGACAAATACACCTACACACTTATTTGATGCTATTTTTGTGGCTTATGTAGCGAAAAGCTTTCTTCTGCTCAGTTCTTCTTTAGGCCTTTATGTACATGGAATTGCAAAATTAAAGCAGTGTCAGGCATGTTGCAAAATATTTTTCTTGTGTGTCTTCTTGTTTGATTTTTTTAAATAATAATCAAAACAACAGGTTCCAGTCTAAAATGTGAAGATTTGTTACTTTTTTGTTTTACTTTCTTTGGAAAATTTGAAATTTTTTGCCATTTTATGACTCAAAGAATTAATGTAATACTCAAAAAATAATAATCTAGACAGAAGTTGACCTTAAGAATAATCATTATCTGTTGCATAATTCATCTTTAGACGTAGCACTGATGGTAAACATTTTCAAAATAAAAGCAGTATGAGGCATCTTACAACGAGTCGATTTTCTTGTGTTTCTTGTAGCTCTGAAATGATGAGTTAATCCATGGAAATTTAAGCAACATTTTTAATAATTATTCAAGTCATTTATCAAACCAAATAGCTAGTTCCAGCCTCTCAAATGTGATGATTTGTTGCTTTTTTTGTTTTACTTTCTTTGGAAAATTAAGTGTTGTCTGGACAAAATAACAAAAGTAGTAGTTTGAAGACATTACATTTTTTTTTGCCAATTTTTTCCATTTTATGACCTAAATAATTAATAGAGTAATCAAAAAATAACAATCTAGACAGAAATTGACCTTAAGAATAATCATTATCTGTAGCGTAATTCATCTTTAAATGCGGCACTGATAGTAAAGCTTTTTCAAAATAAAAACAGTATGAGGCATCTTACAACATATCTCTCAATTTTCTTGTGTTTCTTGTAGCTCTCAAATGATGACCTAATCCATGGAAATTTAAGCAACATTTTTAATAATCATTTAAGTCATTTATCAAACCAAATAGCTCGTTCTAGCCTCTCAAATGTGATGATTTGTTGCTTTTTTTGTTTTTGTCTTAGTTTCTTCAGAAAATTGTGCATTGTTTGGATAAAATACTAAAACTAGTAGTTCAAAGACATTGGAAACTGGGAATTATAATGTATATTTTTCACAATTTCTTTGGATTTTATGAGCTACGCTATTGATGGAGTAATCAAAAAATAATATCCTAGACAGAAATTGATCTTTAAAATACTCATTAGCAGCAGCTCAGGTTTCATCCCAGTCTGTCTTACGAGCTTTACAGTCTGGACAGGGAACAGCCCAGCACAAAAAGCCATACTGTTGCTGGGAGCTCTTCCTCCGACCCTGTATTCAAGACAGAAACGGGCGTGTAATGTTTTCCTGGTGTGGTCGGGATGTATAGCTGGAATGCTGGAGGGGAACTGAGTGACAGGTTTGGACTTCGGGTTGGTAGGCGGGGTGGGAGAACATGTCATCTGTGACATCACCACCACCCGAAGGCTGGGCCGGGCCAGCTGCCTGTAGCAGAGGTGGAGTTTCCTTCCTGCAGGGCTGACCGGGGCCGAGTGAAGCCTGACCCACCTTACCACCAACATCATGCAGCTCGGTTCTGCAGGGTTCACTCATTGTTTTCGTTTGCTCTTTTGTTCTTACAGTTTATCAGTTTGTGCTCCGTATATCCACTGTGCTGGAAATCTTCTATACTGTAAAGTTCAGACACCTCGGTTTGAAAGTTAACATTAAAAGAACCTTTATTAGACTTTGGCAGCTGCCGACTGGAGGTGAAAATCCAACGATGTTAATAAGCTCCCAAATACACACACCCACATGGTGGTCATGTCAGCACTGGCCTAATGATTGCCTAAGTGGAGCTGGGGATTGTTTTTGTTTTTTTAGCATCATTCCTAGCTCCATGAGAGGGAGTTACATAAGTTATACTGCAAGTTGGCTCTGTTTAAATAGTAATTTAGCTCTGCAGAACATTTTCTGGTATAAACACCTCAGTTGCTTGCGCTGCAGTTAGATCATTTTTCTGACTCGAGGACATTTAGTTGCTTTTTAAGAAGTTTTTTGACCATAGCTGCGTGTCAGTTGACTCATGTTTTTATGAAAATGTGTCTAGAAATCTGCCTGCCTCCTTGGCATGTACCTGTGACAGAGTCTCTCAGGTAACTCAAAAACACTGACATCACAGCTGTGTTAGTTGCACATAGGTTGATTTAAGCTGATTTTATTGGAAGGAATAACCTGGAAAGTTCAGGTTTAAGCTGCTCAAATGAGGCGATTGCAGTTTTTTTCTCAGTTTTTATCATTATAGATTTTACGATGTGTGGATTTTGGACTTCCAGACAAAATACAACATAATACAAAGAAAATATCACTGTTGTAGACTTTGGGTTCTCAGAAACTCTAATGGATGTTTTAGTTGCTGACATTATATTGACTAAAATTTAAAAAAAAAGAACAGTTGGCGTACGTTTGTCTGTCTGTCTGTCTGTGCGCAACATTACTCAAAAAGGGACTAACTGATTTGGATGAAATTTTCAGGGAAGGTCAGAAATGACACAAGGACCGAGTGATTAGATTTTACTGTGATGGGGCTCATAGTCTGGACCCACAGATTTGTTAAAGATTTCTGTATCATTGCGAGATAGCGGCACGGTGTCACTGTAACTATGACGACAAGTGAACGCTGCGTCAGCTGCCTGTTGATGATCACATGATTGTGATCCTGCTACAAATCCACCTCTACGGATTTAAAGAAAAAACACAAAAATAATGCTTCGTTGCAGCTCAGGAACATATCCCAGCACTGTATGCGCACTGCCTTGCTGCTGAATGTAGTAAACTTGTGCATGCTACTGTTTCCGAAAAACCTTGGGGAGCTCTTCTGGCCACTTCCAGCAGATTACTCGTGCTTAGGGAGCCGGTTACATTTGCCGAAGTCATGGACCAATATAAGGATTTATAGGTCACATTACTGGACGTGACTCAGGTTGGCTCGTGTCTCACAGTTATTGGTAGTCCTCCTGAGTCATGTTGTACTCCCTCACCCAGACCGTCACTCCGCTGCTGCCCGGCTGAAACGCAGCCAGGCTGGGCTACGGCCCTGTTAGTGCTGGCTCTGGCGCTGCTGGCACTGCAAAACAGCCTCATCTGTCACAGGAAACGGTTCCGAGACAATCAGCTCAGCTAGAGCAGAGCGCAGCAGCTACGCTAGCCGAGCAATGTGGAGGGAGGGGAGGACTAGCCAGAGGAGTGCGGTGCTCAATGCGGCTGCCCGAGGTTGACAGAATAGGAATAGGAGGTTGATGCGAGGCAGAAGTCACGTGCTGGTAGTGGTGGAGGGAGGGACAAGAAACACAAGCAGCTTTTTCTCTCTCTCTCTTTCTTTCTGTCTCTGTCTCATCGTCTGAAGGCACACCAGCAGTGAGTGCAGTGAAGCACATTGTGGGATGCACAGTAATACTGATGAATTATTGAACAGTGGCGAATGGATGTGACACAGGCCAGCATGCTTGCATGGTGCAGAGCGACAGGAGAGTGTGAGGGAGAGATTACCTGCAGCTGCTGCAACAACAGAGAGCTGCAGGTGGGAATAAAGAATTTGTATGCAGAGGATGGAAGAGACGACAAATTAGAAATATACACATCCCCGTAAGTGAAGGAGGGCATGACCAGCGCACATGACTAATATAGATATATGTGAGCAAAAGAAATCAGATGATGATATATGTGTACGAGATAGATAGATAGATAGATAGATAGTGTTTAATAGTTTTTTAATGTCATTTTACAGTAAGCACAAACTCATAGTTAAGAATTTTTGTCATATTAAACTAGCAATAGCTGTAATCAATGGCATGTCTTTGGCATTTCTACAACACAATTATTATTGTTGTCTATCAGCAAATATGTAAATCACTACTGACTGATTTGCTTTTTTGATCTGCAGTCACTGTTTCTGTGTTACTCACAGACTTTCAGCACACAGTGCCAGCGCTGTCTTGTCTCCTGAGCTGCCAAACAGCAGCAAATAAACACTGTGCTGCCTGCGTCGTAAAATACCAGGGTTTCACGCACAAACAACATGCCTGTAACTGTAAAAGTTTAATTTGGCTTCTAGTCGGAATGACAGCGATATTTGTCTGGATTTTTTTTTTTTTTGTCCTCGTGATCGTTGTGTGTTTCAGGGTGTTGGTTTGACATACCCCGAGCACTCCCCTCAGCTGTCACCACTTAACTAGTCCCCGAGGAGAGCGAGAACTACAAAACATGGGAAAAATGTAAAAAATGCATGACTCCTCCTCCTCCCAGCTCCCTGGCCCCACCCTTCCAGCTTAGGTTACTAAGAGACCAGATATTGGCCCCAGAATGCAGGAATCAAAGCCTTCAGGAGTAAGGGACTGTTGTGACTGAAGAGTCGTCTTGTAAATGTGTTATTAGCATGAAAGGCGGCCTGCTGTCGAAACCTAGGCAGTGGTGGGTTGTGTGGGGGAATATTTACTTCACATTTTTTGTGCAGGTGTCAGCAGACGGTATGTTGACCTCCTGTCTGCAGTGTGGTAGTAAAGGCAGAGGTCAAAAAGGCTGTTTGTGCTGTTTTTATCTATAAAACAAAGACAGGGTTGCAGTTTATGTACATCTATTTTAACGCCAGCTGATCCACGTAGAAACTTGTAGTTGTTTTAAGCAGCATGTAGAGTTGCATGTCTATGCTCAAAAATGATAAAGCAGAAGCAGCTAAAAGCTTGAATTTTGAGTGGAAAAGCACATTTCACGCATCGCACAGCTGCAAAGAATGAGTAGTGGATGGTAGTAAAACAGCTCCAGGCATGCATCAGAGGTCAAACAAAGAAATATAACTTGCAATGTTGCTCATTTTCTTTAATTTCCTATTAGTTTTAAACAATAAAGTGTGTTAGTTGCTTGTGTATTCACTGGAAATATCTGTTTATAATGAATACTACATAGCAAGGACTTAATGATGACACAGCTTGTGCACCAACAAGACATGATTCCAGAGCCAAATCATTTATGTACAATTAATAAGCTGAAGCAAAATGATTCACAGTTTGTTCTCTTTTGTCCTGTTCTTTCAGTCGTACTTTGTCACTGACTATGACCCCACAATTGAAGACTCCTATACCAAGCAGTGTGTGATAGACGAAAGGGCGGCCAGGCTTGACAGTAAGTGCACTTTGCTGAACAAACATGACCAGAGCAAATACACACACACACACACACACACACACACACACACACACACACACACACACACACACACACACACACACACACACACAAAGTCGCACTGGTACGTCATTAGTTCTGTCTTATTGGGGAGGGGTGGGTTATATTGCACTTGAGGAGTTGATGCCGAAAGTTTATTTTGCTGCAAGTGATTCTGTGTTTGTGTGTTTGTCTGCATCGATGCACGTGTTCATGCTCTCTAGTCCTCGACACGGCTGGACAGGAAGAGTTTGGAGCCATGAGAGAACAATACATGAGGACAGGGGAGGGCTTCCTGCTCGTCTTCTCAGTCACTGACAGAGGAAGGTAAGTGACAGTTTTCACCATGTGCACAATGCACAGCTACACACTCGCTCTTCTGTCTTTTCTTTCTGTTTGCACATCTTTGTTTACTGTTCACAATCACACACTCGAGCCCTCTCCTCCTCCTCTGCCTCTGACTCTGACTCTTCTAAAACCATAAACCTTGCACCCGTACTCTCACTTGTTGCTGCTTGTACTTCCGGGCTTGGCTGTTGTTCTTGTTGTCATTTTCTTTTGTTCTCAACACTTCCTCCCTCATCCTGTTCTCTTGAATTCACCTTTTTTCACGTGCCTTGGCTTTCTATTTAAAGCCCATGTGCTATTTACACAGCAGTATGTAGGCTAGTATAGATATCTTTAGATACGTGTAACACTTCAGGTACTTGAACGCACATTACAGCTTTTGAAGCTGAGGACTTTTCCAGTTTGTATGCACTAACAACATTTATGTGTTCTTGTGTGTACTAGCAACAATATGACGCACAAACAGTCCTTTAACCTCTTAAAGCCCACTGACTCATCGATGAGTCAAACTCATGCTGTACAGTTAAACATCATTTAAACTGACAGAACTTTACTTTAAAATCAAGTGATTCAGATACAAAATAAAGCATGTCAGTTTGAATTTCAAAATAAAATCCGGAAAATCATGTACAATATGTTGAATATGTTTCCATTTAATGTGGTCATCTTATTCCATATTGTCAAATGGGCATGATTTGAAGCTAAAATATTAGCTCATAAGCTTCTCATTTTGTTTTTTGGCTGATTCAGGGACATCTATGGTAACCCTGACAACAGCAAGTGTGGTATAGTGTATTTAAGTTGCTGCTTTGTCAGAAAAACAACAGATGTGCAAACTCAGGTAGCTTTATCGAAGTACAGTAAAGACTGGGGCTGATTTCTGTTACATAAAATTGTCTTTCCATGTGTCTCTTATGTGTATGTAGGTAATTTTAATCCCAAAGAAGGAAAACTAATGATTAAGGAACATACCACATAACTGCAGTGTTTACAGTTCAGTCTTTGTTACATGTATCTCCCGTAATACTACAAAATAAAAGCAAAATTTCAAAAACTAATATGAAAAAATTAGGATTTATATATTAGAAATGATGTATAGTTAATTAGTTATTTTACTGTTATTTTAATTCTGAGCTTAAGTTAGCTTTAAAATATATATTTTCTTCTACTAAACTGTGTCTGGTTCTTCTTGTAGTCTTATCTGTCACGACCCATCCTCCCCGTCTTTGTGTCCCTGGCCAGCAGTGCAGTGAGCTGCATTCCCCTGCACCCACAGCCCCCTCCCAATGTTTATGTTGTAAACAGTCTTTCCTTCCTCCATTTATATTAGTCAAGTCTTTCCAGATTTACTATGTGCTCACCAAGCTGTCTGTGGGCCCAAGGCTGGAATGCCGTCCTGGGTTTTGCGGTTACATTCTGCCTCCTATTTACCCCCAGACTGACATTTTTATTTGCTATTCAGTTGAAAATGTGCCATCTGTATTGTAGTGGGACAGCAGTCGGGTCAGTGTACGGAGTCTCAGATAACCACATTTTCTGAAATAGTGTGGTAGACTTTTTCTTCAACTCTTCACTCTGAGGACTCCAACTTCTAGGTGATGGTTCTGTTAGTGTGGGTGGGTGGTAGTGGTGGGTGGGGGGTCACGTTGCTCGGAGGTCTTCTGCATGTACATTTCTAGACGAATGCATGCATCCACACATAAGGCAAACATTATGTAACCTGTTTGTTCAGAAGATGCCACTTAACACCGTGCAATATGATTTGCAGCTTTGAAGAAATCTACAAATTCCAAAGACAGATTCTCCGAGTCAAAGACAGAGATGAATTCCCTATGATCCTTGTAGGAAACAAAGCCGATCTGGAACTACAGAGACAAGTAAGTCCAACAGATTGCAGAGATCTGAACCCACTGACTTGACAAACATATACCCGGTTTGATCATCTTAAGCGGTAATATGCACCAGTCTGGAGGATTCATATTTGCATACTTGAAAGTGGAAGCGCTGCAGCTGCAGAGAGCTGCTGAGATACAACAGGATGTGAGTGAGAGAATAAAAGAGGCTAGAAAAGCGTGGTGTCAGGAGGATAGGATGGAGGGAGTGTGATGAAATGATGAATTTTCTGGCTGTTGGTACGCTCGTCACTTCCTCCAGTGAATCCACATCGCCCCCTAATGGTGAAAAAGAATTTTGCAGGCACATAAAGCTAATGGATATGAGCCTGTTTTATCCACTAGGCTCAGTTTTTAGCATTTCAAGCTTACTTTAACTTAAATATATGTTGATTATTGCTTACCCTTCTCCATTATCTCCATTTTCCAATTTTCTGTAAGACTGTAGATACCAGAAACACTACACTGACCAACACTGTAATAAGGATAACCTGCTACATATGATATGCATACCCAGATGGTTGCTCAAAATAATTACTTAAATTGGAAGTGAATGGAATTCTTAATAGGTTTTAACAGATCTGCCCCCATGTTAATGACATCAACTATATCTGAAAGCAACATGCCAACCATCTTCTTCCTAGTTACATTTTACATTTGCATTTAACTTATTTGTTGCTACCATATACAGTCTGGCTTTGGGCCTAATTTATTTTTGCATTAATCAGTCCCAGTTACATGCACAGCTGTATGACAGAGAGGGTGAAAACAGATTTCCGCAGTGTCCCAGATGCATTCTACATACTAATTAAATTGCTTCAGTCTTGGTACGGATGGACAATATTGTCCCCGCAACGCGCTAAATAATGAAAAGGAAGGAGCATCACAGGGTTGAGAAAATGGAGAATGATATTGTTTAGAAAGGCTCGGGAGAATGCCTGGTCAGAGGAGATTTTCTGAATAATTGGACAGAATTTAGCAATAAAATGAGAAAGACGGATACATAACTGTGTTGAAATATTTGAAGGAAATGTAATTATATTTATTTATTTGCTGGAAAATGGAGATAAATTAGAAAGCAACTAAATTTATTTAGTGTTATTGAGGGTCATGTTCACTGTTAAAGCATGAACACGTGTGGTACGCAATACAGATATAGGTAGCACTCTGTACTGCTGCTGTTTTGCTGCTACAGCTCTTTGCTCTGCATAATTAGTTTATCTTTGATTTCAGTTTGTTACGTTTTGTTCCTGCCAGGATCGTTAGTTACCACACTATCCAATTCAATTCAGTTTTATTCAAATAGCACCTAGACATTTAGATATTTAGTTGATGATTAATTGCTATACTAATAATTTGGATTAACAGTTTAATTATTTATTTATTTTTATTCTGTTTTAATTTTAGGCCCCTGTTAGTTTTACATTAATGGCAGTAGCTCCTTTGACCATCACATTTTTGCTGCAAATCTAACAAATTGCATATCTGTTTTCATTTGGCTTAAAACCAAAATGTGTCCACAGCAGTGTTGTGGTGTTTGGCTTTGCAACCAAATCCATGATGTGAAAATCAATAGATGCTCATTGAAATGCAGTTGTTTGAGTATTAGAAATTAAGTGCATAGAGATAAAGACTGGATGCCATTAAACAGTAGTGGAAGAAGCAGTGGAAAATAATGTGGAAAATAACAGGGAAATAGTGGTTGAAACTTGACATTTCAGCTGCTTTTATACAGCTGAATTAAAAGGTTTCCAAATGATTATGCAAAATGATTGCCGTCCGCTGAAATAATTGCAATCAGGCGAGTGTATAATGATTGTGACAAGCCTAATAGAGCCAAATCATAACAAGTCATCTCAGGGCACTTTACATAGTGAGGTCAAGACCTTACAATATTACAGAGAATAACCCAACAAGCACTTAGTCATAATTGGGAGAAAAAACTCCCCTGTAGCAGGAAGAAACCTCTGACAGAGCCAGGCTTGAGGCAGGAGTCACCGAAGCTACAACACAAAGCCTTAAATGTTAGGACTTAACATACAAATTTAGTTGAGTTAGCAGCCTGACTGTATGTGCCCTTAGACTGCACGCACTCATAAACACATTTTACATCAGTATGAAATAGGTTGCTACTTTACTTAAGTGTCTCTACCTGTGAGAAGCTGATACCAATGTTTTAGAAACCTTTTACATTCCGTTTTCAGCCGATCATTATTCTCTTCTTCCTTTTGTCTCAGGTAACCCAAGAAGAGGGCCAGCAACTGGCTAGACAATTAAAGGTCACATATATGGAGGCTTCTGCCAAAATCCGAATGAACGTAGACCAAGCTTTCCACGAGCTGGTTAGAGTAATCAGGTAGGTCCTTTTTGAATGTATCTTTTACATTTTGTCCTCATGTGTGGGGTTTTTAAAGGCAAAATGGTAGCTGAACAGATAAACGTTCTGTTATTTATATGATGCTTGTTAATAATGCAGAGTACAGTGAAGGTTTAGTACATGTTGCTGGAACATTAAATGCTCAGAACTTGGGGTGCATTGGCAGCACACAAGTGGCCATGGTTTAAGTTGCCAACATTTGAAAGTTTGATACACAAAAATCAGCATCATCAACATTGTGTGAACGTAGCTTGATCAGATATGTCTGACAGTTGCCCGGCAACATGAACAAAGAGCCACACAACTGTCACAACATCTTGATTCAAGTGTTTGCCTAATTCTGATTCAGGCAGAAATATCAGAGAAATAAACCGAAAAGTGCTCAGAATTTGGCTGAAATGTCTGTGTTTTTGTGCTCTTTAAAAACAATGACAGAGACTGAATTTTTGGCTGGATTATGGTGATGCTGGGGTTTCTTCTATACTTTATCTCCTCAGTTATTCTAAATTACCTGAAATATTTAATGGTAAGCAGCGCTAAGACTAAGCTAGCAACCTCTGGCTATTTTGCAAAATAATTGCTTTTCCTGTTAGTGAGAAGTAACTTGGACTAGATCTTACCATTCTGCAACAGCAACTTCTCTGCCTTCATTCCGGTTCGTGGGCTGCTCTGTGTGGTTTTATGTCTCCAGCTGCTGCCATTTCATGTGGTAAAGATGCAGCGTAAGGAAAATTTGCATTATTCATTGGGTAGCATTCCAAATTATCAGAGTATGTGGTCATGAATAATGCTAATTTTATGTAAATAGCTTCCAGAACAGGCTGCTGGAGAATAGAGGGAAATCTGAGTTACAAAAAAAAAGATGGATGTAGAAAAGTCTACTTTCGATGAGTCAAATATCACAGATGTGGTTGAAATAGGCTCAGTATTTATCATCATCAGTATAGATCAATGAAAAGAGAAACAGAATGACCATAAAAGCACCCAGTCCAGCGTGTTCTGATAGTTTTGCTCTCTCCCAACTCCCAGGAAATTCCAAGAACAGGAATGTCCACCGTCGCCAGAACCTACAAGAAAAGAGAAAGACAAGAGCGGCTGCCATTGTGTGATCGTCTGAGTCGGCCTTATCACTGTAACTCATGCAGCTACTCGACCACCCCACCCACTCTGCCTGACATCACATCCTAAGTGGATGACTGACCGCTGCCTTCTCCACGTGCATGACTTCAGACAGCCTTTTCTGAGATACTCTGACCAGGAACTGCTGTCCCCAGGACATCGCTATGGACAACTGACAATGCCAAATTTTAACACCACTCTACCTTCAGCCGTAATCTAATTCACACGAGAGAGTCCCAACACTAAACATTGCCTTCTAAATCAGCCTGACAAATTAATGTTTTGTACTCTGAAGGACTTCTCTTGCCTTGTAGTGACATTTGTACTTGCTACCGAGATTGAATGAAAACTATATATCCAGAATGTTAATGACTTTCTTTAGTTTCCACTGTCTGAGCAGAGCAGAGAGATTACCTTACGAAGCTTTGTGTATGTTGTGCCATATCCACCTTTACTCCCATGTGCTAATCTGCTACTGTACATATGTGACATTTGTTGTGATTTTCAAAGTGTATTTCTAATGACCTATTAAATCACCACAGTACAGTGTGTGAGGTTGAGTTTGGTTTTACATATATGAAATTGAATATATAAGTATGTATATAAATATAATGCCTAGACAGCCCTTAAAGCTATAATGATAGAAGTTTCTGGCATTCTGCAGTGGATTCTTTGACTTTTTCTGTGGTTCCTGCTTTCATTTCAATTGCCAAATATGGAGTGTCTACTGTATTTGATTTTTTAAAAGTCTTATAGATTGAATGATTCTTATTCTATACCATCTCTTCAAAGTAACGAAAGTAGCAAATTTGTCTGAATTTCTTTCCTCGAAGGTGGCGGTTCAGTCAACATTGGACACCATGCGTTCATTGTTTGGATTTCTAAGCAGCAGTAGAACAAGATTATTGGTAGCATATTGTGTAGCTTTGAAAAACTAACATGATTTCAGATGGAAACACTGAACACTGTATGCTCTATATCCAACTTCGGACTAGCAATGTTGACAAATCCATTGGTTGCTAGTCAAAATGCTTTCAGAGCTCAGTTCAGATCATTCCAACGTAACGCATCATTTCTGTCGAACATTTAGTCTACGATATAGATTGAATAACTGTTCCACCATTCCAGTAACACAGTGGCAATGTATTTGTTTTGTGTCCTTGAATTATTCTGTAACGCAACTTTTATCCCAATGGTCTGCTAGTTGGAAAACCGAGACAAATGGAAGCATTAAGATGCACATCCTAAGACAACCCATCTCCAGTGGGACATGAACTCACCGGAACTGCCGCCCGTGGAGCTATCATCACCACAGACACAAAATGATGTTCTGCTTTCCCTTTCACTTCTGTACTTCTGTTCAGGCTTTAAAATGAAGTACTGCAGATTGTTTTTCATATCATCATCTTGTAATATAAACAACGAGAAAATCAGATGATGGAAGTAATGGACTTGATTAAATGTTTCTACTCTACTTTTATACATTATTTTCTTATCAAACTAGTTGACAAGTATTTTTATATGTTTATAAGTGAATACATGTTCACAGCACAGCTGTGTATATATGTAAAGAAGAATATTTAATTCTCTTGATTATTTTAAACTGAAGACGACTGTTGGCCCAAATTTGCAAAATTGAATTCTTTACCCAGATGTGACCAAGAATGTTTTTTCTTATTGTGGCTTAGTAATGGAGAATATATTTATCTTGTGGTGTTCACCACCTGCTCAGAGTGTAAAATGCCAGTTCAAATAGGAGACGGCTTAGAAAAGATTTTGGTCTTTACATAGGAGCTTTAAATCACATGAATGAATTATTATAATCAATGCTATTTCAAATACCCACTTACCGTCTTATTGCAAATCCAAGTGTACATCCAAATCATACTGTTTGTTCTTTTTCTTCCACATCAGTGTCTCTTGCCCTGTGTCTAGCTTTTGGTGCTAAAATAAAATCTGTCATTGAGCCAGATGGGGTAAGGAATATTTCTTTTAGATTTTAAATGCTGCACAGACTTGTATCTTGTTTCAGCAACATATTCAGCCCCAGTCAATCTGTGATGAGACCGATATAAGAAATCTGTGCAGTGTCCCATTATTATTCCCAGTATAACTCATATAATCAATAAGACCACCCGTATTGCAGAAAACAATAAAGAATTAACTGGGACTAAACTTTTTTTTTTTTTTTTACCTCCTCTTAACAATAGTGTAGGTTAGTGATGTCAGAGTTGTACTTTAATTCCATGTTTTGTTAATTTTCTGAACACTCAACAGCCTTGAACAGGAGAATCAGCTGCTGCAGAATCAGTGTAGTAATGCATTTTCTTCTGCCGCTTGTCTTCAAATACACAGCTAGGCCAGACCATCAAAAGAACCACCTACAAACATACAGGCATTCTTGCTTCTGCCTGTTCCAATTTTGAGCTTTTGAGAGAAAAAACAGAGGATGTATTTTTAGCCTAACCATTACTGACAAATACTGAGCTAATGATCTCTTTCATTTCTCCTATAGGAACTGCAGAGACTGATAAAATCTACAGCAGCATCAGAAGAATGCTTAATAAAAACACATAATTCATGGTCATGTACATTACATCAGCTAAATGTTGCTGTGAGTTCTAATTAAGAGAAAAATATACGTTCTCCCATGAGAAGATTGTCACAGAGACTCTGAAGTGGATGCGTGAGAAGAAAAAATCTTGTATGTAGCATGTATTGGCACGTTCACCGTCTTTAGGGGATGTTGACATGAAATGAACCTAATAAATAAGTAGGCAAATACACACAGTCTAGCAAAGGCAATGCTATTACATGCATGTTCCACCATGAGGAGACTGATCTGATGAAGGAAATACTGTTAAATACATGAACTAGGTTGTAGATAGGTTACAGAGTCTTGGTAAAGTAATGGGCTATATTTCCTTATTTTATATTTTGCTGACAGTAGTGAAAGGAGCCTTCTAATATATTAGTAAATTTCTCATATACACAACCAGTCAAAAGTTTGGACAGAAAAGTTAGTTTTTTACATTGCAGATTAATACTGAAGAGTCGCACTTTTTTGTTTACAACATAATACCATATGTATTTTTTTATAGTTTTGATGTCTTCAGTATTAATCTACAATGTACAAAACAATTAAATAAAAACCACTGAATGACAAAGCGTGTGCACACTTGGTAGTGCATATTCTACTATGGTTAGATCTGGTGACTATGAAGTCCATAACAAAGGATTCACATCAGTTTTTATCCTCAAACCATAGTAAATGATGGTAAGTAAATATCTAAAATCACCCCGGGGGCATCTTCACCAGTTATACCAGCTTTACAATTTTGACAGCCTTTGTACCTGTTAAAATAGGGCTTTTTTTTTTTTTTATCATGGTTGTCACTGACTTTAGATGTAGAAAATACCTTATATAAATGACTGCATGCATTTGCAACAATTGGACATTCAAACCTTTCTTGCGGTCATATTGCTGGCACGGTGGACACAAGACACGGAACCAACTTTGACACTTAAACAGGTTTATTTATAGATTTTTATAGACTGCCAGTGAGGGAAATCTACAATGGAGGATGCTGCTCCCCTGAAACTAAAACTAATGGCCCCAAATGTACGGCAGTGATTTACAAAAACTAAAAGAAAACCATAACTGAGAATGATTGGCAGAGAGCAGGCATGTAAATAACAAGTGGCAGACAACCAAAATTAAGCTTCAGCTGCCAAGGTTCAGGGGCTGGTCCAGCAAAGATTCTGAGGCAGGAGGCTGGAATCAGGATCCAGGACAGGCAGGGCAGAGCAGTCTGCAAGCTGAGCTGAGCAGATCAGGGGTAGCAGTGTTCCCCAGGAGTGTGAGTGTGCAGAGGCCAGGGGAGATGGTTCAGCTGGAGGCAAAGCGCTCCACTGTGGCAGGAGGCAGGTCAGAGAGCTGAAGGCAAAGTAAATAAATGTTAGCCAAGGTATTTTTAAGACCTAGCAACATTCACTAGAATACCTGAGCAAGACTGACTGAGTAGCAGCATCTGCATTCTGGTGATGAGTGGATGTCTGAACCAGGTTTAAATAGCAGGAGGTGGATGATGAAGTGCAGGTGACTCAAACTCCCACTCAGCACTCAGTCAGCCACAACCACACCCAGAGAGATAGAGATATATATAAAAAGACAGGGATGTCCACTAGACAGAGGCAGGGGCAGGAGCAGTGGTCCTGACAACTGCACCGCATACGTTTCAGCATTTTGAAACGTTAAACATCTGCGTAACTGTGGCTGGTTCCATCCATGTGCACAGCATCATGGCAAGTGCTTACATTGGTCCAGTGGATACAAAGCTACAATAATGTACTTTATGCATTTAATATTGTAGCAATACGTGTACAGTGTTGCTAAAAAGTATTCTCTCCCGTCTCAGCCAGTGAAGCTTGCGACTCCTTCAGAAGAGTCATAGCTGTTTATTTGGCCTCCATCACTAGTCTGTTTCTTGAGCAGTCACTTAGTTTTTGAGGACGACCTGCTCTAGGTGGCTTTATGCACATGACATATTTGTTGCATTTTTTAATGCCGGATTTAACTGTATGCCGAGGGATATTCAGTGACTTGAAAAATGTCATGTCCATCCACTGACTTTTGCTTTTCAAAAACCTTTTTGCTCAGCTGCTTGGAGTGTGCTTGTGTTTCCATGGAGCACTGACTCACCAGTGACTTGACCTTCCAGATACAGGTGTCTTCATACTACAATCACTTGAGACACGTTCATTACTCTCAGATGATCTCCATTTTACTAATTGTGTGGCCTGTAGCACCAATTCAGCGAGTCACTTTAAGGGCTGTGAATACTTTTGCAATCACTTATTTTGCATTTTATATTTTTAACTAATTGGCATTACTTTGGAGAAATCTGTCTTCACTTTGACATGAAAGAGACTTTTTTTTTTGGTAAATTCTTGTCAAAAAATGTGATTTAAAATTTTGCATTTGAATCATTTTTGAATTGAATTAATCATGATTCAGTTTTGAAAAGCAAAAAGGAAAAATTTGTAAACCAAGAACCAGCAATCCCAATGTGCTCAGCATTTCAGTCAATAAAATGCCTAACATTTATAATTAGCACGTGTCAGTGTTTGTGTATTTGGTAGGCATAGAGATGCTGTGATTTAAACTGCAAAATGCTATCCTCAAATCAGAATCAGCCTTATTAGTGAAATATGTGAACATAGATTTAATTTGACTCTGCTGGTTACTTAGCTCTCACAGTACTTACAGTAACCAAAATACAACAGGTTATGGAAAGGAAATGAATGAACTGCACTAGAATTACAATTACTGTAACGTACTACTGCGGATATTTGTTAATACTACTACTACTACTACTACCAATAATAATAATAATAATAATAATAATAATAATAATAATAATAATAATAATAATAACAACAACAATAAAAGCATGTTGATTGTTCCAAATTACTGAAAATAGGAGAACACTCAGGTGTGGTTGAGCCATGGTAAACACAGAACAAGAGAAAATGCGGAAGTTGAAAGACAACCACAGCTCCACTGTCATTAATGTTCGTTTGTTGGCTTCAGTTAAAAACTGTTGCAATTGCAGGTCAAGGGAGACCCATGCCCTTTGGTCTCATTTCCACCTTTTCTTCCCCTGGATTAGTTCACCCAGTGACAGGTTATTTTGAGGCACCTTCACGTTTGCACAAAATCACTGCCTTGCACACCAATTACTGATCCGAGGGAAGCAGCAGTCTTAACCCACATACAACAAGCAATGAGCTGGGAAACAGGAGTATTGGACCTTTTCTAATTTGCATTAAATTACAGTCAATTTACATGCAGTTTCCCCTTCACATATTAAAAAGCAATTGCAATCAGGTTTAGAAAAATGAAAGCATATAACTGTGTATATGAGCTGTAGTGTATAGTAGGTGTATTGATCAGCAAACAAATTAAATGGATCAGTGTTATTGCTATCGGCTGTAAGGTTTCCTGACCTGGCAGCAATCAAAACAAATCACACTGTCATCAATTAGGCAGTTTAATTAGGCCGAAGTCCGCGGTGACACTCCGGGAACAGTCGGTTCAGTAGAAATCGATCACCGCTGAGGATGCACGTGAACGAATTAAGAATCGGGCAGCTGCGCGTGCACGCTCCTCGCGCTGACAGCTCGCGCCCCCCTCCGTGAGCGTGTGAGTGGTACAGTCCATAGGAGGCTCGAGCTCTGCCTCCCTGCTCATTCACTTAACGGCGATTCCATTAGTTCGTGTTTGCATTTCAGTGAGTCGGCGGAGAAGGAGAGGAGCCGTGATTTCTCTCCGTCTTCACAAGCCACAGTCCAGTCCGTCCTCTTCGTCGGGGACATGGAGGGAGCCGGCAGCAACAGGAGCATGTCTTACAGTAGATGGAGTTATGACAGGTAAGCGAGCTTGGGCGTCATAACAAGTGTGCGCCTTAAGAAAAAAAAAACAAAACACCTATGTTGCGTTTGTTTTTGTGAAGCTAGGCCGATATTGCTAAATGTTGTGCTTTGGTTTGAAGCCCCCTGTTTGTGTAATTAGTTGACAGGTGGGGAATGAGTGTGTATTAGTAGCCTGAGCATCACACTGTGTTTGCTGGTAGCTCTTTGTTTTTATGCTCATGGTGTGTTCAGAAATCCCCTAGACAGTCCACATCACCAAAACATTCCCATAGGAATGGCTTGAGTGTTGATATTTTATGCTATCTATCTATCTATCTATCTATCTATCTATCTATCTATCTATCTATCTATCTATCTATCTATCTATCTATCTATCTATCTATCTATCTATCTATCTATCTATCTACATTTTAGCTGTGTGACTGTGTTCATTCACTATACAGATTGAAATCATCACAAATTTGTGTTTAAATCTCAGAGCTTGTATCTTATATTTTCGTCATGCTCCCATGTATGATGACAATAAATCTATTCTATTCTATTCTATTCTATTCTATTCTATTCTATTCTATTCTATTCTATTCTATTCTATTCTATTCTATTCTATTCTATTCTATTCTATTCACTAATTAGCCAGAAAGTTGGCGAGCTCTCGCTGTCTCTCTCTCAGTAGGGGTGACTGTGATCAAGACCTCAAATTTTGGTACAAATTCAAACAGGCATGTCAGATATGAACACAGAGAACATGAATGCTAAACCACACCATAGAGCCATGGTGGTCCTCAGCTTCACACTAGCAACATTCCACATTTTTAGGGTTTTTTTGGAAGGGAATAAAAGTATGATAAGGTGGAGATTTGTTTACAAATGTATGATTTATGGCACATTTGTGTTCCATAAATTACAATTATTAATGAAAACAGCAAAATGTCCATTTTATGTGTGCGCGTATGCATGAGAGAGGTGTCATCATCATAATGTCAGTCATAAGTGTGATATGAGTCGTCCCTCTGAACAGTCATGATCAGCGAAACTGGATGCAACATGGAGCAAACACACTGTAAGTACGTTCAAGATGATTTCAAACACACCCCAACTCATACAGGTCTTCGTCAACTAACCGCTAGTCATCAATACATGCCAGCAGTCTGGAAGACAGTGGATGGTTGAAGCTACTGTTGCTGCATCATTGATCACTACAGGCACAGTGGAGGAGGTTATACTCTGATAACACTGTATGTTGGCTGAAACGGCATAATTGGTATTCAGAATCTATGCTTGGACATCCCAAGAGACTGCAGCCCCAGCCAGTGGTCTCCTAGCCTCCTTAAGTCTGTTACAGTACTGCGATTTTCCCGTTTATTTACCATGTAGAATCAGATCTAAGCTTAAATAGGTGCCACAGTCTGAGCATTAAAGCAGGATTATCCTTTGCATTTACAACAATTTTATTTCATTATTTCCACTGGAAAACCAGCTCTTCTATCCGATTATTTTGGGTGTTCAAATAAGCAGCCTTTCTACTAATAAAGTGTTTCAGCAGAGTGACAGACACACTGGAGGAGATTCAATTAGAATTGAGCAGTTAAGTAGATCGGAAACTCTTTGTTGTGTAAAAATCTTTCCAAGACTTCAGCAAATGTAGGCATCCTATAAGCTGAATCAACCCAAAGGCCACCTTTGTGAGTGTGTATTGATGTTTGTTGGAAACATATGCATATGCCATTTCTTGGCAAGCAGAGGTTAGGTCTCCAATCGAGTGCACAGACTCTTGAAGGGTAAAAATGAAGAAATCAGCCTAATTTAGTGTAGTACTATTATTCTATAATTCTACAATTTCATGTAGCAGATGCTTTTATCCGAAGCGACGTACATCTAAGAGTAGGTACAATATAAACAAGGATCTAGTCAGGAGAAAACAACCTGGATAAGTGCCATAAAACAACTACACACCCTACAGGGCCCATACAGTAATTTTCAAGATGACTACTAGCCCTTCTGGTTCTCCTACACAGGTGCTCTCACATATTATGCCTAATTGGATCTCATCTGAGAACTGTGTGGGTTTAGAGACTATATTTCACTGACCTTCCATGTTAGTTTGGTAGCAATGGCTGGCTTTGGAAAGGTTACACCTTTATATGCTAATTCCAGCACAGCCTCACCCAGTGCCAACCTGAGCAAGGGCCAGTTTAGCCAAAACAAGTGGGAACACCTGATCAGCACCTGTGTGAGTGTTGGGCCTTTAACTGAGATGCTACATTAGCACGTATAGCGTATATTTAATAAACTTTATCAGGTTTAGAAGATAAGAATTTTGACGTGATGTCCGCCAGCTAAAGCTTTAATTAGAAAATTACAAGGTGTCACACAGGGGACAAGACAGCCTTAAAATGATTCCAAAAAAGGAAAAGTGAGGAACTTTATCTTCTTTGATTTTATGAAATGTGGTAAACAGGCACCACATTGTTAAAGCTTATGTTGACCACAGGGAAAACAAAACTGAAAGTTGCTGGGATGTATGAAGGTAAGGTTCAGCTGTGATTTTGACTTTGTGTCCCATTTAATTTACTCAGTCAGATTGTTGTGCACAATGTTTTTAACAACTAATGAAAAGTCATTATCATTATCATTATCTCTCCTGCCAATTAATTGAAAAAATATTATTAAATCAATAATTACTCCTTTAGTGCAGGCCTTTATACTTACCATTTCCCTCGACCAATTAGTAAAATGTAATATTATTTGCTTACTATTCTTTTATTTTGACAGTGTATTATTATTTACCAAGAATTGTTCATCTTCAGAGACTCACCTAGAGTTTGTCATGACCGTGTCGCATTGATGAGTAATGGCAGGTGCTGTAACTCATGATGGAGCCTGTTTTTTTTGGACCTACAGTATGTACCATCACACTGCGTCCTGGCACCTACTCAGTAAACACTGTATCCAAGAGATGGAGGTGCAAGGTGGACCAGCAAGATACAATTCAGAGCCTACAGAACTCAGCATTTTCCTTTTTTTTAACCAAAGACAAAGGTTAGTTTGAAAACGAGCACACTGTGTTCCCCCTGTCAAACACAGGATAATCAGGTATAATTCAAGGGGAAGGAGTGGCGCTTGTACATAGTAAATTAATCTTGAATTTTTCATCCTCCATTATGGCATAATCATCGAGACTTGACCCCTGTGAAAGCAACAGCTGAAGATTTTGTAAAAGATTATAATCAGTTAACCATTTAATCATTAAAAGCACCACCATGAAACTTCAGTGAATATAAGAGATAAGACTCAAATCAAACTCCAAAGGTTCATCTTTCAAATCTCCTCACTAGCTTAGGTTTCACCCACAAGCTGAAGGCTATTAATGTTGCTGTGTCCATAATTTATTAGACAGACAGCTGAGAGAGCAGACACAGGGGGGTAAGAGAATGATTTTTTGCCTTTCTCTCTCTCTCAATGTCTTTGTCATTCTACTTTAGCCCTATACTGCCATTTTTGACAGGGTACAGAAAAGCCGAGGTTTTGGAAAACGATGAGGGCCATTTTATGGTGTCTTTAATCTCCTCTGTGATCACTTATTTTAAAATCTTGATCATACAGCACAGATGTATTTATGTTGATTTTCTTATCTCATCCACCAGTTGTTGGCTGTGGCGTTGGAGCTATCTGGAAGAACAGACCTATTTTCCTGTTGTTGTTTTGTGTTATTGCTTGTTGTTTGTTGTGTAGATGTGCCATCCATCTGTGTTTGTAGGGAGGCTTTGCACTGTTTGGTCAGTGGATAATTTTGTCAAATCTGCATTATTGTCACTGAATTTCAGTTGTACTCCTTTTGCTCTGAATCGGTGCATCTAGCTGAACAATTTTAAATTATTTCCTGACAATAATTTCCATAGTCATTGATTCAGCTCTGCAGCAAGAAATTTTAATGAACTATGGCTTTGAGGGGTTCTCATAGGATGTATTGTTTTGCACTTTAAATTGCCAGAATTTGTTTTCAGATCAGATGAGTCCACTTGAGATATGAATGAATGAACAAAAATAGTCCATATCTTCTCTTTTCTCTTTCTACTTTTATGAAAAGCGTGCATGCTAGAACTTCAAATTTGGATCAAATCGATTTATAATTGATCTGAGATGTGATCACATCTGTTCTGATTGTGATCACAGTTGTGAAGTGGCAACACATACAACTATTGACAGTTGTACGTTTATGTGCTAAAAGTATATTCATTTGTATGCACTCTCAATTACCTTACAGAAGCTGTCACCTAGTGAAAAGTATGTTACAGTCATAATGCATTTTTCTATGTAAAAAATGCAACCTAGTGCCAAGTACCAGATTTCTGACACTCCTTTGAAATATACTGAGAGCTCCTGAAAAGAGAATCCATCATGTGTTTTGACCACTGTGGGTGGCTTTAAAAATGAGTCACAAAACAACCATATACCTTAGCTGGAGACTGGAGACAACTAAACAAAAGGTTTGAAATCGATTCATCATTCTCTGTCCAACAAGAGAAGTTACCTCCTTAATAAGAAATAAAATTTCACTCAAGAAATATCACCACAGATGAGTGAGCCAGAGGCAAAGTAAAGAGAAAAAGTTGAATGTGGTTGTCATGACAATCTAATCATCGTTTGTAGAGATATTTAGCTCCGAACCAAAGTATGAGACACACCAAATAGACATTTATTGCTAACAAAGCATTTACTCTTTATTGTTTGACTAGGCAGTTCTTAAAACCATCGTCAAATTTCCACATGCATTGTACTATCTAGAACAGTTTCAGCTGTGAATAAGGACCATAAATAAGAGAAATGCATTATTGAAAATGTAGTATTTTGGCTCTTCCTTTTCCAATTCTTTTCTAACATCAGAGGTGTGTAGTGTAAGTATAAGTTTGAGACTTGGCCGTAGTCTTTCAGTTTATGCCTGTGTTGGTAGAAAAACAGCCTTGGTGCGGTTCTTTATGACTGCTACAGTATAGTGCAAAAGAGAAGCTGAAGTGACAGCTGTGTCCAGACAACGTCAGAATGTTGTCTGCGCCTGCTGTGAAAGTCTGTCCATAGATAGATTTTGGAGAATTCACTTCCCTGGCCTGCTGCAAAGATATATTGTAGCATCTTTAGAAGGTAATATACTGTGAACAAATAACACAATATGTCTTTTAACAGTGCTCTGGCATCACTGTACTTTAGTGGTGTTGTTGCTGTGACACGTTTGTGAAATACTTCACCGTTACGAAATGCTTACCTGGATGACAAATGCAGTTTCATGCCTCTCATTGTTTCTGGTGAAGCGGCCTTTCATGTCTTATTTGTCAAACATGTGACTCCCCAGCTCGGCAAGCCCTGCATTGCACTGCTGTTATTATGCAGTTCTTAGCTTAGTCACTATCCACCTGTTTCTGTAGTAACCACAGACAGAAAAAATGGAGAGTTCCAAACAAAGTCTTCAGGCCTTTGTATATACTGCTACAGTTCTTATTTTTGCTTACTAGCAGTTAGAAAGTGTCTGTGTTGATCTGTGACTATAGCCCTAAGTGTTCCAATCTATGTAAAACATCACTTTGTGATTAAAAATCCTTAATAACACATTCAGCATCTTATACATCTTTAGGTGTCCATTAGAAAAGTAGATTTGGCTAATTTGATCTTACTTCTAGCTTTTCTTATTGTAGTTGATTTCTTTGGTATTTAATCTTTTTTTTTTTTTTTTTTAAGAATGAAACCCTAAAGGGGTAGAATTTTTTTTCCCATTCTGTATTGTGTAAAGAAACAGTAGGACAACAGCCTTATGGACGTTGACTGTATTAACTCCAATTGTTGCATACAGCATTGTGGGACTAAGCTACCGTATGTTCGCGACCATAAGGCGCACCGTATTAAAAGGCGCAGTCTCAGTTCCGGGTGCTATTTCTGTATTTAACACATACATAAGGCGCACCGTATTAAAAGGCGCAGTCTCAGTTCCGGGTGCTATTTCTGTATTTAACACATACATAAGGCGCACCGGATTATAGAGCGCGTGCATGGTAAAACATACCTGTACTAGCTTAAAACATGCATGCTAGCGTGTGTTTTAAAAAAGGCAGCGGAAGCAAAACTGAGTTCAGTTGTACTTTATTGAAGTATTTAGCAATGTTTTCACGTTGTTTTTTGATCAATCCTCATTCACAAATCCATCAAAGTCCTCATCTTCTGTATCCGAAATGAACAGCTGGGCTAGTTCTCCATGGAACACGCCAGGTTCCCGCTCGTCATTGTCAGAGTCAGTCTCGTTGCCGTGCGGCTCCTCATAAATGATGCCGGCTTTTGCGAGAGCTCGAACAACAGTGCAAGCAGACACGTTAGCCCAAGCATCCGCAATCCATTCACAAATTGTGGCGTAACTCGCCCGGCGTTGCCTCCCAGTCTTAGTAAAACTGTGTTCGCCATCTGTCATCCATCGCTCCCACGCCGTTCGCAACTTCACTTTGAACGCCCTGTTTACACCGATGTCCAGCGGTTGGAGTTCCTTCGTCAAGCCTCCCGGAATGATAGCAAGCTCCGAGTTCATTTGCTGCACTTGGTTTTTCACAGCGGCTGTGAGATGGACGCGCATGGAGTCACAGATCAACAGGGACGGTGACGCCAAACCCATGTTGTTTTGCATAATGCAAATACCGGCACTATATACCAACTGGGGGCGTGCCTTTAGCGTCTTCTTTCACGCCCACACTTCCCCCTCTAACGTTCTCATGCTGTCCTCTGTCACGTCCTCCTTTTCTCTACATAAGCAGCGTGTCAGCAGGAAACGCTCTCAGTTAGTCCAGCGGAGCTCGTCAAAGTCACACAGTAACATTTAGACATTTTGGAACTCGGTGCACACGTAAGGCGCACCGCATTATAAGGCGCTCCGTCCATTTTGGAGAAAATTTAAGACTTTTAAGTGCGCCTTATGGTCGCGAAAATACGGTACACAATTTTTCTGTAAATAGGGAAGATCAATCCAAAAACATTTCATAAACTGACTCTGAAAAGGGCAGGGATTAGCTCGAAATTGGCTATAGCTCATTGACCTGTTAGAAGTGAGTACATCATGTGCAAAATCACTTAAATGTCAAAAGATTTCAAAGTGTATTACCTCTCAGTAATTGTATTATTTATAAGATCGCAAGTGAGTCATTTGTCTTAGAAACATTCTAAAACAGATACTTCAGAAAAATAATGTTGAAAATACAGGCCCCAGCGGTGAATACACCTGTTATTACTGGCACATATTTGTTTCATTGGTAACACAGAAAACATGTTACCAATGAAACAAATATGAGTACACCCATAATTTCTGATCAGCCTAACTGCGTGAACATGGCTATAAAATGGCCCGCGAATGCCAGAATTTTCTCTATTTTGGAATTGTGACCATGTCTGCATCATGGGGCACATGGAAAAGAATGGTGAGAGGAAATAAATCTAATTGTGAGACTTCACAAAGATAGAAAAGGATGTGTGAAGATAGTTCTGAAAGACAGAAGAGCGTCAGACTCAACACAGTGGCTTTCAGACTTATTATTGATAACACATTTTTTTTTTTTTTTTGGTCAGATGAGACCGAATTGACTTAATTGAGCTCAGATGTGGTCCAGCATGTTTGTTGTGAACCTTCCTAGGACTACGACAGTAAATGCATAGTCCTGACAGTGAAGCACAAGGATGGGAGTGTGATTATGTGGGACCTCATGAGAATAAAGTTGTTGCGGGAGATTGCATGTTTAGATGGCACCATAAATGCCTGTGGATACATCAAAATACTGGCTGACATGGTTATTCCCAGTCTACTGAAAATTGTCAGGAGAGGAATACTTCAGCATGTGTCATTATGCCATATTAATTGCTACATGCGGTCATGATCTATTCATCACTGCCTAATGAAGGACGCTGATTAAACTCATTGATAGGTACTGTACGCTAGGTACTGCTCATGGGTTTAATGTTGGGCGATTTAGTTTTGCTTCTGATGAACACAAAAAGGTTAAAAGTTTAATTTTGTCACCCGTGGCTGTATTTTTTAATGGTTTTATTATTTTACTAATTTGCATTTTTAATAATTGTATTGCCAACTTTTAGCTAAGTTTCTTATCTGTATCCCTTCATTATATGTATATTCATATATTCTAAATGAGACCTCTACCTAAATGTATCTCTGAGTTCAAATAGAGGTCATATGAATTAAAGAATAAATGAAAAACTGCCAAAACCAAATGAAAGATGTTTCCTGGTTAAGAAAAATTCTTTAGTCATCAGTAATGGTAGCAGTTTAATTGCCACATATTATTATCTGTCACATACACCTAAGCCCATCTGAAATATTTTCCAGGAAACGCTCATTTATGGCAAAGCAAACAAAATCACAGGGTTTAAAAACGTACGGTCTGATAATGGTGCGTTCCACGTATGGCTTTGCTTATCTAAATTGAACAGAGGAAGGATAATTGCCAGAACTGCAACTGACTGCAGATTCTGTAATAATATACAGATGAGAATTATTAAAGTAGTCTGAGGTAACAAACTAAATGCCAGACAAACAGAAACACAGACTGGAAGAGCATAATGCACAATTTACATCTAATTCTTTATGCTGATATTGAAATATTGTCATGTAATAACTTCAAAAATAAATCAATTTGTTTAACATAATCATAGCATAGCCTCTAAGCCAATGCCTACATTTTGGTCACAAAGCTGTTTTTAAAATGTTACCTTCCTGAAGGCAACAAAACTAGATGACCTAGTGACTTTAGTGGATAGAAAATTTAATGAGCAGATGTGAGGTAAGAAGGGAAAGGATATGACTGCCTTAGAATCCACTGAGATGAAGCTGAAAGATTTTCCAGGTGTAGATCAGAGAGTTTGTGAGGGAACCCTGGCACAAAGGGAGCCAGCCTGTCAATTCAGTCCTCCCTCTGCAGGTAAAAAGGAAAACACTCACATTGTCTGGGAAGTAAAGCTGGCTGATCTGTCTCTGTGGTTGAGGCTGCATCTCTCACAATGCTGCTGACAAGTAGGGACTGACATCAGGTGCAAAGGTGGAGAAGCTTCTTCTCTCCTGTGTTTTGGTTTGCTGTTGCTGCGAGGGAGCTGTCAGTGTCTGCTATGGTCACTCTGCTGGCAAGTCATGAGCTTTAAAAGCAAAGGTAGCTCATGTGAGACTGAGAAGTAGCTGCATTTTTTTGGAATTTAGATTACTTTTAAAGAGTCGGAAATTCTGGCAATCTGCTCACAAATGCGGTCAAGTGCACATTATGCATGCACAGTGTGTGTCCAACAATTAAAATGCATGAGAAAATTATGAATTGAACAAAATTGCATGTAATTAAATGAGAGCAAAGAAAGCTGGTGTTAGAGAACATTTTCTTCTCTGTAAAGTCAATTGCTACAAATTTGTGTCAAACAATATAGTAGTAGTTTGAATGGATATTTTTAGTCTTCTTTCTTTAGTATATGAATGTAATATACAGTGGTGGAAAAAGTTTTCAGACACCCCATGTATTTGTGAAATATTGCATTAAGAATCACTCTTAGGTCTTCAAGTGCTTGTCTTTCAGTATAGTCACAGCCAAAATACTAAACAAATCCTAAAAAATTAATTAAAAACTTAAAATTGATTGGTTCCATAGAAATACACGAGACATTTTGAGTATTGATCCACTAATGAAGGTTGTGCTTTTTATTAGAAGACACAATTTTTGTTGCCTTGCTTCGTGTCTATATAAAGACAGCACATTTGAAAGTTCTTCAGAGACACTAATGGCTACAACAAGGAACCTAACGCAGGAAACATGCCTGAAGATACAGATTCTCAGCCAGGAAGGGTACAGCTGCCGCCAAATAGGAAGTGCAGATGCAGTCCTTCAGCAGTTGGATACACTCTGCAGAAATACAGACGAACCAACAGTTTGGAAGACTAAACAAGAGCTGGATGTCCAAAGGTTTCTTCAGCAAGAAATGACTGCATCCTGATCCGCATGTGCACGGAAAACCGTCGAAGGAGGTTTTCAGGAGTTACAGGAGTTTCAGCAGCAGTGATCAAACCAAACTGGCATCCACCCGCACTGTACATGGCCGACTTTTAGATCATGGCCTACAAGGCTGTCAAGAAGCCCCTGATCAATGAGAGACAGAGGTTAGTCTGGCGTCGTTGGGCCCAAGCACACAAGAACTGGACAGCCAGGAACTGGAAGTAGATTCTGTGGTCAGATAAATCCAGTTTCCAGCTTTATCTTCCTCTTGCTAATGTGAAGGCCAGGCGCAGCATTATCTCCAGCATGTACAGCACCTACTGTCAAGTATGGTGGAGGCAGCATCATGGTTTGGGGATGCAAGTGTGCTGCTGGTGTTGGTTGTCTCATTGTCTGTGATATCACATTGAACTCTGGGAAGTATTGTGGCATTCTCCAAACCCACATGCTTCCTTCTGCACATGCACTGTTCCGTCGAAGTCAAAACTGGATGTTTCTACCATATAATGCTCCTTGAACACATCCAGGACCAGTAGAACTTAGCTGCAGGAGCTCAGTATCCAGGTCTTAGAGTGACCAGCTCAATCCCTGAACATGAGCCCCATTGAAAATCTGTGGTGGATTATTAAAAGGTCTGTTTCAACGCATAAACTAACGAATTTAGAAGAATTAAAAGCAGTAATTCAAGAAGAATGGTGAAAAGATTACCTCTCAACAGTGTGAAAGGCTCATGGGGAACATGGCAGCCAGGATTAGAGCTCTACTGTGTGCTAATGGCAGGACTACTAAATATTAACTTAATGATGTGATCCTTTATTTATTTTTTAAGTTTTGAACACATTCTCTGTTATTTGTTGGTTTTGATACCAACAATGTTGAGAATTGACATTGAAACTGTCAAGAATTTACTTTTGTTAGTTTTTCTTGTAAACAGTAAACAAAATAAATATCATTTGTATTTGTTTGTCTGTCTAATGTAGCCACACCCTTTGAAACACAAAAAAGATTTTTCCACAAATATTTCATGATAATATTTGAGACTGTTTAAAATTTTAAGCGTGTCCGAAAACTTTTTTCCACCACTGTATTTTAGATGCAGTTGAAAAAGAACAATCGGCTACGCAGCCCCTTAAACATCCCCCAATGACACTTGATGATTACCTTTGCTCTGAATTGTTTGAAAACATGACCACTCAAGTGTGTGAGCATGCTGGAGGTGCAACTGAAAGGTATGGAGGTTGTGTTGTGTTGTGTTGTGAGGCAATTTTCTAAGACTTCAAGAATTTCTGTGTAATGTTTTATGTGAAAGGAAATGGATAATAGTGTTTTATTCTTGGTCTCTAAACATTACATTTGTTCATTTTTTAAAAAGAAAGCCATTACACACATTTGAATAGACTTTTTGTCCTTGATCAAGGCATCAAAACATCTTCTCATACTCACAGCACTCAAATACTTTTTGTTTTTCCACAAAGAGAAATGCACACTGTTAAAAAACCTTAAAATATGTCAAATGTCATTTATTTTAGTGGAATTAGTGCATGTATGATTAAGTTATTCATTGTCAAAGTAATCCTTTTATCAGCTTCATATTTTTTGACCAAAACAGAGCATTTATTTTTAGATCTGTGAAGGCAGTTCCATCAAAGGAATAGCATTGCCTCCCTTCGTAAATCATACTCACTATTAAGTGGCATCACAGTGTTTGTAGCCTCCACACTTTGATGCCTTTGGTGTCTTATTAAAACAGGAGAGGTTGTTGGTGCTCCTTCACATCAAAGTGGATTTATGCTGAATTACTCTTTCAGCAGCAGGTGTGCTTTTGGAGCAGAAATCTGGAACACCGCAACAATCCAGCTGTGCCCTGGGCCCACTAAGATAGTTGCTTCAAGAAAGTAACAGTAACTGATGGGAAATAGTGTAGAATGGCATTGACTTATGGGAGTGTAAATGAATGAATGCTACTCTGACAGATATAAGGCCAGAAAATTAAACAATTTGACATATTATTTCACATTTCCACATAGTTTAATGAAGATAAGCAGACCAAGTGCATACCTGTTTACCTCATCGTGCTGCTGGGTTCACTTCATACGTGTTGTCGGTTTGAATAATTATATATGCTCTACTTAGAAAGCCCAATTTCACTGCATTGTCTTGATAATTGCTGTTGTCCTGTTTCATGATCTTTTGAGAAGGATACTTGAAATCCCGAAAATCTGTTTGTGGCGAGCCCCTCCAGGTAACACTTATCAGGATGAAATGACAAGATTTTGACAGGATTGCTAATGCTTGTAGATTTTTTTTTCTTGAGAACCACTTGTCATATCTGACCAAAGAATGTCTTCTCAATATTCATTAGAATTAGTTTATTCTTGCAGTTTTTTTCCTCAAACACTGTCCATACAGGTTGACATTATGCAGTGTCCCTTCTTTGCACTGTCTGAGCTATCACAGAAACTTTGATTTAAAAGGAAAACCAAGCCAAGTATTAAGCACACACTTGTCTGTTTTTCAGTGATGTATTGTGAAAGTAGCACTGTAATGTTAGAAGAAAAGCAACTGCTCTCAACAGCTCTGATTAGTGGTACTGTTGCCCATTCTATATCTCTTGATTACTGCTGCCACTGATTTTTGAGAATTTTTTGTTGGTTACTGATCCTTTCATATTTTTTTGTCCATCCTTCGTAAGTCTTGCAATATGATTTTTTTAATTTATCTGGCAGTTCTTTTTCATGTAGAGCCGTGATGCAGATATGCAGATAGACACAATTGATATTCTCAGGTTTCAGTGATCACAAGTTTTCTGACGTTTTGTCTGTGATCACAGGTGTGTTCGCTTCTGATGCATTGGGTTTCTACTTTTTTGGTTTGGTTCCTTCCTGCTGTCGCCAACTGCTTGTTCATAGGGAATCTAAAGGAAATTTTGGATCATTGGGTTCTCTTTTTAAAATTTGTAAGGTCCACCTTACTGTGTTAAGTGCTATGAGATGACATATGCTGTGAACTGGCGCTATATAAATAAAATTGAATTAAAAATTGACTTGAACTTTGGGGCCTGTATTAGCCTTGAAATACTCTGTCAGCTTCAACATAATGTAATTATTAAGAGATGCTGCAATTTTAAATCATTGTACATGTGCGTGATACTGCACAGGATTGTACTTGCTTCTGCTGGATACTGTAGAAGAGATTTTAACAGCTAAAGAGCCAGATAGTTCCCCCAGGAGTTGGTGAAGACCTAAACTGAGCCAAAAGGAAACATTCTATTTATCGGGTGGCTTAAAACAATTCAGATGGAAGCAAGTGTTGCTCTTCTCACTGTCTGACTTTCAATCAGAGTGAACTTTTCTTGTTTTAGGTCAGTTAGGATTACCAAAATTATCAAAGTTTGTGTGTTTTTAATCAGTGTATGTGAACTTCTGGTTTCAACTGTAAGTAATTGTTGTCCGTTTCTCATGTAGGTCTATATGAATGTGTAGATAAATAACATGCCTAAAAAATAAATATTTTACAACAAGTTTTCAAATGTCAGTGTTAAAACGACATGTCAGTGTGAACATGTAATGATGATTCTGCAGCTTTTTTCTGTTTTACCGAGCTTAAGAGCATTTTTCAACTCATTGCTTAGCTGTATGGCCTGCATCTTTGGCCTTGGGTTCACCAGGTGGCCAGAAACGCAAACTCAAATGAATAATGATGTTGCTTTGTAGGTGGATGTGTAAATAAAAGACTATTTGTGGACAAGTTTGATGTTTCAGCTCAGTGAGGTGTTGATGAGTTCCCAGCACATTTTTACTGTCCCTAAAAAAAGGTTACTGCAGGTGTGAAAAGATATGTAAAAAAAAAAAAGTTATTTTCTGTAATATGGCATTTTTTAAAATTTTAACTACAAGTATAAATACATAGAAAATAAATAAAAAAGCTTCAGAAAGTATTGTTTCTGATTCTATATGTCATGCAGACTACCAATAAGGACTGTATTTGCTCTAATTGGTACCTAAATAATTGCATTTAAGATTATAAATGTAATTACAATGCAGTGTCAACATTTTGTCAATACTATGAATACATTGTCAGATTTTGTAATGTATTACACATATGGAATATATAAAGAAAAATCACACTGCGAGAAAAGACTAAGTGAGAGGTTTCACACCCTGGAGTCTCTGTGGACAGTTAGTGCCAAGAAAAATAATTCTATCCAGACCATTCTCCTTCCTTTGTTGACTTTGCATGTCATTGTCTGTGGTTCTCTGTCCTTGTCCTTAATTCTTTTTCTTTTATTGTCTAAGCCTGTGCATTATGTGTGGATTACCATTATTCAGTGTTTATACATTATACGTGATAGATCTTAAGTTTCCTTCAATCAATAAAGAAATAACCTCCATTTGTCAGTTGAAATTTCTTAAATATCGCGATTCAAAAATAACTGCTCTCAATGTCTTTAAGGGATTTGTGTGGTGGTCTTTTCCAATCATTTATTAAAATGACTTCTTGTCTGCTCAGGTAAAAAGCCTTTGTACTGTGGATTTCACCCTTTTTAAATTTATGAGTTTTATGTTTTCTATGGAATTCTTGAAGGATTTTCTTAACACTGTTTTCAAAAGGCCCAGAATGATAAAATATGTTAATTCTGTTCCCTCTCACTATTCCTTTATTCATCTCATCCTCTCCTCCATAGCTCTGCAGCACTGGTTGGTGTGTGTGTGGGATCTGCCCCTGGAGCTGGTTGCTATGGTGAAATACCATGACGTAAACTGTGAAGTGGCATTAAGTTTTTGAGTAATAAGGTTGTATGTTTGTGGAACAGTAGTGTAGCCAGAAAGCATGTTGTAGGCGGGCATACAAAACATTAGGTGGACCAACCTCCAAGAGCTTTTGGTACAGAATTTTTTCAAATGTTGGCAACCATTATCATCACAATACTTGTTGAATTATTGATACTGGTGCTTGCAGAAACACTGAAAATGACATTATAGCAGCTGATGGGGGGCATGGCAACAGCCTGACCCTCCCTGATAACTAGGTGCAAAAACATGGCGTTGGCGTACAGAATTGTACTGGTGAAGTTAAAGCGTATTCACAGGTGTACAGGCTGCCTGCCACAGCAGGCAAAAAGCCACACAACACCCACTCATGTAAGGCCACAGGAACAGCAGTGTAAGATTTATCCCCATATGCACAATAAGCTGAAACTTGCAACTCATTAGGGGCAGTGACTCTAAAAACCCTGTAGTGACCGAGCTGTTAACACTGAAATGATTTCACTTTTGTCCAGGTTGGTTAGACTGAGTGTAGAGAGAGTGGGCAGCACTGTGGCTTTGTGGTTCACACTGTTGCCTCACAGCTAGGCCTAGGCTTGGGGTCTTTCTGTGTGGGGTTTGCATGTTCTCCCTGTGCATGAGTACCGTATTTTCGTGACCATAAGGCGCACTTAAAAGTCTTACATTTTCTCCAAAATGGACGGAGCGCCTTATAATGCGGTGCGCCTTACGTGTGCACCGAGTTCCAAAACGTGTAAATGTTACTGTGTGACCTTGATGAGCTCCGCTTGACTGACTGAGAACATTTCCTGCCGACACGCTGCTTATATAGAGAAAAGGAGGACGTGACAGAGGACAGCATGAGAACGTTAAAGGGGGAAGTGTGGGCGTGAAAGAAGACGCTAAAGACACGCCCCCAGTTGGTATATAGTGCCGGTATTTGCATTATGCAAAACAACATGGGTTTGGCGTCACCGTCCCTGTTGATCTGTGACTCCATGCGCGTCCATCTCACAGCCGCTGTGAAAAACCAAGTGCAGCAAATGAACTCGGAGCTTGCTATCATTCCGGGAGGCTTGACGAAGGAACTCCAACCGCTGGACATCGGTGTAAACAGGGCGTTCAAAGTGAAGTTGCGAACGGCGTGGGAGCGATGGATGACAGATGGCGAACACAGTTTTACTAAGACTGGGAGGCAGCGCCGGGCGAGTTACGCCACAATTTGTGAATGGATTGCGGATGCTTGGGCTAACGTGTCTGCTTGCACTGTTGTTTATTCTCTCGCAAAAGACACACGCTAGCATGCATGTTTTAAGCTAGTACAGGTATGTTTTACCATGCACGCGCTCTATAATCCGGTGCGCCTTATGTATGTGTTAAATAGAGAAATAGCACCCGGAACTGAGACTGCGCCTTTTAATACGGTGTGCCTTGTGGTCGCGAAAAAACGGTAGGTTCTTACTGGGTGTGCAGCTTCCTCCCACTGGCCAAAAACATGCTGAGGTTAATTGGTGACCTGTCCAGGTTGAATCCTACCTTCGCTTCTTTAAGTCAGCTTGGATAAGCTCCAGCCCCCCTATACCAACCCCACTATAGTACTATACTGATAGTTGTTAGAGGAAGAAAAAAAGACATAGAAATAGCAGACTTTTGCTTACAAAATCAATTTTACATTAATAAATAAAGCATTTTGTGATGCATATTTCTTTCAACCGACTAAATATATGAACCTGAAATTGTAAAATAATACTGCATAATTTTACAACTCAGCTTAGCATTTGGAAATGTTATTTTATCCTGCTTCTTTTCAGATTTCTTAATTAGACTTAAGTTTCATCCTGCCGTTTTTTAAATACAATTTTCTCTGTCTACCGAAGCAAACATACAATACAATACAATAACATACAAGAGACAGTTATGCATTTGATTGTCCGCTGAGTTACATCCAATCATCTGGCCTGTTTCTCTTGATTATTTATGATGTGTTTTTTATTTATTTAATATTGCAGGGCCATACAGTATACTGTTCTGTGATTAGTAGATATTTCAACGATAGCATAACTTTGATCTGTTAAACATGGAGAGAGCAGCTGTAACAGATGCTGAGCAGTCACTGGAACTTTTTTGAAACAATTTGGGGAGCAGCTATTTAACCTCTATGCAGTCAGATTCATTTGCATGGAGCAACTGTCCCCACTCTGTCTGTTCTGTTTTATAGATGTCTTGTACCGATTGTCTGATGAGGTACCTATCAGGCACATGTGTCATAGAAGATCAGTATGATGAAATATGGTCTAAAGTTGGCCTTCTTAGATGATATCAATACAATGTGCTTATCATATTCAGATATGTAAAACAGTTGCAATTACAAGGTGTATTTATTAATAGCACTAACAAACCTATTTAAACATTGATGCAAGCACAGCATGCCGTACAGAGCCAGGTTAGGAAGTGTTTCCATCTGAACATCTGATGAATTTCTCACTGCGTAAATTGATAAGATCCAAAAATACAGCACATTCATCTGTAGTGATTCAGGGAATGGAAAATGTTTCTCTGGCATGACTGTAAGAAAAAGCAGTTTTTATGGTTATAATGTTAACGTCAGCTGCAAAGTGCTTGTTTGTACTGTAAATGATGAAAATTGGAGAAACAGAGTTCTAGAAGAGAAAAATAAAAACATGTATTATTAGAAAAGCTGTAAGGAGGGTGTGTATCTTTCACAAAGCAAGGAAAGTGAAGGTGAGTTAACTAAGAAGGATGATATGAAATACAATATTTATCATCAGGATGCTTTTGAGCAAAGCTTTTGATGTTTGCTCAAAACATTTATCTCTTCTTCCTCTCTGTTTCAAAGTTACATATTTTTCCATGTGTTTTTTTGTCCAATGAAAAATAATCATTGTCTTAAAATGGCAAATACAGCACTGCTGCTTAATCTAATCTGTGCAGATCTATGACATCCCACCTGTCTCTCCAACCATCCTATTCCACTCACTCCAGGTTGAACCAGCTCACATACAAACACTGAAAAAGTGCTCCACAACACACAGTGGCACATTGTAATTTTGGAGTAATTCAGCCATACATGTTCACAAACTGATTCTACAGAAGAATAATGATACGGAAAATCCCATCCTGTTAGATAACAGGTTTGCTATGTATGAAACCTCAGAAGCCTGAATATCTGTTTTTGGGACTGTCATCCATATTCTGCAATTCTGAGGTGGAAATGCTCAGTCAGAAAACACTATCAAAACCTCACATTTGTTCTGGACTATTACTTTAGACTTAGATGCATGCTTGTGAATGTGAGTAAATTATCACTTTAAGATAATTTACAACACTTACATATGCAGAAGTGGGACTGGAAAGTGTTCAGCAACTGATTTTCATACTAGCTGGTCCCATTATCTGTTGCAGAAAATGTATTTGCTGTAACTCCCCTCCTTTACACAGTGTCAGTTTGACTGTTGTAGGGTGAAGCTGGAAGAGCAAAGCTTGTGCTATTATACAGCACCTCCATGTGTCTCCGTGCTGTCATTACACATTTCTGTCACTGTTGAATGAGTCCCCCTGCTGGTCAAGAAAAATGAACACTGCACTGACTACAGCATCACAGCGATGTACACTGCAGGCACAGGCAGGTATTAATTAATCATAGCTATGGCAACTAGTGAGGTGTTATGCATTTGTGTTTGTATACGTGTCTTTTCCTGAGGTAGATGGTATGGTTAAATAGCCTACCAGTGAGCTTTTAAATGATAATTAGTCTCACCTGTTGCCATGGTTACAGGAGCAAACTAGCAGAGGGGCGAGTGTCAGAGGAGGCAGTGTGACACACAGAGAAAGACATTAGCCAGTGCCTCCTCACAAAGGTGTTGAGTTAGGAGGGGATGTGTGGAGCAGTAGCACACGTTCACACCAGATCTCTCACCCTCCATCCCTCTGCTTCTGTACACAGAATTAAAAACATTCATTGGTGCTGCTCCCTCACCCATTAAATGATCTAAGAGTCAGAACGACATGGTCAGCTTTGTTTTTCATGGAAAGCTATTTCGCTTGAACATGACATCATAGCGAACAAACTGATTGATTGTTTATGTGGTGTGCTTGAAGAGAAGAACGAAGACAAAAAGACCAAAAATGCTGCCTTTTAAAGCTACAGCCCTTTTTCATTTCGTATTTGGCATCCTGTGGCTCAGTGTTTCCTGCTTTTATCTACTGCAATTTGCAGCATGTAGTTACTGGGAGATTTTCAAACTGAAGATGACGACTGTGAGTCTTTGCCACGGCACAAACTAAATTGAGACTTAAAGATAAGACATAACAAAGACAAATAAGTATGAGCAGATGACATGAATCACACGCGTAAAATCCTCTAAAGATAGATATAGGACTCACACGCTGTACAGCACCTGACAAGATGACACTATCACTTAACATCTCTGCCTGTCTGCTGTCTTTCTGTCAGCAGGGTGTGAGGTATGTGTGTGCATCAGGCTATGTGGGATGCGGTTCTCATTCTTTTTTTGTACCAAGAGCATGGCATTAACTTATGAAAGGAAAAATTAGGCTGATTTTGGTATAGCAACAGTACACTTTTATCAGCTTGGAGAAGAAAAATCAGAGGGGTTGCACCTTTAACAACTAGACATTAGATTAAACACTGAATTTAAGGTATGTCTTTAAAATCGAAACACATCTGTATGTAGTGGAAATGTGGGAGATGACTCATCAATCCATACTGGGTTTTGTTCCTCTTATTATACTAAGCTGTGCATCCTTGCCCGTTGCCCTTGGATACAAGTAGTTTCCAAATCAAAACCCTGCCATGAACAGCAGCTTAGTAATGCTCACCACATTGGTTTCAAATATTTTGTAAATATCTTATTAAATGTGAGTCTATTTCTGATAGTGAGTTTCACCTTACATGTTTTTTATTGGTTTATTTGACAGGGGAGAGACAAATACACATTGTGGGAAACAGATAAACAATGTGTATGGATCATCTATCTGAAGCTAATTTGCAGTTTCCATCCCTGGTTCAGTATTGCACCACTGAGCATATCTTTAAAACATTTACCTTAGATCAGATTAACTACTGTATAATAGGGCTGCACCATATATTGTTTCTAATAGTCACATTGCAGAAAGTTCAATGTATTGTAATGCAGTTTAACTCATACACATACTGCTTCAACTTGTTTTACTGCTTGATATCAAAAGGAAGCTCACACAGGAGATGTCCTTCTGATAGAACATAATTTACTCCAATTTAAAGGTTCTTAGATAAGCAGAGTTTCTTTTCTTTATCACAAGACAGAGTTTGTTTACCTGCAAGCTCTGTGTGCACAGCAAATTGGTCAAGAACAGGACAGAAACACTGAACAGAAAGGTTTGGTTGCAAAAAGAAACGCAACATCAGGCGTAAAACTGCACATTTAATGGAATATTATTCATTAATGCGATTTTGGCTTCAGTTAAAAATCACAGAAAACTCCACAACAGAGAAAGCAGTGCATGTCGATAATACCACACGACTTCACTTTGGGAAATTCTTCCATCACAACTCCTTTTTTCACTCTTTTCATCGTAGCATTTGGTTACACATGTCCAACTACACTACAGTAATTTAGTGGGAGACTACAGGCTTACAGTACCCAGGATGTGGGGCGTTTAGGGAACATTGTAAATTGTAGTATGCTGTGTTGTCTATTGATAAGCAAATGTTCAGCAAGTGAGGAAGTTTGGTTGCTATTTTATTTATACTTTGCCTCGAGGAGAGGCTCTGAATTCAGGTAAAGAACCCTGATGCAGATTTGTAGATTAGAAGGACTGTAGAACAACAAAAGTGAAAGCAGTGCTCTATTGATTTAAATCAGAAAGTGCAATTGTGATTTTAAAAAAAGGCTGGTGGAGATCTGAATATTGATCAGAATAATTCTAGTTCTAATTTTGTCCATAATCGTACAGCCCTAGTCAGTTGTGTCAGAATATTTTGGCTACAGAAAGCATGATGTTGACTAATTTGTTTAACCATTTGAGTCACCACCACAAAGTTTTGTAATGTGAGTGCAGACCAGATCTGAATGCCATCCAAAGAAAAAATAAAAACTATTTCGCATGTCCCAGTGTTACACCCTTTAATGACGTTTTTAAACAGTTTTTACTCAAAAAGTCTTGGTCGAAAAAATTGTTTTCCCCCTCAGTCATTCGAGAATAATTACTTCTTTCCAAAAAAAGAAATTAACGTATTTTCGCGACCATAAGGCGCACTTAAAAGTCTTACATTTTCTCCAAAATGGACGGAGAGCCTTATAATGCGGTGCGCTTTATGTGTGCACCGAGTTCCAAAATGTGTAAATGTTATTGTGTGACTTTGACGAGCTCCGCTTGACTGACTGAGAACATTTCCTGCTGACACGCTGCTTATATAGAGAAAAGGCGGACGTAACAGAGGACAGCATGAGAACGTTAAAGGGGGAAGTGTGGGCGTGTAAGAAGACGCTAAAGACACGCCCCCAGTTGGTATATAGTGCCGGTATTTGCATTATGCAAAACAACATGGGTTTGGCGTCACCGTCCCTGTTGATCTGTGACTCCATGCGCGTCCATCTCACAGCCGCTGTGAAAAACCAAGTGCAGCAAATGAACTCGGAGCTTGCTATCATTCCGGGAGGCTTGACGAAGGAACTCCAACCGCTGGACATCGGTGTAAACAGGGCGTTCAAAGTGAAGTTGCGAAGGGCGTGGGAGCGATGGATGACAGATGGCGAACACAGTTTTACTAAGACTGGGAGGCAGCGCCGGGCGAGTTACGCCACAATTTGTGAATGGATTGCGGATGCTTGGGCTAACGTGTCTGCTTGCACTGTTGTTCGAGCTCTCGCAAAAGCCGGCATCATTTATGAGGAGCCGCACGGCAACGAGACTGACTCTGACAATGACGAGCGGGAACCTGGCGTGTTCCATGGAGAACTAGCCCAGCTGTTCATTTCGGATACAGAAGATGAGGACTTTGATGGATTTGTGAATGAGGATTGATCAAAAAACAACGTGAAAACATTGCTAAATACTTCAATAAAGTACAACTGAACTCAGTTTTGCTTCCGCTGCCTTTTTAAAACACACGCTAGCATGCATGTTTTAAGCTAGTACAGGTATGTTTTACCTGCACGCGCTCTATAATCCGGTGCACCTTATGTATGTGTTAAATACAGAAATAGCACCCGGAACTGAGACTGCGCCTTTTAATACGGTGCGCCTTATGGTCGCGAACATACGGTAATGTTTTTTTCTTGTATCAACATGTAGCAAAGAAAAACACTAAGTATTGCAATGCCAGTTTTTTTGTGTGTATTTACGGGTGGATATAGCTACATACAGAAATAAAGCTGTGCTACAGAATGGCGGATGGAAAGGAGCTACAGTTTACTAAGCAGTCCATCTGCTTGCCTCACTGGGACACTGGGACACTGTTTCATCCAGTGTGACATTTTCTAATCCAAATCATGTTTTATGCATGGCCTCTGATGGGTACTGAGCAGTGAGATACAGGGATTTATGTTGATACAAGAACTCTGCGTGTGTATTTGTATTTGTGTATGTGTGTGACAGAGAGAAAGAGAGAGTTACACCACCTGCTGATTCTTTAGCATAGCTTCATGCTGCGCTGGCTTTTGAAGCTAGAAAGTAACATACAGGCGTCTCAGGTGCGCATTGAACAGCCCGATGTGATCCTATTATATAAGAAGAGGTCCCTGAAAATGGAATTCTGGATTGAATTTTTTTTTTTTTTTTTTGCAGTTTGTTGTTACAAGCAAATACCATGTTGCACACCTTAGAGAGAATCAATAGAGGGCTCAAATTACATTCATTCAGTAGTGGCCACCAGTTACTGTGATCATTGACTTTTGATCAGTTTCATGTATAACCCTGCTCATAGTGTCTTACTCTTGGCTTTGAGATTTACTTTTCACTCACAAACTATCTATCTATCTATCTATCTATCTATCTATCTATCTATCTATCTATCTATCTATCTATCTATCTATCTATCTATCTATCTATCTATCTATCTATCTATCTATCTATCTATCTATCTATCTATCTATCTATCTATCTATCTATCTATCTCAAAGATTTACACATAAAGATGCCACTGTTTATACTAAATGCCTCACAACGACCTTCAAAACCTGGCCTTTTTGGTTTTAGCTACTTACTGTTGCTCACAAATTCAGTACATGTCTTTGAATATCAGTGTGAAAAATCTTTTTAGTTTTGTTTTCAAGGACATCTCATCAGTGAATAGTGATGTAATTCTCTAAATTATTGCTGAACGTCAGACTGCTGCTGATTCATAACAGGTCTGACTGGGCTGCCTCTGATTGAAAGTGGGGCTCTCTATCATCTAGTTAATGTGCAATCAGCTTTTGCTATACTGTCTTTTACAGATTTTGTACAGGTAGTGGCTGTGGGTTTTATTATAACACGGTACATTCAAATGTTATCTGATTATGTTACCTGAGATTTCTCGAGTAGACTGTGAAAGGCTAGCTTTAATATGCAATCTCATTATAGTTTTGGAAAGAATTGCATTTATGGACGCTTTCCTGATTGGTACCACTGTTTTATGTGCATCCATCCATCCATTTTATGTACTTACTTTAGAGGTTTCTAAGGGGCTGGAGCCTGTCCCAACTGGGTAAGAGGCAAGGTATGCTCTGGAGAAAATCTGTTGCAAAGGGGCAGATAACCATGCATGCTCGCATTCACACCTACAACCTGTGTAGAATCACCCATTTACATTAAAAAAAATCCAGGTTGGGGGAAAACATGCAAGCAGCAGGTTCAAATCTCTTGCTGTGACGTAGCAATGCAAACCACTTTATTGCTGTGCTGTCACTCTTTTAAACACAGTAGCTCAAGCTTTGGGAAAATAAAGGCTTTTAAGCACCTAACAGATCTGTGTAGTTAAACATGTTTGAGAGTCCAATACCCTTTATTTCTGTGCATCATCAAATTGCACTTACAAGATGTTGCACCATCTGATATCCACTGTAGCCCATTCTTTCCTCTGATACTCAACAGTTTTGTTGATGCATAATTAAACAGGTGAAGCCTATTAAACACCATCTTTTAGCTTACACCGACATATTGCTAACGCGATCCCTTGGCTCTAGCCCAGTCTCTTTAAAGCTCAGCAGCTCCCATGTGTGATGTGACGTAATATGGATCCAGTCAGTGACTCACTCCTTAGCTGTGTCCTAATTGCCTCTTTCAAAGTCCTAATTTCAAAGCTGAATGTGTCATAAAAGTCTCCAAATTCAGTTGACGAATATAGCTTTCTCTTGTCTGAACTGAAGGACGCGACTTGTCTATCTGCTGCGACTTCGATCACAAACTACCACGGTCATTGTTAGTGCATTGAGGCACTTCTTATCAACTCAAAGGCCTGTGATGAGGTGGCTGTTCAGCAGTAGTAGCACATCAAGTCAAACTGGACAAAGTCCCTGCCATTTGTGAATAAATGAAAACCAGGCATGAACTTCTTTCTTTGATTTTGTTCGTATCCTGGGCATGTTGTTAGTGTCACAATCATTTGCACAGTAAAAAGAACAATATAAGATGTGTAAATTTCCCATAACACTGGTTAAATATTTGCCAACTTTCTATTGCATTAAAATGAAATGTCTCCTTTTGTGTTGTGTTATCACGCATATTATATTATAGTATGTTCTTCAAATTCTCTAAGGTAAACTTGTTAATTTAATTCCCAACTGTACAAGTTGTGAAGAGCCTTAAACACTGGTTGTATGAATGTCTGTGAGGCAGATGGTTCATTCAGTTGGTCAGAGCCAGACAAATAACCAACAAAGAACAGACAATTGCAGCTTACTTAAGCGTGTTGGAAATGACCCCTCTACCTACTGGATTTGTTGGCTTGTAAAGCTGTTGTGTCGGTGCAACAACATGGTTTTTGGTTGATTTTTGAGTACATACAAATGGCACTCAGTTAGCAAATGTCCTGTATGCCTGATCAGGTTGCAACATTATTAAGGTCCTGTGCTTTGCAGCTGTGTTTCAGCCAGTCTAAGACAGGCAGACACAAGCCAGAGATCCATTTTCACATCAGTGATGCTTCTATGCCAGGACCATTATTATAATTACTAGTACTGCTGGCCTCCTGTTACCAACAATAAAATGCCCCTGGGAGAACTCTGTATGACTCCTGGGCTAGAAAAATTTTATTTGCCAAGAGGACAATGTCTTATTTTCTTATTTGTTTGTTTAGTTGTTGGCTGTAAGGCCAGAAGGAAGGAAGGAAGGAAGGAAAAAAAGAAAGAAACAAAGAAAACACTGTTTGCTGTAGTTCTGTCTTCTTAAAATTAGATGAATTTCAGCTTCCTGCCCATTTCTAACTCTCTCATGACCAAAGCCCAACTTCAAAGTCCTCCTTTCAGCATCAAATATTAAGCAGGGCGCTGTGCTTACACCTGTTCCTCAGTGGAGTAGCTTGTTCCATTTATTTCCACTTTCATCACAGCAGCTGATCTGTGGTGCACGCACCATTAACCACAGAGTGACTTAACAGTTACAGTTATTGACAGTCGTCTGCATTTATTTCACCAGCAGGGCTTGGCAACATTTATTTGAAATAGCTATACTTAATAATACTCTGTATAGAATTCTGTTTGTTTTTGGCCAAACTTTGTACGGCAGTCCGATGAGGTAGGGAATTAATGGTTTGCTGAAAGGCAGAGGCAGAGCTGGCAATTATAATGTTGTCCTGCTGCACAAATATTTCAATACTTGTCTCTGGGAAGATGATGCAGGCTGGCATTCTTGAGCATTTTAACAGGATTTTGTCACCTGTGACAGTTATAGGATAAACTGTAGAACACAGGCAGAACCTGGGCCTTTTTGGTTGTGACAAAAACTACATCATGTCTTTCAGTGTTTCTAATTTTCATGAGGGACGACCTGGACTTTTCTTGTGTAATGGAGTTGCAGTTTTGTAATTTGCAGAAGAAACAGCAGCAGAGCTGTGTAGGAGGGACATCTGACTTTACTGCCCACTTCAGTAAACTTCAAACTGTTAGTGTTTCTCTCAGTGATGTAATACAGTAATGCATGACTCTTTTTCTAGAACAGAATTACAAATTTCTTTATTAATTAGGTCACCAATAGGGAACTCAAATTTACCATAGAATTGACCATTGCATTCTCAACCTTCCTAAAAACTCTCCAATCCTCCATTTGATTTAAAGATCACTGGTGATTTCTGGCATGCAAGGAGAAACACTGTGAGGGATCGATCTGTTTGGATATTTCTGAAAGCTGATTTTTTTGCTGTAGTCTGTTCTGTCCACACTTTCTTTATGTTCCAAAGTGAACCACCTTTGTAACCTGACATTTTTGAAAGGCCACGCCACTTGAGAATGCAATCAATGTTTCACTGTGCTTTCAGTAAAGCAGTTGCAGTAGGTGCTGCTGCTATTGGTCGTACAGGTGAATCAGATCATTTTCTGGCTTTATTTTGGTATGGATTTGTGGATCCAATGGGGCGATTTATGAGTGATTGGCTGTTTTTATTTCAGGTTAATTGTCTCCATTAATGGGATGTGTTGGGAATATTTGGGCAAAGAAATTCAGAAGCGGCACATTGAAAACTTTGAAATTCTTGAGCTTGAAATATCAGCTTTTATATTTGTTTCATCACACAAAAACTTTTTCTTTGTATGCAACACCACAGAAGGAATACAGAGTTTTATAAGATAAAGTAGGAAATATAAAAGGTAAGACACAATATGAGAAATCTTTAAAATAAGCGAGTGTGTAATTAGAATTGATATTTTAGTAGCAAGCCCAGCACTGCAATTTAAAGGACGGTCAATACATTCTTTAATTGTTATTTATTATGCAGATAAATTCTATTGTGGTTACTTTAACAGATCAATCTTTAATTTAAAACCCATACTTGTGTCACAGACTTAACTGAAACAGAAATGTCTTTATTTCCCAGTTGGCTTTCGCTGCCGTTTCATTTTCCTCCTGGTTTACTTTGGCAGTCTACTGCTAAACTCTATTAGTGATGGTTGTTTTTAGGCGTGCAATAAATAATTGAGAGAAGATGCTTGAATGCCCTTAATAGTGACTCCACTGTCAGACTTGTCTATGCTTAAAAACCATTTAAGTCGAATGATATGTTATAGCTTCACTATAGAACAGTGTGTCTGAGTTCTGACCTTGGGAGAATGAACATCAGCACATTACAAATGCCTCATCCATCATGTGTGTGTGTGTGCACGCACTTGTATGCATTGTTTGTATTTTAGAATAGTTTATCTCAGCCAATGTCCTAAATCTGTGTGAATATGCCTCAGGCATTGGTGCAACATACGGATGAGAAAATACAGCAAATAAAAGATTTTGCTGCCTGTGGTTATTATGCAGGGAGTCAGTAGAAGACAGCTTTTCATCTCTCTAGAAATAGATCGTCTTCCCCCAAATAATTTTCAGGATTGTTGCAGATGATTTCACGCTTCACCGCAAGTCGATCACACGAAATTAAGATTACGCTTGTTGATAGACTTGACATGAATGACTCGTTGTGAACCAGATTCATTGCAAGGAAGCCACTGGGTTTAACTGCCTATAGATGGACTCCTGAATAACCCTGGGAGCACAGTGAGTGATGTGTGTTTGTGTGGTGACAGTGAGGGGCGGCAGACGGAGGGCGGAAGCAGATGTGTGTGAGAGAGGTTCAGAGCTGTGGCACTATCACAGGGTGCCTTTGTCTGGCTGTAGAGAGTGTTGAATTAAAGGCTGTTAACACTAGTCTGCACAGTCATATGCTAATGCCTCTTACTCTGAGAGAATAAATAAATTATGGTCCAGAAAACACATCTGAGTCCCTGCTTTACATGCCTCATGCAACACAGATAGTGCGCAAGAAGATACAGAGAGACAGTGAGAGAGAGAGGGAGAGAGAGATGGTTGCATTAGTACGAGTGGGTGGCACTGTACAGAAATAGCGTAGAAGGAGCATCAAAGAGGCAGGAAAAAGGGGATCCTCTCTAACCTGTTCTTACATTTTTTTGCTTAAGGCTTTGCACTCATTGCTGTTGCAGGTGATGCTGCACAAGAGATATCAAGAGATAGATTGGGAAAAGAGGCAGAGAGCGAGATTTGGACAGGGAATAAGGAAGGGAGGGGGGATTTAAAGGGAAAGAAACGGAGGGAGATTTAGATAGAGCCTGAAGAGTGAGTGCGAGGAAAGAGAGCCAGCGCAGGGAAGGAGCAGAGGCGGTGGATGGGAGAAGAGAAGAGGAGAAGCATTGACTGGAAGCGTACACATGGAAGACAAGAAGACGGCTATTTCATGTGCTCACTGTGCATGACTGAAGAGCGTGGCTGTCTTGCTGGATTGTTAGTCATCTGCTACCCCACAGCTAGAGGACGTACAAGGAAACACAGGCAGAGCTGGGAATATAGGGCTGTGTGCAGAGGATGAACAGGCGATGTGGGCTCTCTGGCTGTGATCGCCGTCCTCAGACCCCCATAGCCACTTGCACTGGTGCTGTTGCAGGCCGTTAGCCTTGTAGTTAGGCAGCAGCAGTCACAGCAGTTGATACAGAATGAGCTCCAAGCACTCCTCCGACTGGATTCCCTACAGGTACTGTACCACATTCCTGAGAACACAAGGAAAAGGGCACCGCATTCATCTTTTGAAGCAGTGTGTGCATGTGTGTGTGTCTGTTTGAGCGGGTGTTCAGCTGTGTGAGTGTCTGTCAAGGAGATGTGACTGATAACAGTAACATTGGACTGACACAATAAAATCAAACTATGTAATGTGGGAAATTGGATTTTTGGGATGCAAAAGGATTGGTATGATATTCTTGTTTTCAGTATGATGTATACGTTTAGAGGAAAAAGTGTTGCTCATATGTTTTATATATTAGACTGAGGGTCTTTTATGAGAGGCTCCAGAAGGAAAAAAATAAATAATGCAAAAGTAAATCCAAGAATTTCAGCTGCATAAACCACAGAGGATCTCCTACTGTTTCAGAGGTTTATAAATATTATATTTCTTTCATTATTTCTTATTTTAAATTTAACAGTATAATTGTAGTCTGTGCCGTTTCATTGAATATAAAAATAGTAGTTTAACTGGGATGTCATGGATGTTAGATGTAGGATCACATTCATATCAGTACATGTTTTTATATGTTTCTCCTTCAGATTATTGAGGAAGTTCCTGTCTTTGTGTGTGACTATGTGTGTTCTATGGCTGCGTGCATGTGAGCCAAAATGAGCTTTTTCAGTCACACTGGTGATACAGTCCTGCCATATGTAGTGACATAAGTATTTTTGTAAGCAACAAAAGCATTGGAGCATTAATGAGCTTTTGGCCTCTTGTTGTAAACCCCTATACCTGCTCTAATCATTTCAAGTGCAGCACTAACGCTGCTGGCTCTTTGCTCTGATTGAATACCCATTGCCATGGTTTCCCCTGTTTGCTTTGATGCCATTGGCTCGCGGTTGCTATAAGTTACGGTGGCAATCCACAAATTTCAGAATGAGACTGCGTCAGGACAGAAATCAATCTGTGTGAAATTTATTTTAAACTTAAGGTAAACTTAAGATTGTAACTTAAGGCACCACATAATATAACAAACCTAGTAAAAAAGACTTTAAGAAATACCTGGATTGATTGAAACAAACAGTACTGCAAAGAACAAGTGGAGTTTTTATTTGTAATTCTACTTTTTGTCTCCTCACTGTTCTACTTTTGTTCCAGAAAAGATGTGCTAAAACAGCAAAAATAATATAAACAAGACATTAAACTTTACTGGTATCTATAGCTGTCCCTTGAAGTATGCCATCTGAGTGTCAGTGAGAGGGTGCAAGCAGAGAGATTGGTGGTTTCTCAATGAGCAGGTTTTTTCATCTTGTGAAGCTGCCATTAAAAATGCATGGGCCTCTGTGCAGAGTTGGAGAAGACAGCTGCACTGTGTAGCTCCATCATCTCATTAGAGATATACAGTGCATGCATTCACAGAAATCAACAAAATGAAGGCAACACGTCTCACAAACACACACACCCTCAAAGAAACAATAGTTGTTGGATTGCAGTTCTTCTCTGTGGGGAGCACATTCACCAGATTAGCATTTTAGCGGAAGATTTGTGCAAATCTCTGGTTCTTTCTTTTTTTTCTTTGACATGGGAACTCAGGATGGAGAGGAGGGATTGTTAGCTCTTGACAAAAGAAGTGGTGAAAATGTAACGTTGTCAAAAATGCCTCAATGGTCCTGTTTTTTTAAAGAAGATTTTCAGAAATCCTCATCTAAAACTGGCCCATGTAAGAAACAGTGTCATGCTCTGTATGAACAGCGTAAATGTTCCTACTTACATTCACACCTGCAAGTTAAATTTGCATCTTGGCAGTGCTCATTAGATCCTTTTATCCACAATGAAATTTCATGCATCGCACTGTTCAAATGAAAAATTAAGCTTGCACTTGGGTTAGGCACTTGTGCATACTAGATTGCCTTTAGTGTTCCCAGATGCTCCTGCAGAATCACCACCTAGTGACTGTCATAACTATGAAAGCTGGTGATGCATGTAAAACTGTTTTAAAGGATGAAGAGGAGTCCAGTCAAATCCTATTCTTTTCCCAGTGCCTAATTCATCTTTGCCTGATGTCTCTGTTAATGGAAAATCTACTATTTTTGTGTCCATTTTTCTTTTATATTTCTTTTTTTTTTTAGATAATGGACACAATGAAGTTGACAGCAACCAAATTTATGATGCTAATCTTACAAAAGATAAAATCAGTCCTGAATCTCACATACGCTTCACTTGCAGGGTGCAGTTGGTGCAGATGCAATATTTTGTGCTTCATAACGTTAGAAATAGTAGTTTACAAATACACATTTACACACACATTTACAAATAAAAAAATTGCATTCAGACAGTCAAATCCATTCAAATAGTTCTGTGACTTCAAAATATGATGTAGATTATTAGTTTTAATGGGGTAAAGGCCTTGCACACACGCTTCAATGCAAGTATTTAATGGCAAATCCGAATTTAATTGTTTTCCAAGCAATGTTAAGGAGCAGGAATTTACCTTAGCATTATTTTTGTAAATGTTTTTAATCTGCTACTACGGTTTTCTCAAGCAGCCTTCAGTTGCAAAGTTAGTCACAATTGATGGGCCTCAATTTGTCAGTGTACCTGGCTGATATATTGAGCATTTCCACCTTGAGTTTTCAATTTCACCGCGTTACATCAAATAACTACCCTCCGTTACCAGATTGTAAAGCTTCCTGTAAACCTGAGCATCAGTGTGTTGCAGGAAGAGTGACCAGAGACTCTCCACACAATAATGAGCTGTTTGACCTGTGCTGGAACAGCTCTGTTTGTGTCATTATCTTCCTGTCTGATGCCTATTCACACACTTGATTACTCTGATTGCAGACATGGAGTGCTTTGTTTGTCTGTGTGTGTGTGTGACAGCATGTGGGAGGTAAATACTTTTTCATTGCATCCGTGTGGGCCTTTCTCATCAAAATACACTCAGTAGTGCAGAGATATGGGTGAATATTTATTGACTGGTGTTGTATATTGTATCTGCAGGAGCCCACAGTCACCATTAACACTTTTGACAGAGGAATGAAAGGTATAAAAATTCTCATTAACCATGCGAACGTGTTTATTTATTCTGTGCCTGTAAGACTTAATTATAATGGAAAAGAGATTTATTGCAGCTGCCATTTAGAACTTTAGGAAACAACAAATTGTATAGTAAACAATTGAACATTTTAACTCAAACACAAAATTTAAATTAAATTTGCTTTCAGTTATGTCATAACTATAAATTTTACAATGAGTAAATACACAGTTACATTTACAATATATCGACACTTGCATAGCATTTCACTTATAAATTTCCAGGCAGTATACAGTACATAAAACATAAAAGCTTTTTAATTGTTTAGAGAAAAACTGGACCTTTTAAAACGCACATATTGCTGAAAAGGTAACAAAATGCAAAATAGAAGACTTTGCAAAAATAATTAGGTAACTTGACATAAGTTACACATTGCAAATCAGAAGCCACTCTAAATAAAATGGAAAAAAGTAATAAACCTTTTGTCACAATTTCTATTTGCATGTAAAAAAAAAAAAAAACAAAAACTTGACACTCATAAAACAAAGCAATTTTAGCCCTAATTATGAGTTGTGGAAAAAACATAGTTTTCTCAGTCATCGCACATCAGCAGGCACCTCTCCCTCTCTGTCTTCCTTTTCTCATCTGCTGTAGCTCATTCTCTCCAACACTTCTGCCAGAAATCTCTCAATCTCCTAATTAGGAGCCATAGAGCTTTTCTCAGAGGTCTCTTAGATGCCCTGCCACAAGAGCTGAAGGAACAATCAGTGAGTCTGTCGCGAGTGATTAAAAACTCTGGTATGAAGAGAAGACAGGATGCAAAGTGGAAACAACCAGCAACCAGTTAATCACTGCTGCTGGATAAATATCCTGTTGTTTTGTTATTTGGAGCAATTATTCTATTCACATGTAGCCAGTGCAGTTTATGCAGACTATTGGAGAGCAGAGCAAAAGGAAGCGCAGTGGAGGTCAGAAGAAAATACCAGTAGAGCTTGATCCTCTACGCAGTAGGGATGTATGATGACCTTGAGTTTATAGAGCTTGAAATTTGTGTGGTGTGAAGAACTTGCGATTCAAAGCCTGTCTTAGGCCACAGAGAAGAATGGCTTGAAACTTTTTACAACAGCACAAATACGATAGAAGGTCAAACAGAAATTGGCTGCTGTTGCCGGCAGGGAGACGACATTTAACAATGTTACTGCGAAAGACTGGCATCTGTCAAATTATAACTTTGTTTGTGGAACACACACTGTCACAAATGCATTGATAATTGGATTTGTTGTCATTTTGCTGTGCTCGATCTGTAGCTGTTTACCCTAGAGTTTTATTTCTGTGTACAAGTAACAGAAGCAGACGCATGGACGAACTTCCAAACCAATACACCGCAGGTATAAGGAAGATCATTGTAAATTTAAAAAGCTGCTGGTCAGAGAAAACTATGAGGAATAAGCTAAAGTTAATAGCCATTTTATGATAAATTTCTCATTTAAATCAACAATAGCATAACCTAATTTCTCTACCAAATGTCAAAACCTTTTGTAGATTAAACTTCTAAAAAATTGTTTAAAGTCACTTCAGAAATATTAAGGCCACTTTCATTTTTGAACACTTTATTGTGCTGTAGAATTGCATGGATACATATAGAGACAAACAATAACACTCACATTCACACTACGAGCAAGTTAGAGTTACCAGTTAACCTCAGCATGTTTTTGGACTGTGGGAGGAAGCCGGAGTACCCAGAGAAAACCCACACATGCACAGGGAGAACATGCAAACTCCATGCAGAAAGACCCCGGGAAAGCCGGGACACAAACCAGGCATCTTTTAGCTGCAAGGTGAAAATGCTAACCACTAAGCCACTGTGCAGCCCCCAGTAACCCATAATGACAAACTTAAAACTTGTTTTTAGAAACATTTGTAAAATAGGTAAAAATTTTAATTAAAATCATTAGCTTTGAGCCTTCTTGGGTATCGTTTGTACAAGCTTTACAATCCTGAATTTGGGCATTTTATCCCATCCTTCCTGCAGGTCCCTTCAAATGTATTATTGTCTTTATGTCTGGACTTTCTTTGGGCCACTCATGAACAGTCAGAGATTTGTCCGGATGTACACTTCAGGCCATTGTTGTACTAAAAGGGGAACTCTTGCCCCCGTCTCAGGTTATGTGCACTCTGAAGAGTTCTTCAAGGACCTCTGTGTATTTGGCTGCGTTCATTCTTGCTTCAGTTTCCCTTCCACTTCCAGTGAAAATTGCATATATGATGCTGCCACCTCCATGCTTCACCAGAGAAATGGTATCAGCCAGATTCTAAACAGCGCAGAGAACTTCTTGAGCCTTGTTAGACAGACATTTGGGTTGGTTAACTTCTTGTTTAAGGACATTCTTGCTTGGTTGTTCAGGCCCTGTCCACATGTACATAAATATTGTTTAAAACATAATTTTTCCTGTGCATTTTGGTCTCAGTTTTAGGTAAACGAAGATTGAGCTATTAGGAAACACTTTGCAGGGTAAAGATAGTTAGAATCTCTATTTGTAGCGTGTTACGGCCAGCGCCTCCTACCCTGTGTGTGTGTTTTAACTATATGTTGTGGCTATGCAAATAGAGCTGTGTGATCCCCACTCTCTGGTTGGACCACGACGGCAGAGGCGTGACTCTCCTTAGCTGATAGTCTTCAGTATGAATGTATAAAAACTGCTGTGTTGCCTGCCTATGAGTTGGTTCCTGAGGCTTACAGACAAAAATTCAGGAATCATAAAAAAGCCCAAACCCAGACACAGAATTTGGCAAGGGCACAGTCTCATACTTGGGGAGACAGGTGGGCCAAGGTCAGGTGCGACCCCTAGAGGCGAAAATCTCTGCCATTACTGGCTATCCGGTGCCTTCCACCCGTAGAGCCCTACGCCGTTTCCTCGGCATGGCAGGTTATTACAAGTGTTTCTGCCGTAGTTTCTCCACTGTCGTTCGTCCGCTGACAAACTTGCTCAGCACCAAAGTTGATTTTGTGTGGTCCCCCGAGTGTCAACATGCCTTCGAAAGTGTAAAGTCTCTTCTTAAGGGGAGGGGTGTTACGGCCAGCGCCTCCCACCCTGTGTGTGTGTTTTAACTATATATTGTGGCTATGCAAATAGGGTTGTGTGATCCCCACTCTCTGGTTGGACCACGACGGCAGAGGCGTGACTGCAACCAGGAGTCCTGCGATTGGTGCGGCGCTCACCAGGCTGACCAATCGAAAACTGGCAACTCTTTTAAAAGCGTTGGCAGTTCAACTGAACGAGGCAGCTGACTTCTAGCGTGTCATTCTGTGTGATCTGTGTGGTTGAGGCAAGATAGACTGTGTGGTAGGAATTGGGCCAGGATTAGTGTTAAAAACTGATACAGCAACATTTAATTTCACTACAGGTAGTTTTCTTTTGTCTAGTTTTCACCAGGGTTAGGGGTGCTGACTCCCATGTAGTTTTGTTTTGTGCCAGTTCCCAGGTAGTGAGCCTTTTTGTTTACTTTTTTCTTTTGTCCACAGCGATTGTATTGTATTGTAGTGTAGTGTTAAGTTCTCCTTATGAGAACTCTTCTTGTGTTTTGCTGTTTTCTTTAATTTGAGCAGCACCCACCAGCCCTCTTCCTTAGTTTTGCCTCATTTGTATAATGTCTTGCACATTTTTGTTCAAACTTTTCTATAATAAATAATTTGATTTTTTTACCAACTACAACTGTTTATGTTGCTCCCCCCCTACCCACCCTGAGCCGGGGTTGTAACAAGTGTCTCCTTTGTTTACCAGGAGCAGTTATGTGCAGTGGTGGACATGACCAAAATAGTGCTGGTGCTAACCTCGCCAACAGGACTGTTTACATAATTACTTCTAAATGTACAGTTGCTCTTCCAGTATATTTAGGAGCGGAGGTGACAATTGCACACGTCATTCCTTCCTTCCTCGATGTGCCGTTGTTGTAGCCTCCTGGAACTGATAAGAGTTTTGTTTTTTAGGCTTGGCAGACATGTTATCTGAAAACAATTGCTTCTAAATCAGTTTGTCCACTGATATTAATATGATTCACATGTTTGATTGATCCTTCATGTTATGCATGATGGTAAAAACAATGAACATTTGCTTCTCAGCTGTAAGATTTGCTGCTTAATACCAATGTAAATTTGGGATTTTGATCTATGAATTTAGACTCTGGTAAATGGTGAGGCATATTTCCTACTATGTTAAGTGCAAACATTTAACTAGTTAAATGGAATAATATCAATCGATGAATTGATTATGAGTAGAGTTGCAGTTCTTGGTCTTTACATGTTGCACGTGTGTGTACTTCTGTGCAATTAGTTGCTATAATTTTCCCCCTTAATGTTTGTGTGTGTATAGATTGTCAGATAAAGAAGGCTGTGCTATTAGACCTAAATATGTTCATTTGTGTTTTGTATATGTACGTTCTTCAACTTGCATGTAGGCAAGTACTTAGGGTGGGGAGAGAAACCGTGGTCAACTTCATTTACACATTCATTTTAACAGCACTGCCTGTTCTTTGCTGACCTTTAGGCTTTTGCTTAGGTAGGTGGTATTTTGTCAGGTTGTATTGCCAAGTCAAATATTGCTCAAGTCAATACTATTGTTCATGCAGAGAAAGGTATAGCCCAGTGGTGTTGTGGTGGAGCAGACTGTTCAGCAAAGCGTGCCCAGCGAATCCATTTTTTAGGCTGAGATTAGATGTTTGATTGATATTGTGCAGGTAATTGTGTGCTGCTGGGACAACTTGCTGTTCTTGCACAGAGCAGTCACGATTTCATTTTGCCCTCTTTGCATTGCTTTGTCAGAAATTATAATCAAGTGTATGTCCATGCAGGCCACTTTAACTATGTGTCTACATGCATTTAATGGATAGGCTGAAATTGAAATGTAATGATGGCATCATTTGGAAGAGCAAAGATCGTGTTAATAAAATGCAACGATTGCATGTGCATGAAAAAAGGCCATATGGGTCAGCTCCATCTTGTTATTCATGATACAGATGTTCATTGTGTGCAGTGTCACAGGAAGCTTTGGTAGGGATGAAGAGTGCTCTGTGCATCATTATGCTAGTTAGGAGAACATTCTGCTGGTTTGGATCTATATAAGAGCCTACAATGATGATCACACACAATGTGGCGATGCAGCTCATGACAGGAGGTGAGAATCAGGTGATAGTCACAACCCACAGTGTAGGCCTGCGACACACATTATTTAAATTATGGCTTTCTTTGACAGTTTTAGTTGATTTTGAGATCAAGTAGGTTTGTTGGACTCTCAGTGTGTAGGGTAGAATAATCTTGTAGGTGGACCAAAGCACACTAACCTTTTCATGTTTTCTTTCTCATGTCTGTTATAATAATTTAACATTAGGGTATTTCAGTGAGTGTGGTAATCAGATGGCTATTTTGTCACAGCTTCATTTATCAGATTTTCTACAAAGGACATTGGGATACTTTTTAGAGATATTAAACATTTCAGAGAGCACGTGGCTGGTAGCGTCCTCACCTTTTTCCAAAACACAGACAAAAAAAAAAAAACCTGTCCAAAGACTCCTATATAAATAGGATCGGCTCAGACTAAATACTGTAACAGTTACATTTTTTGATCCAGTTTGAGGTGAAGCGCACGCAAAGTGTCTAACACAATCTATTCAAAGCCATCACCAATAGTGGCACAGCTTCGGTTCAAGAGGGCGACAGATCAAACTAGAGCTCACTGAGCATATGGACAGCAAGACAGAGAGGTTTATCATGCAGCAGGAGGGATTTAAGAAGTGTCTATTAATCCTTTGATATTTCCTCCATTGTGAAAACCTTGCGGCTTTGTAATGGTGACCACAGGTATCTAAAGGAAATGAATAAAAGAACTATAACCTTTAATAGCTACCATTTTAGCAACAGTGGGTGAGCATTCAGTGCCCCTTGTAACGGAAGAAGGTTCGTTTTATTCATGCAGCACGGAATCATAAATGTGCTTCAAATAGCACAAGACACCCACCATGCTTAGATCCTCTGTTTCTGCTTTACTCGTGACAGACTCTGTCCATATGGTTACTGATGCAGTTTCTGAATTGTTCTTAAGCCAGTGATTCAAAGAGTCAGTCTTGTCATTGTAGCGTAAATTTTCTCAGTGGGTGCTGAGATTGTGTGGAAAACATGGCAATACTGGATGTAAGAAAAACAGTAACGTCCTATTTAATTGGCCACTTTTACTAACATGCAATGCTGATGTCAGACAATATGAAACTTTGGATCCTTTTTTTTAATTAATATGACTCCTGATAGCATAACTCTTGGCTATTTCTATTATTATGGATGGTATGTGGCTACACTGTTACATGTGATTATTGCTAAAAACCCAAAATATAATTGGTATTGCTGTATTTGTTGGATACCTAATTATTTGGCATTGCACTGAAAAAACCCATCTCGGTTAACCACTATATTTAACTTTTCATATTCTATCTGCTGCTAGGACAATTTAAATACATTCTAACTAAATTATTAGTTGTGTAGGAAAAATAAATGTTTGAAATGTGATAAAATAAGGTGTTGCTTCCATAAAAGAAACAACAATTCAAGAGAGGAGGCTAAGAAGGAACTCTGTGGAATTTTTCATGGAACATGTTTCCTCTCTTGCAAAGATATGGGCCAGCTTCACAATAATTTCCCCCCCAATATTAGGGCATCACAAACAACATTGTGTTTACATGATGCGTCTGATTAAGGGTCTGTAGTATTTCCTGAGAAGAAGCTAACAACAGCTCTTATTTTTACATCTGTCTACAGTAACTACTTCTCTGCATGGTGAGATGAGCCATACGGAAAATACAAGCATCTTTATCCAAGATTGTTCGACACAGTTAACTCACAGTGCCAGTTCTTTTAAGGCTAATTCTCGGTTTCTGCATCCCTGTGTGCAGACTGATGCAGACTTTGAAAACAGACACTGTTCTATTCATGCTACAATAGATAGGCATCGATCGGTCGCTTTGCTCCTCATACCAAACACAGAAAAACACACAAAGCTTCCATGGATGTTTCTGAAAGGTTGGTGGTGACTTTGAGCTTTGTCCAGATTGTCCAGTAGCATCGTGTCACTGTGATTATTCCTGAGATGTGTCAAGCACGTTGAGCAGACAGCACAGGGTTTCTGGAGATTTTGTAACTTTGCACTGTGTTTTTATGCACCATCAGTCGATGTCATTTGTACGAAAGCACCTTTGAAGTCTGGCTGTGACTCCTTCAATAACTCTTAAAGATGAATTATAAAGGTGTGGGTGACAGAGAAATCTTCTAGCACAGCCTCTCCTCAAAACAAGCATTTGTTCTAAGCGGTAATTGCTGTCGTATCACACACACACACACACACAGTGCTGATAGTCTGCATTCTATTGACTGGTCTATTTTGTATTGTACTTAGAAGTGCCGAAAGCCCTCTTGTAATGTAATGTACATATTTTCCTTTGTGTCTTTTCCATAATATCATGTATATATACAGCAGATAAGTGGCCACATTCAGGATACAGCTTTTTCTTATTCTTCACCTCAACATAAGAATACACAAAAATTATAGAAATAGCTTTTATACAGTTAACATACTCATTGTAAAAAGGTAAATTAAGTGTTTTTCATGAATTATCTGATTTTGTTTTTCAGGAAATGATGACCTCATGCATTACCAGTCACATACATATGAATAATTTAGGCATGAAAACAAAATAGCAAAAAACGTGCATTGTTTCCTAGAGCCCACAGCCACCTTCTTTACCATATATTTTATGTGTTTAATGTTCTGTTACAATTTCACAGCAGCAAATGAATTTTAACCTCATCCTTTCTACCTCTTTGCTCTCTTTCTTTGTAGCACTTTAGACGATGAGGGTACCAACCTTCGACAGCAGAAACTGGACAGACAGGTAAGTCTTTGCTGTCCTTCCTGCAGTCCTGATAACAGACTAAGGCATGATCAATTACAACAGGGCAGATTTATTATGACATTAACTTCCACTGCTTCATCATGGTGCCACAAATAGCCCACGAGGACTTATTATCTCCTCAAGTCGAGCTTAATAAGAGGGTCTGTATATGTCTCCAAGAGGTTTAAATCCTGTAAATAACTTACAAATCTAAACACCAAGCAGTCTTAAGGAAAATGTTTTTAATGGTGTTTTGAATCCTAATAAATATTATAAAATTACACAGGCATTCCACTGAAAGAGATGATATAACAGACCTACTCTTGGAAAGTCACACCAGTGCAGGATTCCTCAATGAAACTGATGTTTGGCAGCTTCACACCCTGCAAAGTGACACTGCTGTTTTCATTGTTTGTGGCCAACAGCACTTTCTGTAAGCAGGAAAGCAAACACAGTCAGGCTGCAGTTTAACCATTTTCAAATCTTTTCTATCCATAGTGAAAACTGGTGTTTCTGATGTCATGTTAGTTGAGTACGATATGAAAAAAAACATTCACGTTCTGTTCCACAGCAGCAAACAAACACACCTGTTGTCTTGCACTAATAAATCAATGGCAACATGATCAGTTGACCTCTTTTGCATTCACATCAACTGCTTTTAATTCATGCTTCATTCAAAAATACCATTTTTAACCTGTAGTCACTCACACAGCCAAGCATTAGGTATGTAAGCACCACAAAACAAATTATTTTTGATTGAAACATCTTTTAGGGGCTATCTTCTCATTGTTTATAGGTGATATATTAGTCAGTGGGACAGAAGCTTGTTTTATAATAAGGTTTGTAAAGTACTAAAACTGTGTAAATGTACCTATGGTTTGGTCATCACTGTCTTGGCAATGGCATGAGATATACAGGCCATACTGTTGAGCTCAGATACTCTACAGCATGAATTCTCCACTAATAGAAACCTTCAATATTTGATGAGCTCTGGTTTGAAGACTTGCATGTAGCTGACAGTTAGTCCAGATGAATAACTATATCCAAGCCTCGGGTTATATTGGTCTCAGGTTATATTGGTCTAGGCAGCACATCTTTTAACATCAAGCATTGTTTTCCTGAACTGAACAGCTTTATCTGAGACTGTGTTCCTGCCGTCGGCTGTTAAAGTCAACACTCTGTCTACAGTACAAAGATCACTTACAAGAAAATATGCAACACCTCACAAAGAACTTTTCAAAAATACTCTATATTCTTTGCTATGTTTGAGAAGTAGGGATGAATGAAGCTCTAAAGCTTTGCCTCATGAAGATGTTACATGTTTATCAGACACAGCCAAAGCGCTCTTAAGCAATTAGCTGCTATATTTTTATGTTGTCACTCAGTGAGATGATTTTGCACTATAGTGTAGTAATGATATCATAGCTCTGATTGAGTAAATATGGCCTCACATACACACACACAAAACAAAGGGCTTATTCTTTAATGTGTTAATTGTTTTTTAATTATGCCATTGTAATTTTGTTTTCGTTTATCTTATTTCTCATAATTACAGCATAATATGAGGCTATAACCTCTTTCATTTGCTGTTACTGGGCCTTGATTATTCTTCTCTTCATCTGGGCATGTTTAGCGAGCGCTCCTTGAACAGAAGCAGAAGAAGAAGAGACAAGAGCCTCTGATGGTCCAGTCTAACGTGGACGGGAGGTCTCGGGCTCGTCGGACCAAACAGAGCGAGGAACAGGCTCCGCTGGTGGAATCCTACCTCAGCAGCAACAGCAGCACCATCTACCACGGTGAGTAAGATTTACACTCCTCTGGGAGTCTGTTGATTCAGAAGGCTCAAACAGAGGATTTAAGAAACACATCGATTCAACAAATAAAGATGTCAGCAGCTTGTTTGATAAATCTGTCGTATTTACAGAAAGTATTTGTTTTTGTACCAAAAGAGATTTTATTCTTGTGCAGTTTTTGATTTTCTCTGTTACCAATTATATACACTTTGCACGATTTCCAAACTATAAACAAGGCAAAGAAATAATTACAGAATGATGATATTCCCATTTGAAATCCATCTAGAGCCAATACAACACACTGTGTCATCTATTGCAGGCACGTACGCTGTGCTGCAAATCTCACAACTCAAGAGCAGAGATGGTGTTTGGTCTGAGATTGATGAGGTCTTCTTATTTACACACAGAGTGGATCATCTAATCCCCAGTTCTGCTTGGCCAGTTTCTGGGCTCAAGGCCACAGACTGTCATGTTTCCTGCAGAGAGAAGAAGAAAATGTTGTCCAAATGTTTCTCTGCAACCCATTTTGATGGAAAGAAAGGGGATAATAACCTCATCAGTCCGGCCAAAAGTGTGAAATAAATGTTCTGAACCCTTTTCACTGTTAGCCCTATATCTCTCTATTCACAGGCAAGGACTGGTTGCTCTTTTTATTTTTAGTCTGTATCTGAACTGTACACCTGCACTGATGTTGCAGTGTCCGTGAATAGCAAGCCAACATTATTCCAGTGTTGAGGAAAAATCTAATCCATTGTCATATTTCTCATGATAAAAAAAGAAATGTGCAAATACTGTACACTGAAACATAATTATTGTTTAAAGGAGAGGGTGATTTTATTACAACAGATCACACATTTCAAAATATACATTTTGAATTTAGTACTACAAATTACCACAAGCATTGTTTTCAATTTTAGGCTTAACACTTACATTCAGTTATTGAATGTATTAAAAGAGACTCCAGAAAGCAGTGCAATTTATTTGTAATATTCTGTACAAATGTTGGTCTTTATATGTAATGTATTATGTCTGGGTAAATTCTCAGTCATCCAGGACATGGTCTGGACTTTTGTTTTTGGTTGTTCAAGAGGCTTCTTCGGTTCTAACTTTAGAACTAAGCACTGCTTTGTATTAATTTTCATACAGTATAACCTAACCGTAAAGGTTCATTTTGTATAATTTTAGATGTACTCAGACTTATTCTCCATTTCTCCCCTCCTCTGTCCATACTCACCGACATCCTGGCGTGTTCTACTGGTCATCTCCATTTCTGTTTAGTGCAAGAAGCTGAACAGGAGGAGGTGAAGGTGATATCGGACACACAGCCGCCTCGCTCAGCCAAAAAGGGAAAAGCGTCGGCCAGCTCCACTCCGCAGACAGGCAGTGACAAGAAGGAGAGGAAGGGGAAACACAAAGGTCAGCAAGCCAATATTAAGACAAATAGATAATCAGAGAGAGTGAAGAATAGATAAATACATTATTGTTGGTCTTTATGTATTAGTGTTTTTTTTAGACCAAATAGATCGATTTAAATGAATAGGAGCAGTCTATTCAAGAGAAAAGCCAAAATCCTTTTTATCCAGCAGTTGTCTATGTCTTGTTAGAGCTCCGAAATCTGTGTGTAACAGGCTGACACACCACAAGTGGAGATGAACATTAGAGGAGGAAAAAAAAAAGAGGTCCATATTGTGTATATTCCAACTATAGATACACTGCTTTGATGGTTTACTTATCTGCCATTATACACTCACAATGTGTTGTGGCACACTCAGCAGAATGCAGTATAATAGTTGAAAACCCCAAAACGCAGACATAAATATCAAAGCAAAAAGCAAAGCACAAATATTTACATTATATAGATGCATAGTTTGCTCATCAGTTTCTGACATTAGATGTTCTTGTCATCTGATATACTGCAGTACAGTCGATGCTTGTCATTGGAATGACTTTGTCCCAGAAAAAAAGCTAATGGAATTCAACTGGGGTAAAAGATTAAGCAGGCCAGTAGTGCCAAACTCCCCACTGATGAGCCCGTCTCACTCCTTCTCTGTCTCACTCTCCAATTCTGTGAAGCACAAGCCCACATCATGCACTCACAGAGCATATTCAATGCTCTTCTGTTTTCTCAGAGGAAGTAATACAAATTGCTCAAAAATCAGGAATTAACCATCCAACATCAAATTGAAACTCAAATCTAAACAAATACTGACTTACCTCTTACATGTGTACCTAGTCTTAGAGAGGCTTCTAGCGATATTAATTGTGGAATAAAATGTGATAGTTGTTTATACACTTACAATTTAGAATTGATTATCGTATTTTCGCGACCATAAGGCGCACTTAATAGTCTTACATTTTCTCCAAAATGGACGGAGCGCCTTATAATGCGGTGCGCCTTATGTGTGCACCGAGTTCCAAAATTTGTAAACGTTATTGTGTGACTTTGATGAGCTCCGCTTGACTGACTGAGAACATTTCCTGCTGACACGCTGCTTATATAGAGAAAAGGAGGACGTGACAGAGGACAGCATGAGAACGTTAAAGGGGGAAGTGTGGGCGTGAAAGAAGACGCTAAAGACACGCCCCCAGTTGGTATATAGTGCCGGTATTTGCATTATGCAAAACAACATGGGTTTGGCGTCACCGTCCCTGTTGATCTGTGACTCCATGCGCGTCCATCTCACAGCCGCTGTGAAAAACCAAGTGCAGCAAATGAACTCGGAGCTTGCTATCATTCCGGGAGGCTTGACGAAGGAACTCCAACCGCTGGACATCGGTGTAAACAGGGCGTTCAAAGTGAAGTTGCGAACGGCGTGGGAGCGATGGATGACAGATGGCGAACACAGTTTTACTAAGACTGGGAGGCAGCGCCGGGCGAGTTACGCCACAATTTGTGAATGGATTGCGGATGCTTGGGCTAACGTGTCTGCTTGCACTGTTGTTCGAGCTCTCGCAAAAGCCGGCATCATTTATGAGGAGCCGCACGGCAACGAGACTGACTCTGACAATGACGAGCGGGAACCTGGCGTGTTCCATGGAGAACTAGCCCAGCTGTTCATTTCGGATACAGAAGATGAGGACTTTGATGGATTTGTGAATGAGGATTGATCAAAAAACAACGTGAAAACATTGCTAAATACTTCAATAAAGTACAACTGAACTCAGTTTAGCTTCCGCTGCCTTTTTTAAAACACACGCTAGCATGCATGTTTTAAGCTAGTACAGGTATGTTTTACCATGCACGCGCTCTATAATCCGGTGCGCCTTATGTATGTGTTAAATACAGAAATAGCACCCGGAACTGAGACTGCGCCTTTTAATACGGTGCGCCTTATGTATGTGTTAAATACAGAAATAGCACCTGGAACTGAGACTGCGCCTTTTAATACGGTGCGCCTTATGTATGTGTTAAATACAGAAATAGCACCCGGAACTGAGACTGCGCCTTTTAATACGGTGCGCCTTATGTATGTGTTAAATACAGAAATAGCACCCGGAACTGAGACTGCGCCTTTTAATACGGTGCGCCTTATGGTCGCGAAAATACGGTAATCTGTCCCAATTATATCCAAAAAATTGAATTAAATACAACTCCCCATACACCTGTAGGTAACTTTTTATGAATTTTACTGAATTCAGCAATGTAGTCGTGAAAACACACCCACACATAGGAAAGGTGCAATGTTTTTCATATGAATTTTAATTTCTACATGCACACTGTGCTGCTTTCTGTAGCAGCAGAGACATAATGTGTCTTCCCTTAGAAGTTGATAGAATATTGAAGACAGTGAGCAAAATAATTGCTTAAAACGTAAGAAGAGAGGACGCCCATTCACTCAGGCTTGTTGACTATGTGATCAATATATGAATTGTTGTTGCAGTTTGACGGAAACAGCAGCCTTTGTTTTACTTTCCTGAGACACATTTGAACATATACTGTACGTCGTAAATTACTGAGTGTTGAACAGTAGTGAAGCTTTGCTCCTGTGGGATTGTGGCTCTGCAGCGGTCGATGGCCTGGCTTCCCAGCAGGACGACAGTCAGATCCAGATCCTGACCGTGGGTCACAACAGCACAGACGAGTCCGAGGCAGAACCTGTCATGAGCTGCACGCAGTCACAGAGTAAACAGGATCTGCGCGTCACCATGCTCAAGAAAGGTACCGTCAGCATTCAAGAAAGCTTCTGCCGCTGCATCTGCAGTAGCACAACCATGAGTTCATGTTTACACCCACGGCATTCTGGTCCACTGCTGTGGTGCGTTGTGGGAGGAATGAAAAACACTGACTCATGTTAAAACTTGCGACTCAAATAGACGTGCCATTTTAAAAACCCAGCGCCTGACTTATATTGATATCATTAATCATACTGTAAACACTGAATACTAGCAGACTCATTAATTGTTCCTTACGTAATAAACACTCAAGTACATTATTCTATAGTTAGCAGCAAAGTGAGATTTTGGACACTGATAAATCCTAAAGTTTCACTGCCTTCACTGACTGCTACAGTGTTGTATATCTGTAATGTATGCATCTACCAAATGCATTCATGCTAGAAATATGGTACGATGAGAGCTGTAGTAATATTCTATGTGCTGTTTCATTCCTTTACTTCATTAATTTTTCACTATCATGGACTCGGAAACAAATGCAGAGTGATTAAAGTGATGACGGTGTGAAAGTGGGGTTTTTTTGTTATTGTTGTTTTTTGCAAATTAACAAATTAGTTGTCAGGTTTTGCCCATCAATGATGGAAAATAACCAACTATATTTACTCAGTTACAGTGCTTGAGAGTAGTTTGGGGGTACTTTACTCAAATATTTCCATTATATGCTACTTTATTCTTCCACTCCACTACATTTTAGATAAAAATATTGTGTATTGTATTGTATATTGTAATACTGTATCTACTCCACTGCATTTATTTGACCAATTTAGTTGCTAGTTACCTTTACAGAAAGCAATTTATAGTCAGGGTCACATTTGAGATATCTATGAGTTGTAAACAGCTCAATTAAGAGTGATTTTTTTCCCTCTAAATTTCTCACTTTTTTTTTCAATAAATGTTCACATGATCCAGTATCTCCAAGTCCAAAAACTGAAAACAGAATTTGTTTTTCTTCTTATTCCTTTTTCTGCTGTCATTGTATATGAAACTGTACATAAAGAAACTTAAATTAGCTTAACCCTGCAGCGGCTGCAACAGTAACTGGTGCTTAAGTATTAACAATCTTATGAAGTTTAAAATACCAGTGCTTTTATTCGAATACTTTAACTACATTTTTCTGCTAATACTTATGTACTATTACTTGCAATGCTATATTAGTACTTTTCCTTTTGCAAAGTATGTGAATCCTTGTGTGAACACTGATGATGATATTTTGTCTACGTTTGAATTATTGTTGCTGTCATTGATACTGTAGTTTACTCTTTAAAGTCATTGCACTGCTTTTAGTCTTCTTTTCCTTTTCTGGTCATTTATTTGCAAAAAAATGTAATCTGCCTGCAACAACTGTAGTGCTGGTTATGTAGAGCTGCAGTCAGTAACTTAACACCACAACGTTTGTTACTTTACACATTTCTAAACATGTTAAAACAGCCATAAGTGGATCAGCTCGAAAGTGAAATGCAGTCACAGCTAAAGGTTTGACAAAAAAACACAACTTTCAAACATCCGATATGCACGATATGCAACAGTAAAAAAAGTACAAATGTGTTCTTGTTGGAGATGTTTGCATATTTCTCTTTTACGTTAGCAATTGAAAGCAGGCAAATCTCTGTGAATCTTTCTTTTTCTATTGTTGTTTTTTGTTTTTATTAAGGTATATCCAGCAGCATGAATTTTGATGAAGAAGAGGATGATGATGATGAAATTAGCTCCAGTTCCTCACAGCTCAACAGCAACACCAGACCAGGCTCTGCCACCAGCAAGAAGTCATGCAAGGTAAAATGAATTTCACAGCGTACATTTGTACTCTGTGTGTGCCTGTCTATCCAACAACCAGTGCAAAACAATGGACTTTAAGTTTTGTTGCTCAGCTGGACCCTTTTCAAAACAATTTCATGGCTGAAAGTACAGTATTTGACAGTCATAGTTAAATTAAGTGCTTTGCTATTTCTGACCTTTTCCTTGCATTTATTCACACAGATGTGGCCTCTCACTAATTTGCAGGGTATGTCACAGCGTTATGTATGTATGAAGGTGGCAGAACAACAATCGTATACCTTGCGTCTCTAGGCGTTATACAAGAAGAGGTATTTCTAAACTGTGTTTTATTCATGAGTCAGAGAGCTGTTTCACTTCATACTTCTGTTAACTTGAGCTATAAAAGCTTTGGAAGGACTTGGTATAATATTAAATAAGTTTAAAAGATCAAAAATGTTTTTCCTCCTCCATTTCAGCTGTGATAATGCATGGCAAGAAAAAGCATCTGAAGTTTTTGGAGTTACCTGTTTTTGTGCATGAATGTGTCTTAATATGATCTGATCTTTATCTAAGTCACAAGATAAATACCGTGTGCTTAATATGATGACACACAAATAATTATAACGTTTCATGTCTTTATTGAACACATTCATGAAACATTCACAGTGCTTGTGGAAGAAATAAGTTAGAGCCTGGATTTAATAAACCATCGAACCTCCCTGCGGTAGCAATCATCTCATTTGTTGTAGCTGCAGATCAGACCTGCACAACACTCAGGAGGGATTTTGGACCATTCTTGCTTACAGAGCTGCTTCTGCTCCGCCATACCCTAATGATGTCTGGTGTGAACGGCTCTCTTGAGGCCATTTCACAGCATCTCTATCGAGTTAAGATCTGGGCTCTGACTCTGCTACTGAAAAAGGCAGATTCCCTTTGTTTGAAGTGAATTTACTTCGATGTTTCAGGTTATTATCCTGTTGCATCACACCTGGCCGACAGCCAGCCTGACAGTAAGATGCCTTGATAAACTTAGGAATTAGTTTTAATTAATTAAAATTTCATCTGTCCTCAAAACACTTTCCTTATAGTGTTATGAAATGTCCAGGAGTTCACTGGCAGACTTCCAGCATGCAGTGATGTTATTCTGGAGAGTAGTGGCTTCCTCTGATGCGTCCTGCTGTGGACAACATGCTCCCTTGAAATGATTTGTGTATGACAGATTAATGAACAGAAATATTAATGAGCTCCAGTGATTCCTCAAAGCCTGTAACTGTGGTTCCTTCTTACCACAGTGAGCATTCTGCATTCTGCTTCTGGTGGCACGGTACTAAACCGACTCTGTTTATAGACATCATGTCTAAATGTGGATTGATCGATTCTCCACCAAAACTCCCTGGCAGAAGAGATATGGCAGTGGGACCTTCTTGGCTAAATACAGGATAAACAAATGAATAAAAACCTTTCCAGCTTCACGTAAATCAACAGTTTTTGATCACAAGTCCTCCCAGGTCTCTTTTTAGAGAGACACAGTTGACATCAGTAAATGCTTCTTGTGAATAGCAAACTGAGAATGTGTGAGTCATATTTGCAAGTCAAAGCAGCTCCAACCGACACCTCCAGGTTTGCTACCTCCTGACTCCAATTAGCTTTTGTTGATGTCATTAGCCTGGAGGTTCGCAAACTTTTTTCCAAGTTAGACTGTCACTGAATAATGAATTAAGTATGGAGACGAACAAGAAAAACCCAGTGACTTCGGTTTTTCTTAATAAAATATATTGTGTTGTCACTTAGATTACAATCTGACCATATTTTAATATAGTACACAGTCTGTGGTGTCTCTACTCTCCGTTATGATAACCATCATTTCTCTTTGCTCCTCTAATCATTCCCTTCAGTCAACTCAATCTTTTGTCTCTACACCAGGTCCTTATTTTAGACACGGTGTGCTCATTCGAAGTCCCCGCAGACAATTTGATCTTCAGATTCATTTCTCTGTTTTAATGAAAGTCAGCTGTAATGCCTCACTCACCAGTCCACCATCTCATGAAAGGTTTCGCCCTGAGTGGGCTGTTTGCTCCTACAGGAGGTGGCCTCAGCACCCACTCCACCAGTCAATGAACCCTCCATCGACGTGGATGACCTTGAGGAGTTTTCTCTGCGACCCGCACCGCAGGGGGTCAGAGTGAAGTGTAGAATCACCAGAGACAAGAAGGGCATGGACAGAGGCATGTATCCCACCTACTACCTTCACCTGGAGAGGGAGGACGGCAAGAAGGTGAGCGGGGTCGACAAGGCTAACAGACATCCCATCCAAGACGTCTGTCAATGTATTTCCATGAAAGGAGTGCAAAGTCTTTCATTAAGCCCAATCAGTTTTGTTCTACTGAAAGCTTTGTGTGCAATTTGACTAATTTAGTGTCTGGGTTGGTTTGTCACAGGTGTTCCTTTTAGCTGGGAGGAAGAGGAAAAAGAGTAAAACATCAAATTACCTCATCTCCATTGATCCCACTGATCTGTCTCGAGGTGGAGAGAGTTTCATCGGTAAACTGAGGTAAGTCCTCAGTGGCTTTGCTGCATGGAACATTTTTTTTTCAGCCTTCCCTGGAAATTGTATAAACTGAAGAATGCTAAATGTTGTACGTGATTTTTTTTCTAACTTTTTCCGTGGCACTGCTATTTGGGTTTAATCTCAGACTTACAAAACTTTGTCTTTGGTTGCATTTAGTGTTGATGCAATGTTTGTAGCCCCATTTCTTCATTTTGTAATTCATTTGGGCTCAATGAAAAAGCTGTCTAATAGTGAAAAAAGTGTCTATGTGACACCTACTGTAAAAATTCAGGATATTTTCATATGTAAGGCACCATTTAGTAGAAGTACTTGATGTCCCATGCTAATTTTGCTTCTCTAGATAAATGTAATTGTTATATTTTTGTTGGAACCCTCTGCAATTCAGCACTCAAGGTAAAAAAATTTTCATTAAAAACGCTCTTTAAAAATTCAAGAATAGTAGAAAGTGAGTGGTAGCATAATCCTCAGAGACGGCTTCAAGGCTGTGTTAGCGGCTCAATCTAAAGTCCGATGGAGTTTAATCAAATATGGCTCCCTGTAGCCTTTTCATCTTCAGAGCTGTCCTGACCATTGGTCGATTGCTCAAACCTTTGCAATCACAATCCTGCTTGAATGATGGGATTCTAAATTTAAATGAACAGTGACCTTTTATCTGGGGCTTCTCAAGAGTCCTTGAGTAGGGCTTGTCTAAATGAGGTATAGTGCGTAAGAGGTATACAGGCAGCTATTTAAAGCTGTGGCTTTGAAAACCTCTAAGAAAATGGTACTACTCATGATGCCACATTCACGGAAAGCACTACAGTAAATTTAAATGTAAATGAGAAATACAAACAGCAAAATGAGACAAATAACAATTTCACATCAGAGAGTAGTTCGTGAAAAAACACTTTCAATATCTAGTTGTACTGATATTACATTATCCTGTGAACCACACATCATAATAATGATAAATGTGCTATTTAGAGAGTTGCTAACTCTGTAATTTTGTATCACATACTATATGTGTCTAATTTAATGATAGTAAACATGTAATGAAAAGGTCATATGAAATTAACACTTTGCTCTTAACTAGAAATGATGTTTACATTCAGATGCAAGTTAACTGCATTACCGTGTAGGGAGTCCAGGTTAATGCCTTAGACTCTTTATCATGTTCCTTCAGCCGTTCATGAGCAATTTTTGCAGTGTACAACTTTGCAGTTTTGGAGTTTTTGCAAAGTAACATCCACATGAATGCCAGGACCCGAGGTTTCCTAGCAGAACAATACATTGTAACAGGATAGTTGACATTATACACTTCACTTGTCAGTGGTTTTAATATTGTAGCTAATCAGTGTATAGCCACAACAGAAGAGCTATAATGCAGAGTTTGTCCCACTAGAGACAGTATTAAAATCATACATCAAGGATTAAAGATTACAAGAACAGAGTAAATTTTTTTTTCTACTTACATGGTCATCAGCAAGCTGTTTTAGTCACTTCAAGGCAGCTAAGAAGGCTCAATCATACACGTTAACACCAAGTCTGGGATTGACACTTGAATATACTTGAATAATCAGTCAATATTTCACAAGGTAGTCACATGTTGGGTACTATTACTGTTGATTTGTTGTTGATTTAGCAGTTCATGTTTCCATCTGGAGCATGATGTTGTAGGATTACTTACATTACAGAATCTGGATACATTTTAGGTATGTAGGCACACAGTGGAAAATGTATTTTCACTTACACACACAGACCACCAATCAGACTCTTTGGTGTGTTGTGCTTTCTTTGCAGATCAAACCTCATGGGAACCAAGTTCACTGTATACGACAGCGGTCTGAACCCCATGAAGAGCACCACCAGCCTCGAAGCCAGCAGTCTGCGTCAAGAGCTAGCAGCCATTTGCTATGTGAGTTGGTTGAAATGACTCTTTTTCCAAAGCTGTGCTCAAACATATCAGAAATATAAAAATATTTCACAATTGTTGCAATTACGATAAAATATTTGCTTACATAATTTTAATGAATAGCATTTTTCTAGTAGTTTTATTTGTTTCAAAAGCACAATATACAAGTTCATGTTTATGATTTTTACACAAAGCAAACAAAGGAATCTTGTTATTGCAATAACCAGTTTTAAATCAAGGTGTCATCTAAAGTATGCATGCATGAATTCAGTGGGATGTCTGTGAAGGAGAATAAAATCAGTTAACTGTCACTGGTCCACAAAAACATAAGATTTCTATTATTATGCTGTAGCTTTTAGTTCAAAAGAGAACATAAATTGTATTCTGTTCAACTAGAAAAGAGAGTGAAGTGTTAAAATCTTCAGCGAGAAAAATGTTCCCTTTTTCTATATTTTACATTCCATATGATTTGTATTAATATATTACACCATAAATCTAATAATATAAGATTGGTAGAACATATTCTCAGTACAGTTTCACCTTTTCAATCTAGGAAACCAATGTCTTAGGATTCAAAGGACCTCGCAAAATGAGCGTCATCATTCCTGGAATGAACATGGACCACGAGAGAGTGTCTATTCGCCCACGAAATGTATGTGTAACCTAATTTCTCCATAGTCACATCTGTGCTGACCAATTGAAACACTTATGTAATTGATCCGTTATCAATGGTGCCCAGGCTCGGAGTTGTTCTATTCTTCCTCATTACAGGACCATGAGTCACTGCTGGCCAGGTGGCAGAACAAGAACACAGAGAGCGTGATTGAACTTCACAACAAGACGCCTGTGTGGAACGATGACACACAGTCCTATGTGCTCAACTTCCACGGCAGAGTCACTCAGGCCTCGGTCAAGAATTTCCAAATTATCCACGACAATGACCGTAGGTTTCTGCTTTGAAACTGTTTTTCAGAAGGTTTAAAAATATTTAACAGGGGATTAGCAACAACAAAAAAAGACAATGAAAAAAAACAAGTCTGTTCTTGCTTTCAAATGCCATTTTACTCATAACTGTTTATCTGATGATAGTGAACAGTATAGAGGGAGACAGGAAACAATGGGCAGGGATATGAGATGCAGCAAAATTAACTGCTTTGCTCTTAGGATCACTGAACAAACTTGTTCTGTGTTTCTTTTCCCATGCAGCTGACTACATTGTGATGCAGTTTGGCCGTGTGGCAGAAGATGTCTTCACCATGGACTATAACTACCCAATGTGTGCCCTGCAAGCCTTTGCTATCGCCCTCTCCAGCTTTGACAGCAAGTTAGCCTGCGAATAGAGCCCGGCCCAGAGTTCAGTGGAGAACTGGTCCGCCTGTCCTCTCAACAAGGGCTGTTAACGTATCCCTGGGGCTGGTTTGAGATCTCCAAATCACCCAGTACCTTGGAAGTCCTGCATATCCCAAAATGCTTCATGGGCCTCAAGTTTTAAGTGTATGTGTGTGTCTGGGGGAGGGTGGGTGGAAGTGACCTCAGGATGGTCTTGGTCAGTGGAAGAAAACAAGCACAAAGAGTAGTCGAAAATCAGATTCATTTGTTTTGATAACTATAGTCATTTTGTACGGTAACGACATTATAAAAACCAACACTGTTCCTTTATGTCGTAGTTAGAGAAATTTAACATTTCTTTATCTGTAAATTATAACTAACAGTTACACATCGGTAAGTTTTAAAAGTTGACTGGACTTTATGTAATCTACCACATAAAAAAAACACAATGTCACTCTTCCTCAAGCATGAATACTGTTTATATAGTTACTAAATTAAAAATAACATGCACGCCACAGTATGTTTATTTTGTTATTTGCATATTTATTAGATGTTAATTTTGTTTTTCTCCTATTGTTTGCAACAACTTCAGCAGTATTAGCTCTATGGAGCTGCAAGCACATCCAATGATCCTCACTCGAATATCACTTTTTTTCCACACAAAACAATTGGAGATTTGGACGTGAAAAGGGCAGAGGCGTGTTACACAGTGCTGTGTACCATAAACGATGTTGTGTCACAGTGTCATATATGTGAATGTATAGGATGATGGTGCACTTTACTTTGAAGTCTGTGGTGGATGAGATATAGCTGTACATACTTTATTGTGCCTTCGAAGACTAATTCCAGTGTTAAACGTTGGCTGTGAAATGAGCTGAGCTTCAATTGGTCTTTGCATTTCTTGCTGTCCTCATATGCATCGGAGAAACCTCCCTGTAGCGACTTTTAATTCACTTCTCTGATGCAGAGTTCATTTAGACTGACTAAATACCAGGGGTTGTAAAACCTCTGGAGGATAATATTCCAAAGCGTGCATCATAGGACAACATTTCGGTCCTAGTTTGTTTAAATTGCATTTAAAGCCTCCAACGCATTACATGAAAGAGATGAGTATTTATTGGCATTGTACTGTAAATCAAGCAGCAGATACAGCAGATATCCAAGGCCTCAGGCTTAAGGTTGTGCTCATATCTTCTGATGTCTGCTTGGGGTAAAAAGTACTGATCACAGATTGATTTACTGCCAACAAACACACAGTTACAATGTGAAACCACCACAGCTTAAACACATTTTCCATGTCTTGCTTTACATCCTTGATTAATTTTATGCTCCACTGAGGTGGAGTTTGATACATTCCTCTTCTGACTTGCAGTAGGTTTCTATATCACGTAGTTTATTGCTGTTCACATTTTTACTCAAAAATATTACTCCTCTTGCTCCTTATGGGGCAGTATTCTTTCTCAAATATGTGATAATATTTTGTATTTTATGACCATTAAAAAAAAAGTGCTGAATGTTGGCAAAGAACAATCTCTGATACCGCTATTGTTACTGTGGGTTATGAGGAAATCTTTATCAAATGTGCTATTCTTGTACTCAATTGTGTTCTAACTATTTTAAATTTCTATTTTAAAATTGATGATACTCTTGCTGTAAAGTCTGCTTTTCATACGTGTGTCCGGGAACCAATGGTTCTTTCACTTTTTTGTTTTTAGTGCTCTCGTTGTAATGTACAGTAAATGGTGTACAATTTACTGTGGTGGTATAAACACAGTCCTTTCTTCAAGGAAAAAAAATAAAATTACAGTAAGTCAAAATATGCATTCTCTTTTCTGAAAAAAAAAAGACCGACTAAAAATCCTGTATGGTTTTCCAAAGTTGTTGTTCCTATTTGGGTCACTTAGTTGCATTAATACTGCAAAGTGTATCATTTAGTTTGGTCAAATCCTGTGGATGTGTAATCTTGTACATGAAAGCAGTAGAAGAACATAAAATGAATACAGAAATACTTTATTTGAGACTGAGCAGCAATGCTGTCTCATACTTTTTACAACATGAACAAAAAAGGTTGCATGACTGTTAGATACAGTGCTTTGGAGAAACTGCATGCATAGAGTGTGGCCTATTAGTTAATTCTGTACGAGTGGCAGTGTGATATGCAAAGCCGATCCATTGTTAAGTGCTGCTCTGGCACTTGCAACACAAAACAGTTCCAACATTGCTGAGAGTCATGGATTGGAAACAGACGGATGTGAAATCCTGTGGTGACTATCTGCATTGTGCATGGTTTCTAGCGGCTTTGCCTCTTTTTCTGTTTTTCTCTTTGGATGATCTCGTTTTCTGCTTTGCATTTTTGTGTGATCAGAGAGAACACTGGCAATGAGGGTTGTTGCTTGATTTTACAGTTATATCATCAGTATGTTTTTCTTTTTATCCTGAGACTGAGAATAAGATGGATATGTGTGTCCTTGATCATCTACAGATTTACAAAACAAAAAATGTTCGTATAATTTACTTTGTGAGTCGCAACCAGAAAGGTGTCAGTCAGATGTATATTTTTTAGTATTTTACACCAACAGACTGATGCAAATGCAAGAAATCGGTCATGTTCAAAAAAGACGATGTTGTGCAGTAACACTAGTAACTCTAAATGTAAAATGTTATGTCCACACTTTCAGTATGATATATGATTTTGGCAAAGTAGATGATTTAGAATAGTAATAGTATGTTTCAAATGACCTGAAAAGTAATTAAAGTAGATATTTCTTACACATAGTATTTTAGTGGAGAGTACAGAGGGTGAAAAGAAGATCTGGTGTATCTAGTAATATTAACTGATTTATGAATTTGCCTGTTTACATGTGCCACTGAGGCACCACTAACAAAGCCAGCGCTCTCAAACTGCAGTCTGTGAATGGATTGCAGCCATTGTTGTTGCTAGTAGTTGTTACTAGGACTGTGTTTGATGTTTGCTGCAAAACCACTGAGGTTTATTGAGGTTACTGAGAACAAAAGCTGCTAAAATCTAAAATGCCTGGCAAAAAAAAACAAACAACAAAAGATGCCATTATAGAAATTGTATGTGCTTGCTGGTTTAGAAAGCTACTTTTAGGGAGTTTTTGCTCAATGTTGACTGTGACAATTATGAAACATCTTCCAGTCTAGCGTAAGAACCAGACTTTGTACTTTCTGCCATCTTTTGCTGTTTTTCAGTCTTATTGAATCTGCTTGCCTTTGAGCAAGGCAGACCACTCTCAACTGAAGTTAGTCCCTGAACCTCCAGCTGTGGCTGCCTAGTGCTCCAATGCAGTTAGAATAAATCCAGGTCAGAAGACAGATTACTGTGCAGCGTTTAATAAGGTGTAACTCAATTGCATCAATCTCCAGAGGCAGCGACACACCAAGCAGCTAATGACTTAATTTTGGTTGGTATCGAAGATATACTGTGCTGTAGCAGCTGAGGGTTTTCTCACCACACACATTAGAAGCAACATTTTACCACTCTGATTTGTATTTATAAATCTTCATGCTCACATTTACCCTTCATGCCCACTTAAGAAGGCCTTTTCCACCACCAGCACCGCCTCTACACTGGGTGCAGGCTCAAAGGTTCCTATTTCTATGATAATTCTTGCTGGGGTTTATTTGCAGTGCTACCTGGATTTTATTTGTCGTGTTGCTGTCCATTCGACACTGTTGCGCCACATCACCACAATTACTACAGCAAGCATCTGCAGGCGTAGAACCACACTGAGTCACCAGGGGGAGCCAAATGTGCATGTCATAGTGAGGCTTTCCACACTCCTTATTTACTTCAGGATTTTCATTTGTAATAAAATTTTGGTTTTGTTTCCTGTCGTCTGCTGTGAGCACTCATAAGTTCTGTGAAATGACTGACATATTTTTTAAAAAAAAGGCCAGCTGGAGCCATTAAAGCCATCCTTGTTCGAAACAATCTGATGAGCAGCCACTAGCTACATAATGATCTTCAGTTCGGTAAGTTAAATGCACTTTACACCCACACAGTTGTTCATAATTGATCGAAGTGATTGCACTTATTCTCTTCCACTGACCTGAAAAGAGGCCTGATCAGGTAAATAAAACACTAGTGTGGCTGAACCTTAGGTGTACAGTGCCTTTAAAATTCTGACTATGTCACAGTGTGATGCATTTGACAAAACTGACAAGAAAAGAGGCACATGAGGACCTTGTTTAATGAAAATTTTCACTGATTAAATGCTCTTGGTCTGGTGTATTTCCAGGGTGAAGTAGGGGAAAAAGCATTATCCTGTGGCTACACTGAACTCTTAACATATGCAGAACCGATGGCACGTCATTAATGTACACTAATATCAACAAAAATGGGACCACTGGGTCTGAGCAGCATGTAAGTGGTGCATTTGAGTAGCTGCAACATAAAAATAGAATTAATTTCATATTATTTGCACGGTGTGTTCAGCCCTTTTACACAGAAATGAGTCATAAAGAGTCAATATGTGTTTTTCATTTAGTGGAAAAAGCTACTTTTTATGAAACAGGGATTTAGGAGACCTGATCGCCTCGTCTGCATTTATTTACCAGTAGCTATCAGCCAACAGTTGCTTATTCACTGTATTCCTAATAGAATCCTCTATAGTCTGTGGAATTGAACTTATCCAGATCACAGAACCTAATTAACACACTTAAAGTTTCACAGCATTGTAGTTGGGTACAGAACCAAAAGAAACAAATAACAAAAAGAGAGTTTCCATATTTTTTTTTTTGCCACAGACTTGCGTACATACAGCGTATGTGTGCTGCAGGTGTAACCACTTAAGGGAAACATCTTGCATATGTTACATGTTCAGTGTAGCTGCAGTGTTGCAGGTATTAGAAGCTGTTGTTATATTCATGGTGTTAAAACTGAGGTAGGCCGCATTTTTTGTCATGATTAGCCAAAGAACCCATACTAACCTTTCAGTATTTTGCGATTAACTTGGTCAGAGAGGAAACTGGAGTCATGCACCTACTTTTGGCTCTGTTTTCATGCTGTAGCAAATCTAACCAGCAACGGGAGACTTTAGCCAATCACAGCTCTTTTCCTCCAGAGTGTGTAAAATAGCACATAAAGCAATGGAGTCAGTAGTTAGAGCAGGATATGGTGGTGGAATAGGTTAGCTGAAGGACTCTCAAAGGGGGTCAAATACTGCATGAAGCCACAAACGAGTGTTGGTGGTTGTCAAGTGGTCATCTGTTGGATAGGGATTAGAGTAAAGCAGGACGGCGGTATATTTTTACATTTTGGATTGTTTTTTTTGCTTTTTGCTGTTTTCCAAATGCTTGCCTACCTCAGCTTTAAAGGTGACCTTTTACTTTTTTACTTAAGAACAGCGCTGAGCGTCCCTCTTTATTATGGGTTCTACAGTTTAACCATATAAAGGATAAATATAAACACAGTGTGAATTCAGGAACATTGAGTCCACTGTATGTTTAAAGACTCATTGTCGACACAGGAAAAAGTCCTTTACGTCTCTCTCCTGTTCCTCATCCTCAGCCCGCTCACCCCGACATCTTTAGGCGTCTCTGCACGGATACGACCATCACCCTCCACAGGAGCTGACACCAACAAATACTCTTCTTTATCCTCCTCTGATTCCTCCTCTGGGTTTGAGCCGCCTTCGCAGCTGAACTGCAGGCTTTCTGCCTCCATCACTGGATCATCTTCATCAGCTTCCTCCTCTTCCTCCACTTCTGTCCCCTCGTCCTCTTCCTGCACCTCATCTTCCTTCTCCTCTTCCTCTTCCTCCTCCTCTTCCTCCTCCTCCTCATAAGCATCCTCTTTAGGATAGCGGAAGACATCTTTGTGCTCACTGAAGCTTATTTGCTTCTTTCCTCCACTCTGACACTGAAGCTCTTTGCTCACCTCCAGTCCAATTCTGACCTGCTTTCCTCCGACAGCCGGTCGGGGTGATGAAGTAAGCAGTAACTGTCTTTTCTCTGCTTCTTGCTCCTCCTCTTCCTCCTCCTCCTCCACGTCTTCCTCCGTTTCCTCCATGTCTTCCTCCGTTTCTGCCACTTCTTCCTCTTCATCCTCATCTTTTACCTCTTCCTCCCTGTCCTCCTCTTCTTCTTCTTCATCTTCATCTTCCTCTTCCACTACAGATAGTTTCCTTGCCATAATCTCCTCCTCCTCTTGCTCCATTCTCTCTGCCAGGGCCTCAGCAGTGGGCTGGTTGGTGCATTCCTCCAGTATAAACTCCTCAAATGCACGTCTTTCACAGGAATCATCATACTCTGGGTAGGTCTCCTCTGGGTAGCCTGCATTTGTGTGTAAAAAGAGGCCTTATTTGATGTTCGGTATGAGAGTTTAGGTGTACAAAATGGCTTCATGTAACTAAAAGTGTGTTTGATTTTATAGGAGACAGATGCGGCTACATTGGAGATTCATATTGAGGCTTGTACCTTCCCAGTCTGCACTGTAGGGAACCTCCTCAGCCTCCATCTCTGGGGAAGCTCCCTCCAACCGACCCTCTTGCATCAGCTGTGTAATCTGTCTCAGTTGCCTAAGCAGTTTCTCCTCCTTCTTTGATGTTGTGGCTTTACTCTTCCTCCTTCTGCCACTAGAGAGCAGCACACATATGATAGTCAGGTCAGACAGTTATGTTCAGGGACATCACTCCATGCCGTTCAGTAAACTGTTCTTCCAACTGTCATATTCATACTCAGTTTTTCTTGAATTCTTAAAGTTTTCAGTTTCGATGAATTGATACTAATAAAAATCACTAAATTACTAAGTCTAATAGTTTTTATTATGTTGCTAAAAGACATTATTTAATCCAAAAGCATGTCCAAAAGTAAGTATTCACAGCTAATGTTTCCTTTCCTTATTCATTAATTTACTCTCTAAAGAATTTAAGAGGTAAGGATACTTCAAAGAAAATAACAGCATATCTTTTAAGTGAAATTTGCTTAAATATGCTTTTCCACTTTTGCATAATTTCCTCTTTCATGTCACACCTAACCTGATTTATCCTAAAATGAAGTCATTTCTTTTATATTTCACTGCTTGGGATGTTACCAGAAACATAAATTTTACCTCCCAGAACAATAACTCTTCCCAGAGACAATCCTGTCCATCATCCTTTCTGTTCGTAGCAGTCTCTCCTGGAGCCTGACAAGCTCATAATCAGTAGCTGTATGATTTAGAAGAGAAAACATTGCTTTAATATCAAAGATAATGCATTCCCAACCTGGCACCATACGTACAAATTATATGCAAGTTTGTCACCATATTTTGGGTTTTTGTACTAATCTGTAATTATACACTGCCTGGCCCAAAAAAAGTCACCACCTGGATTTAATTAATCAAATAGGTAAGAGCCTTCCATTGGATAATTCCTGCAGTGATGAATACGTTTCAGCTGCAACAACTTATTTAACCCTAGCTGATGCAGTGAGGAGCTTCTCATTTCTTAAACAACCATGTTGGAAGACACATCCTGTGGTCATGGAAAGGAGGGTCAAATTATTGGCCTGCATCAAGCAAAGAAAACAACTAAGGAGATTTCTGAAACTACTAAAATCAGGATGTGCTGGAGAAGACTTTGCGCAGCGGTCCGATTCTCCTATCATCAGTGTAAGATCTTGATTAAAAAAAATAATGCATCTCTGGACACAAATAAATGCTGTGACATTGCAGAAGCTTATTGAAACGATGCCACAGTGAATGAGTGCCATTCTCAAAGCTAAAGGTAGTCCAACAAAATATTAGGGTGTGTGACTTTTGTTTTGGCCGAGGAGTGGATATAAAAAGCTACATTTTGACAAATCCAATTATAATAGAATGAAAATGTTAAAGTATTTAGAATTACAAATGCTGCTGAAGGTACTTACTAGTCATACTCTCCATGTTTGTCCTGGTTACTGTAGTGTAGCTTCCTGATTTATTAGTCTTCCTCTTGCATGTCAACTGGGAACATAAACGTGGTCATGACTAGAGTCAGTAATGCAGCAAAGATCAACATGGTATTTTTCATTAAACTACATTTAGATGACATATAATTCAGTTTATTGCATTGTATTATGGTATAGTCTGATAACACTTATTGACTCTTATTTTCACAAAGCCTGCTCACCATGCAGGTCAGTCATTTATTTACCTTATAGATTATATAAAGGATGTAAAGGAGGATCCCAAAGCCATATATTGGTATCACTTGAGCCATCAGGTTGTGCTTTTTGCCTCGTCCGATGCCTTTTACTTTTACTTCAACACTGTGTGTCAGCGAATACGAAGTGTCGACACCCCACTGGTCGGGGTCCGCTGGTACTGACAGTTGATGCATCACAGGAGGGTAGAACCCAGGTCCAACTGGAGGAGACAGAAATCAGTCGATCAATCATTTATTAAAGCTAACGTATCCTACAAATATCCACGTGGAGAGTCCATCTTCGAAGGGTAACTTTCATCTAATACCGTGGCTCAATTATTTTCACTGATGAGTCATTGGCAGATTATTGTTTGGATTCACTGATCAATCTTATGTATTTACAATTTTCAACAAAATTTGAATTTCCCAGAGACCAAAATGATATCTTGTAATATTTTTAAAAATCTATATATTACTAGTTACATTATACTTTTTCATGTACTCTTGACATTACCTGGATGTATCATCATTGATGCTTCCTGGGGTCAGTAAGTGTTTCAGGGCTTTCAGTATCAGACACGCTCACCTAGACAACCCAGCCAGGGTTGATCAAGCTCTGGTTTGTGTCCCGGTAAAGGTACTAAACCATCCACAGCTCTCCTCTCCTGATCCACATCCACCCTGAAGCAACTTCTGCTGCCTCTGATCAGCTCCATGGCCCTTCACTTATCATAGAAGCATCAGCTCATTTCAGCTTTGCATTGTTCATGTCAGAAATGAATTATACAAGTAATAGGAGTAAACTGAATATCACTGAGTTATTTTTAATTGCAATCAAATTGTGTCTCAATGAATGATGTGATTCTTTGTTATCAGCTCAAGACAGGAGGGGGTTGAAACAATTCTTCATTTCTGCATTTTCTGCAACACAGTAAAAAACTGAAAATTCTTTCTAGAGTTTATACTCATTATTTTCTAGGCGTGATCATATTGTTTACATTTCACCTATTTACACATAGGTGTCGCTGTTTCGTGTTAATTAACTTAAATTCACAATTGTTTTCAGGTGAAAGTGACTCTTCCTCTACGCGTCTCTTTACCCAAACACACCAGACAGGTAAACCAGTGACGTCGAATCATCCACGTGCTTGTCTTGGCCCTCTTTAACCGGCACTACATGTCAAATCGTTGTTATACGTTTGAAATTGTTGCGCAAAAAACAATAGCCATCGTTTTCACGACGTACTGTTCTAAAACAGTCGCCCCAACATTAGAAGTCCAAACACGCGTCCGTTTGGTGGCCAAACAAGCATGTTGGCCTGATGCCACTCAGCAGTTACAGATGGAAACTGGCCACCAGACAACCACTGAAGGAAATACTTCTTTGCCTTAACTGTGGATTAAAGAAACATACGACTGCAGACAAGAGTCCCTGTTTGGAGTAGTAAGGTAGGAAACTGCGACATTTGTTTGTTTGTTACACTTACGCACAAGGACGCAGATCAAAGCACGGTGAGGAAATACTGAGGGAAAAGGGATTTATCAGAGAAACAAGCGTTATGATGTGTGCAAGTGACATTTCTAACGTTTACTTTGCTTGATTTGTTTGTTGGTCAGCATAATTGGTTTGGTCATAGAGTATTTCTGGTCAGTGTGTGGTTCTTGTTTCGGTGGATTTTGAAAGCAGCTTGATTCTTGGTTGGCAGACAAGTTGCTTTTAACTGAATCAGCTTCACACAATAAACTCAACGCAAATGCGTGTTAATACGAGGCCGTGATAAGATGTAATGAAACTCATCAAATCAAACTATTTTCTCATTTTTAAAGTCAAAACACTACCCCCACATGCTAACAAAATTGTATTTTCAGCATTAGGTGATGTACAGAATAAGAGTTGCCTACTTTCTAGAAATCTTGGACACTGCTGTAACTCGCAGTCACTCCACTTTCTCTGCAAATGGCTCATTCCTCTTGTAAGAATATCCTCTTAGTCCAAGCAATTTAAAATAGCATTCTAGTTTTGACTGCAATTTTTTTTACACACAGTATCATAATGACTTATGGTGTGAACTTTCAGAGCTTCTTTATGCATTTTTGGTGCAAAAATGTGAATAATTTCCGAATATTCTGGTTTGTTTGTGGTCAACTGACAAACCTCTGTAAATTTATATCTAATCAGATGTGTCCCTGTTGTGATGACTGATCCATTTTGACAGCACCTCCAGATCTCTGCTTGTCAAGATGTTGAACTGATATCTAGTTAAGTCCAAAACGGGCCTTTCCATCTCAAATCATCACATTTTTAGAGCAATTTCTGCTCCACTATCTCTGATATGCCTGAATTTTTATTGCATCAAATATAGATATTTATAAAGATATGAGAAATTTTTAACAGTTTTTAAAATAATATTTTATTGAAAATTGCACTTCAGCCCTTTTTTTGCACATTGAAATTTGAGGCTATGTTTGGTTGATGATATATGAGGTACTGTTAAACATAAAGGCCTGAAATTTTCACAATTCTTTCTAATTTTACCATTGATTGGAGACAGGTAGATCAAGTCATGTCTGATTATGGGTGAGTTGAAATATGTAAAAAAAAAAAAAAAACAACAACAATGTTTTATTTCATAAAGTACCTGGTCACAAAGCTGAAAAGAAAGCTATTTTCATTTTGTAGCTAATTGAGCAAAAGTTTGGACACACCTTCTCATTAAATGTTTTTTCTTTATTTTCATGACTATTTACATTATAGATTCTCACTGAAGTCATCAAAACTATGAATGAACATTTATGGAATTATGTAGTAAACAAAAAAATGTGAAATAAGCCAAAACATGTTTGATATTTTAGATTCTTCAAAATAGCCACCTTTTGCTTTGATTACTGCTTTGCACACTCTTGACATTCTCTCCATGAGCTTCATGAGGTAGTCACCTGAAATGGTTTTCCAACAGTCTAGAAGGAGTTTCCAGAGAAGCTGAGCACTTGTTGGCCCTTTTTGCCTTTTCACTCTGTGGTCCATCGCATCCCAAACCATCTCAGTTGGGTTTAGGTCAGGTGACTGTGGAGGCCAGATCATCTGATGCAGCATTTCATCATTCTCTTCTTGGTCAAATAGTCCTTACACAGTCTGGAGGTGTGTTTGGGGTCATTGTCCTGTTGAAAAATAAATGATGGTCCAACTAAATGCAAACTGGATGGGATGGAATGTCACTGCAGGATGCTGTGGTTGCCATGCTGGTTCAGTGTGCCTTCAATTTTGAATAAATCTCCAACAGTGTCACCATCAAAGCACCATCACACCTCCTCCTCCATGCTTCACGGTGGGAACCATGCATGTGCGAAGCATGTCTTCTGCTTCGCACAGAGACATGGCGGATGGAAGCAAGGATCTCAAATTTGAACTCATCAGAGCAAAGCACAGATTTCCACTGGTCTGATGTCCATTCCTTGTGTTTCTTGGCCCAAATAAATCTCTTCTGCTTGTTGCTTTTCCTTAGTAGTGGTTTCTTATCAGCTATTTAACCATGAAGGCCTGATTCACACAGTCTCCTCTGAACAGTTGATGTAGAGATGTGCCTGCTACTAGAACTGTGTGTAGCATTTATCTGGGCTCTAATCTGAGGTGCTGTTAACTTGCAATTTCTGAGGCTGGTGACTCAGATGAACTAATCCACAGCAGAGTTTATTCTTGGTCTTCCTTTCCTGGGGTGGTCCTCATGTGAGCCAGTTTTGTCGTAGCGCTTGAAGGTTTTTGCAACTGCACTTGGGAATACATTCACAGTTTTTGCAATTTTCCAGACTGACTGACCTTCAATTCTTAAAGTAATGATGGACTGTCGTTTCTCTTTACTTAGCTGATTGGTTCTTGCCACAATATGGATTCTAACAGTTGTCAAATAGGGCTGTCAACTGTGTACCAACCTGACTTCTACACAACACAACTGATGGTCCCAACCCCAATAAGAAGGCAAGAAATTCCACAAATTAACCTTGACAAGGCACACCTGTGAAGTAAAAACCATTTCAGGTTCTACCTCATGAAGCTCATTGAGAAAAGGCCAAGAGTGTGCAAAGCAGTAATCAAAACAAAGGGTGGCAATTTTGAAGAATCTAAAATATAAAACATGTTTTGACGTATTTCACACTTTTTCCATGTGTTCATTCATACTTTTGATGCCTTCAGTGAGAATCTACAATATAAACAGTCATGAAAATAAAGAAAAACCTTTAAATGAGAAGGTGTGTCCAAACTTTTGACTGATAGAGTAAATAATATGATTTTTTGCCTTTGAAAATATTTGATATATCACTCTAAAATGTCACAAATAGCATTTTAATTATCCATTGTTTCTGCAATGTTATGTTATATAGAATTGTTTAAATCAAATCGGAGATGGTCAAGCAGAAGGCCCCTCATGATTTAAACTATGATGACCTAATGAAAAACTTATTTCATCTTAAAGAGGCCTTATATTATTCTTTTGCTTATAATTAAAGTCTGTTGGAGTACAGTTATTATATGTGGTCAGTGCCCAAATGTTTTTACATCCAAGTCACCAAACATAGCAGCTGGATCAATGTCATTCCTGACATAAGACTTTATAAAAATAACACGCAGAGCAGCAAGAACTGTTCTTCCAGGTTAGGATGGGATTTTCTAGTTTATCTTATATAGATTGCTGTAGATCTCGACAAACATGTTTAAAGAGATTCAAATGTTCTTCTAGAAATACATAATTTTCATATCAATACAACATATAACATACACTTGTTCTTCAAAATGTGTAATATGCATGTTTTTCCTTTTACCCCTCATTCATTGTATAACATTATGATAATGAACATGTGTGCATGAGGATGGGGCCTGGAGGCCTGGTGCACTTTGCATAGAGTAACATCTGGCAACAACAACAACAGCAGCAGCAGCAGCAGCTACAAAAAAAAGACAGGAGATGGAGCAGGATGGAGATGGATAGATGATGATCTGATAAGCCGCCTTACCCTCAGGCTGCCCCATCTCCTTTTTCCCTCGGGGTAAAAGCATTCTGGGCAGGAAGAGAGAAATGCAGAGAACAGAGCATGATATAAGAGTAACCTTCTGGCAAGTCGTTATAGACATTTTGTCTCAGAAAATGACAGCCATGCGTTTATTTCACTTGAGCAGCAAAGCTAGTATCCACAGATGTCATCGCTCTCATCTGGTGATGTTTCTGCCCAGATTAGACCAGATTAGAGCTGCTGCATTCAAGGGCTGTGTGATAAAATGACTACAAATCCTCAAAAAGGGATCATTTGGCCTTGGATACTAGTGTTATTCTTACTTTTGCTCATTCTTCTTATTATAACCTTCAATTTTGATGGACACAATGTAGGATTCTAGTGTGAGGCTTCATTACAGCCGTAATTCGAGTTTGATAAACATGTCAGACCGATGGCTTTTGATCGAAAGTCCATCACTATGATTTGTGTGTGGGTGTGTGTCTGTGTGTGTGTGTGTGTATGAGAGAGAGAGAGAGAGAAAGAGAGAAAAAAAAAAACAAGCGGACGAAAGGTTGCCAGTGTTTTCAAGGTGTCCTGGTCTCGTTTGGTATTGATCTGGTAAATTCCCTCGGTTAACCTTGTTATTGCTTCTAGCTGACATTTCACATTGGATTTGTCATATTTTGTGGAATGCAGTAAAGAGGTAGTGAATAAGTGGGGAGGATGGATGCATTAACTGTTCTATTTTGTTTGTAGTTGTGAAACTGAGATGGATGAAGATGTAAAAAAAAAAAAAAAAAGTCCACCATTACGATCTGTAAGAATGTTTTTTTTTTTTAGCATTAAGAGTTCAACTTTTAATCAAAAGCAATAAAAACAGCCAAAAACAATCACAAGAAATCAAGAGATTACACCCTCGAGATGCAATCCACCAGAAATATTTTTTACAGCATTGATTGATTATTCCCTGGTGACGGCGTTATTTTAAGAACATCTACAGATTAGGTGTTTTCGATGAGCACTTGAATGCAACATGTGACCTGTCAACCCAGCCTCTCTGCAGACCCTGTTCAGTGCATTTTACAGCAAAGAGCAGCAGATGGCAGTGCAGGCTCAGGTACGAGCCTGCACTCAGCTCAAGAGAGGAGACCGCCTGCTCAGTAACCCAACAGCCAAGCAACTTACAATTCAATCATCTTTAACAGATTTCTACAGCAATCGTGAAAACTAGTAACTAAAGAAGATTTTTTTATTTTCGTTTTCCTCTTCCTCAAACCATGTGCAGGTTTATCACATTGGCGGCTCACTAGAGACGCAACAGCTTATGTGCTTGTACAGTATTAGCATGCAGTCAACTCTAACATGGCATCACTTCATCATCACATGTGGGCCTCAGTATTATAATCTGTGTTAGAAATATATATATATATATATATATATATATATATATATATATATATATATATATATATATATTAAAAAAAAATGATAGTTACTCAATTAGAAAATTATTCAGTTTTTAACTTAATTGCCCACAATGCAAATCAAAGAATGTTAAAAATGGTCTTGTTTCAATTCAAAATGAGACAGTCAATTGAGGACAAACATTAGGAACTGAGCATTAATGAATCACATGACGACGTAGATCTCGATGCACTTTAGTGATTAAAAATCTCATAAGAAGGCTCTACAGTCAGCATTCTACTAACATACTGTGAAATGATGCTGTAATAGTGGTTTTTTTAAAAGTTTTTTGTAGTAGTTGTGTGGGATTCTTCTACTGTCAGTTTTGTATGTAAGAATAACTGGAATAGAGAAAAAAAATAAGGCAGATTTGATTAGAATTTGAAATAGTCATCATTTTTTCAACTATTTATGACATTATGATAAAATACGGTGTATTGTTTTAAATGTACATTACAGTTTAGCACTTTAGCTCAAACATGTATGAACCTTTTCAATACATAGTGCACAACATCTAGGGGTTTAAAAGTAATTCGACAGATACAATGAGGTCAAGTAAATCATTAAATTAAAGATTTTATGGAAAATCCTTTGCTACCAATGTGTATCTGGAGTCACTAAATGCTTTATATTCTCTGTGGTCATGCCCTGGAAGGTCTTTACTGCAGCCACCCTCACCTTGTTGTTGGTTCTCCCTCCTTTGGTCTGGATTTTAACAGGATATCAAGTTATTGACTCTGCCAATCAGCAATATTCCACCTCTTTTTAATTGTTTTGGTCCCTGTTTTGGATAATTTTCTGCTGAGATGTCCTCCTATAAGATTTGCAGCATTTGACTAAATCAGAGCACAGAGAACGCTTCTGTACAGTCCCTCATCCTGTCAGTTCCATCAGTCGTAAAAATCAGCAATAAATGCCAGTCTGTCAGTTCCATTGGCAGCCATACGTGTCCAAATCATAACAGAGCCACCACCATGTTAACAGATGAGTTGGCATGTTTTGGGTCATGAGCTGCTCCAAACGCTTTCCATCATTTTGATAGACGTAGTTTTTTGTTTCAGCAGTCAGTAGAATTTGGTTCAACAGTGCTACCGTTTTCTTTTGGATATTTTTGCTGATTGCCACCTGGCCTCTATGACCAGAAGTTTGTATCTTGTCTTTTGTGGTCACAAAGTCTTCTCTTGATTTCTTCAGCATGCAGCTCATTCCCCAGTTTGACAGACAACTCCATCCCAGTCCTGATGGTAATTCTCAATCAGACAGCTCTGAGCCATGTGCAAGCTCAGTTGTCTTCAGTAAGCCTGAAATGACACACAGCTGCTCAAGAAAGAGTTACTAGTCAAAAAGGATGAAACATTTGTTGATGTTTGTGAGTCCGATGCTTTACAGAGTCATCGACTGCAAAGGATTTTTTGTTCCCCCCAAAAAATATCAAAAATGCTGATTTTGTTTGAGGTCATGTCCAATTATTTTGAACCCCTACATTTTTGGCACCACATATTAAAGGGGCTGCATGTCACACACACATTGATGTAAACCAACTCAAACTACAGCTGTGACACGGTGGTTTAATGCAGTGTCCATTATTTTAAATCAAACTGAAAATGCCACAGAACAAACAAAGAGCCTGAAGAACAAAAATATGCCAAGAACACTGTCCAAATACTTACAGTGAGGCTTGTGTGTAGACATAAAGGGAGTTCAATTCTCATTTTCAGTATTGTGCTTACACACAGCTTTAAGGACTGTTTTTTAAAAGATGGAGAGACATACAGCTGAAAATAATGACAACAAAGCTGAACCAAAGATAAAAAATTAACTCTTATGTACATACAGGAAGAGGTCTCCAATGTAACTACATTAAGTTAAGGTTAAAAAAATGAATTAAAAGCAAGCAGCATTGATCAGCAACATACCGTATAATGTACTTACACACGTCAAACTGTTATCAGCAATACAAAAGCACAAATGTGCAGAGTGCAAAGAGTGCTGGAGTAAATACTGAACAGACATACACAAAGGTCAATACTATAGGTGGGACCTAGGAGACTTATTAGCAAAGACCATTGCAGAGATGATCCCACATGCATCTTTCATTGAAAGAACCAGCTTGCAGGATTTAGTAGCCTTTAGTGGGAAGCTTGCAGATTGCAACTATCTGATTATCCCTCCATTTACAAGTGTACAGGAGAACTTATGGTGACTTCAGTGTTTCAGTGTTTGGTTTGTCCATTATGGGCTACTGTAGAAACATGCCGGCACAATAAAGAGTGCTCATGGAAGAGGAGCGGCCCCCTGTGTACCTACACAGGCTCATTCTAAGCTAACGAAAACAACAAATCATAATTATGAGTCAGAATGCATTCATTAAAACATGATTATGAATACTACATTCCAATTCTTCTAAGATCTCCCTAAAACCTCCACACCGGTCCTTTAATGAAGTGTCAAAGCTTTTTTGAACAGCGATCAATGTGTTAAACCCTGCAGAAGTCGGATAAATAATTGATTGTATACATATTTTTTTACCTTGTGCTTGCACAAACATAGCGGATTGTTAACCTGTTTGGCTGCTTATTAAAAAAAAAACTATTGAAAATACTGCTGAAAGGTGCTGCTGAAGAGGTGTTGTGCAGCCTACTGTGCCAACAGTCTTGGAAAGAATTTAGGCATGATTTCAGAGACATTGTAATGAATTAAACATTTTTAAAGAATACTTTGCAAACCTATCACGTACAACAGTTTTAATCACAGATCAATGACTTTCCAGTATTGTTTAGCGTGCAGATTTTTTTCTTTTATTAGCTTCAGATGTTGTGCTCCTGGATTTCTTTATCATATCCCTCCCATTCTGAGCAGACAAATATGAAAGAATTATGATTTTAAGATGTACAGTGTGTTTGGTCAATTTTCATAGTCTATCTGTGTATTATGTATGACTAACTGAGTACTTTGTGCCATTATTATTATTTATTGTACGATGATTGATGGTAAGTGTAAAGACACAGTGCTGTGTGAAAGTTTTACGCTAACAGTAACATTATGATGCCATCTGTAGTTTTTAGTTAAAGAACTTCATACATTTAAATACAAAAAAGTATAAAACTGCCCTTTGTATTTAGATGAAATTGCCACATTTTGTGAGTAGATTTAGGTTGACTCAGATGTTTCTGTCTCTTTGTGTAATCCCATGCTGACAAACTGCGAGCACTAGCATTAGCAGCCATGCTGGATAACAAGCCTCTAGTGATAAATTTCAGCTACGGAGAGAATCACGTTATTGATTCAACAGTAAATATTTTGGCGTGATAACAAAACAGAATTTATTTTATGTAATATTTAAACCAAAACTGAATATAACATAACCAGCTGAGCCTTAAAATAAGAAGTCCCCTATAGAGTTTTCTCATGAACAAACATCTGGTTTACATCCAAAACATACTATGAGTAACCTTGAGGTTTAACAGATGTGTTCTATTCACTTCCTTCCTCATTAACGGTATTAAATGCATATTATGACCATTACTGATAGTGATCAACACAAATAAAAAAAATATTGCGAAGATATTTTTCATTATAATGCCCAGGCCCAACTTTGGCTGCATTTTTGGGGTCGATGTCATGCTGCAGAATCCATTTGTTACCGATCAAATGCCTTCTTGTGTGATCGTGTGGTTGATAAGAATCTCAGCATCTAAAGCTTTTGACGTCTTAACCCTTAAGACGAACCAGCTCTGAGATGCAAATATCTTGAATATACTTCTCTGTTTTTTGGTCACACTTCTGGAATAACTTATTTATTGCAGATTGCTTATATAAATGAACATTATCCTCGTTTAGGGTATTGGATGCTGTGTGGACTTCCCCAAGGATCATCTCTATGTCCAATAGATGTTATGTATAGGTGACTGCATGGATATGCTGTCAGTGTTCTTTATCATGCAGATGATATGCAGCTCCACCTATTATGTAATTCTCAAAACCCACAGGGAAGTGACTGTCATTAGAACCATCCCAGAGACTTTCAGAGGTGGATTGCTTAATATTTTCTCACAGCAAGATGCAAATGATGCTGAAATATTTGTCGTTTATAATGAAAATGGAAATGCATACATTTTTTCTTCATTTACTCAAACACAGAGTTATCAAATACTGCACAGCACCTGGATGCTTTTTACCACAGCACCCGCCTTGACAGCCATTTTAAAACAGTGCAGGATTAAATGAATTATTTCAGAAATGATGAAGCTCTTGTCTTCATTTACTCTTACTTGTCCAGATGCATCCGCTACATATTCATCTGGTGTAAAGCCAACACCACCACTAGCTACCTTTAGAATTGATTTTACTCATTATAGCCATCGCTATATTGAGAAAAGGTTTTGTTTCTCTTTGTTTGACGTACTTATGGTGACAACTGCAGCTGGCCGCATGAATGATCCAGAGTGATTTGCTAATTAGAAAGCTGTTAAAATGTGTCTGTTGCTTCGTACCCTGGTGGAATGTGTATCTTTGAACAGCTATTTTTGGCTGACTTGGACACCCTGCCTTTTGTTTTTTCTAGTGGTAGAGGGAGATGTGTCAGGCCTGTAGCTGGCTAGGTGAGAGGAGTACCTGGGACACCTCTATTTATTTTATCTTTAAGATGTCGATCTTCAAGTTCAGCAAGTTGAGCACAGCTCTTATACACTCCAAGTTGGAGAAGATGTCACTGTAAGATTGGGTGTGGTTGGCATAACAAGTTATTTAACTTTTCTGAAATGGAGACTTGGGAAACAGCTAATCAAGAAACTTGTTAGATTCATATTATACCAACATTGAATTCTATCTATCTATCTATCTATCTATCTATCTATCTATCTATCTATCTATCTATCCATCCATCCATCCATCCATCCATCCATCCATCCATCCATCCATCCATCCATCCATCCATCCATCCATCCATCCATCCATCCATCCATCCATCCATCCATCCATCCATCCATCCATCCATCTCTGTCTTCTCAATATTCACCTGATGCAGCCTGTGGGTCTGAAATGCCATTTAACCTGCAATATTTCTAAAGGCCAGCAGGGGGCAATTCCCCTGCCTGCAAAAGAAGTTCAGTTGTATAGAAATCTATGAGAAAATGACCCAGCTTCTCACTTGATTTGTTATCTAAGTAAACATTTTCCTCTGAAGTGTATAGTTTTTATTGCTAGTCCCAAGTCTCCATTAGTACAACATGGTGTTTATTAACTAAACTATGTACCTATTTAGAGTAAAACAGATGATAACGTAAGGTATGATTGAGGGAATGACTACCTTGTGATTGACAAATGGCTACAGTTGGGTAGTGTGTAGTGTGCTTTAGTTGTCAGTCAGATCTAGCGCTCACTCAATGCGCCCAGTTTCAGAAGACCATGAATTTTGACTTGAGGTCTCTAAACTGTCTAAGAAATGTCCAGCTTTTATATACACTGTTTGGTCAAACGCATCAAAAATCTTGCTTAGAGACAGAAATCCATATTTTGCATTGTTCCATGCTGGATATTTTTAATCAATTCCATTTTACACTATACAGCAATACAACACGTAGTGTGCATGTTGTCTGCTAATCAAAGCCTGAAGCCTGTATCTTTTCTTGTCAGGTCATTCTTAGAAATACATTTCAGATTAGAACCAGTGTGCTTATCTTGCCATACTTTTCGGACTATTTTGACAGTAAACTAAATTAAAAGCAGTAAATTGACAGCCCCAACAGCACAGTATTGAATTGTTCAAACAGTAAGAAGGCTTAGTGCAGTGAGTTTATTTCAGTGGTAGTGTTGAAATCATAGTTGGTTTTTCTTCAGTGTTCTGACTGGCATCTAATTTTTGCAGCCATGTAGGGTTTCATTTCAGTCAAACAATGGTTGTAGACCTTTTCAATCTTGGACTGTGACCTGGTGACCTTCATGTGACAGCTCCGTTTGCTGACCATGAGGCAGGCAGGGGCATAAAGTGACTATCTGAAAAAATTCTTAACTCCTGCAAATCCACCGAATGGTAAAATTATCACTAAAAGAGATATTGTCATGACAGAACATATCATTTCCATTTCCCCGTATTAAAAATATTGGAACATTTTAGTCTATGTTCAGTGTTCAGATACTTGGGATACTGCCTTGTGACTTAAAAAAGAATCCTGTATCCCACAATACAGCTGAAAATTCTGTCATAGCTGGCATGGTTGAACGTTATTGGCCATGCCATACACCCTCTATAAGCTTTTAATCCTAGGAAACAAATATGCATTTGTGTACCCTCTCTGGATGAATGGATTATAGATTATCGCTGCCAACCAGCATATGATGCCAACAGAGATTATGGCTGCTGTATGTTGAATAAAGCGGATACCACTGTTCGGGAAATTGTGGCGCCATGAACTACTTCAAGGTAGTATGGACGTGCTGCAGAATTTGACACATAGAGGGTATTAGGGGTTTTAGCTGTAGCTCTTTTTCATAACGGCCTGGTATTTTAGAGACAGTTGAGTTTCGAATTGCCATTTTCACCCCTGCTCCCTGTTTCTGTTTTCTATTCCTATTATTCCAGGCAACTCAGCTGTGAACTGGCTCAAAATGTATTTCCATATTTTCCCATAATTGCAGCATTGTTGAAATAAGACTTTCATCGTTCTCATGGAAACCCCTGAGTACACATCAAGCTGTGCAATTACTCAAAAAATAAAACCCACTAATGTCAGAGTGGTGAAAATATCAGAGTGCACTCCCATTCCCAAAATCCAGCTGGGAAGTATTAAATTTTGAATTTGACCACGTGCATATTCACAGCCACAAGCTCTTTAAAGAAATGACATACAGACTGTTGGCCCATTTTAGCTGCTGCCTTTGATGCTTTGTCTTCTTTTGGTGATGCTATACTGGAGGTATGTCCAATTCACTCTGCACTTGGCTTTTATCTGTTTACTGTGCCTCTCTCTTATCAAGCCTTTAATTGCTTAATTATTCTTCATTGGGCTCAATTAAAACACAATGGACTCTGCTGTTGTAAAAGTCAACTATTTCTGCTCTTGCACAGCAAGTTATATAAAGAATGGGAGAGATAGGCTGTTGCAGTTGGCCTTCTATTATGTACTTGGAATAAATGAGATTCTGTTATTCTTTGGATGAAAGTCTGGCCTTTCTGATTATTATGCTAACAGAAAAATATAACATTGACTTTTATAAAATGTTCTGGCTCCTCGAGTCGAGTGAGGAATAGATTCACATACATGGCAATCAACGCACCTTACCCAAACAAAATTACTTTTTAGAAATAGAAATCGTTTTCTTTCTCTATTCATGCAAGTGATTTGTTGCGCAATGTCACCTTACGCAATAGTAGCAAAGCAGGTTTACATCAGTTTTTTTTCCTCTCCTCCCTGTGCCTCTATCTAAATCAGTCAATTTATTTCCAAATTGCATGTCGAGTGTAGGAGCAAGGGCTTATGGCAGTATATTAAATCACTGCACTCCTACAGTATATATTTTGAGAAGGTTTAATTTTTTTCCCCCTCTTTTTGCTGATATTGATGGGGATGCACCTGGCTTTGAGTGTCATGAAGGACACACTGTCACAAATTTGAATCTTGTATATTCATAGAAGAAAGACAGTTGTGAAAAGTGAATGAAGTGGATTAATGGAGTCGAAACATGTTTTACAATATGGGACAGACCTTGACTGTCTTTTAGTTGTATGGTTGCCAGTCTGCACACTTTAATTTATTAGTAACAGAAGGACAGACACTATCACTAAGGGATGCAATTTAAATTTGTGTTGCCTTTATGGACTGTCATGAACAAAACACGCACGCTTCTTTCTGTGGAGAATTTGAATGGGAGCCCTTTCTGATGAATGCACATAGACAGCACAATACCAGGGCCCTGGAACAAGCTCACACAAATGGAATTGCGGTTGTTTTTAATGTTGTGCCTGTGTTTTTCCTGATATGACTAGCAAGAATGTCTGTTGTGAAAAAGATCTATTGCTTTGTCTGTAAAATATCATAAAATAATGAAAAATGTCCATTGCTAGTTCATTAAGCCCAAAGTATCATCATCGGCTATTACTACAATTTCAAAAAATCCCTTTTTTCTATGTGCATAAACGGTTTTAATGTTCATTGTTTACTCTATTTGATGTATTCATACGATAAGGACTTTTTTGTGGTCATTTGGAACAGCTATACACCCTGCTTAAATGTCAAATGATTCAAAATTGTAACACCTTACAATGATTGCATAACTGCTAAGTTTGACAGTATAGTATCTGCTCTTACGTGAAATTAAAAGCAGCTTAGATTTGCCATGTGAAAAATGCAGGCCTCCAAGTAGGAATGTGGTGCATCAACAGTTGGTACTGAGACTCAAATCTTTTATTTCCTTCAAACTTACCACTTTTATTTCTGATGACAGACTCAATCTTCTTCAGCATGGAGTATACCACATTTCTGGGGAAATGTTCTGCCCTTCTTCAGAGGCTTATTTTTTCAGCTGTTCCATACTGGAAGGGTTCGTGTTGCTCTGTGTTTCTCTTTAAAATACCTGCAAGGTGCTCTGATGCATTCAAGTCAGGCAACATACTTGTTCAGGTCAGAGCTTTTGCCTTTTTCTTCTTTAGAAACTCTTGTGTGGTTTTGGCATTGTGCTTCAGATCGCTATCATGTGGGAATACTCCTCTTCTGCCAAGCGTCTGCAGACTGAGAGTCATCTTGTCAGCCAGTATTTTGGTATAACCACAGGCATTCATGGGGCCATCTGTAAATATCACATCCCTAACAACATTTGTACTCATGCAACCTCTTTTCATCACACTGCCACCTCCAAGCTTCACTGCCAGGACTAGACGTTCACTGTGGAGGTGCAAACATTTTGGACCCCATCTGAACCGAACAGTTTCACCTTGCAGGGCTCCAGACTAACTTTTTTTTCCTAGGAGCACAGTAGCCCCTAACTTAAAATTTTAGGAGCGCAAGCAGAAAATTTAGGGGCACACATCAAAATTGGCTTGCAAAGTAAATATTCACATTTCCTCTCATTTTCATTGTATTGCTGATAAATACTTGACCAATAAATGCAGAAACTATAATGTTTTCAATTCACATTTTATTGTGCAGCAGTTGACACAACAGAACTAGAAAAGCACTCAGAGAGCGCAGTACTCCGCCAAGGCTGCTCAGTTGACGTATCATTTCCGACGGATGAAATCTTTAATAAAAAATGACTTTGTGCTGAGCACAGGCATGTGTTATGCATGTGCAGGTTATGTATGGATACAGAATTGCATTTAAATTACTCTAATAAAGGTCTGTTGATCAGTTCATCACTTTTTCTAAGCCTTTGTTTTGCTAGTGTTAAAATAACCATTCCCTCCAGGCTTTTATTTTGAAGGCGTATTTTTAATGGTACAGGCTTTTATTTTGTCAACATTCTAGCGGCACAGGAAGTGTTTATCTAAAAAGCGGTTTCTTGACATGACGAAGACGCTGCCGAAAAGTCCGAAAATTCACGTTAAGATGAAAGAAAATGGTTCCATCTGTTGCTGTCTAGCAAAGGATGTGTCTAAACTTAGAAACACCTAGCTGGAATGGAGACAAGCTCTTATGGTGTTTCTTGAAGGACAGAAAGGTGAATTTGTGTTCAAAATAAGGCTGAAGGCTGAACGTAAATAAAGACTGAAACGTCAGGAGCTCCACTGTCGTTTGCCCCCCGTCGTCACACACATCATCCCGCCTTCTTCTTCTTCTGGAGTTAATGTCGGTTAGCTAACCAGCTCATTTGCATATTACTGTCAACTACTGGGCTGAAGTGTGGAGCAGAAGTTTGTCAGCAACAAAAAAATATTCAGTAATAGTTTTTAAAAATCCACAAATTTACTGGTCGCACGTGCGCGAGTAAATGAAACTCACACGTTCTCAAATTTTAGTTCCAAAATGTCTGACTAGCATCTAGTTTTAGGGGCATTCTAAGGCAGGGCTCAGTCTGGGGCCCTGCCTTGGTCTCATGTGAGCAAAGAATACGCTGTCAACATTCATCAAGCTTATTTTAGGGCTCTGTAGTCGCGGTTTTCTAAACAGCAAGCAATGGTATTTTTCTTGCATACCATAGAAGTTGACATTAAGCAAATGGCCATGACACTGTGTGAGCTGTCACAGACACTTCAATCTCCACTGATAACTGCTGTTCCAGGTCTGAAGCTCTTGCCCCTCTGTTTTTTAGAGCTAGATTGCGGATGTAGTCGTCGTCTGAGGCGTCATTATGTAAGGACGACCACTGTGGTTATTATTAGGGTTACTATAGCTCATTCTACATCTGTCTCGCAATCAGATTTTTCATTTCCTCCGACAATCCTTTTCCATGTGGAGCCATGATGCAAACATGCAGACAGACACAACCCACAGGTCCAAAGTTAAGAATGTTCTGGTGGTCACAGGCCATTTTATTACTATGCTCATGCAGTCCAGCTAAATGGAAACCATAAGTCTACTCCACTTTTTTCTAACTTGTGTGTTAGTTATCACAGGTGTATTTGTTTTTGACACGTTACATTTCTACTTTGGGGTCTGTGTTTTATATTTTTAGTCTCTCTAAAAAATAGTTTTTGATCCTTCGTCAGTTGAAACACTGCTTGTTGAAACAGAAATATGCAGTTTTGCAGTTTGGACAGTTAAGTGATATTTTACAGGTATGTACTCGATGACACATTGTACAAATACTCTTTAATGTCTCACTTGAATAACCTTTGCTAGCATCTCTTTTCCCGTGGTTTTGTATTTGTAATTGGGTGTTTGTAATTCTGTGTTGAAATGATTTAGGTTATTTTGTACAATTCAGTATCTTTGCTCTACCTCGGGCTGTTTCACACTAAATCTTTAGTTTAACTGAACTATGTTCCATTTGCTTAGTTACAATTTGTCTGTGCTTGTGAGAAAACTGTTATTCAAACCAGCATGTGAATTAAGGCCAGATTTCTTTGTAAGTCTTTTCAAGTCTTGCAGTTTCCAGGGTGTGGTTTGTTTGTGTTCTGAAAGTGAGCAGACTAACCACAGTATTTGTGATAGTAAATCTATGATTTTAGCATGAATTCACAAACTAAACTTAGTGGTGCAGAACCACCTCTTGCTAATCTACTAGTAAATTTTGAAGTCACTGTATATATTTAATACGTATGTGAGTCAGCGAAAGAGCACAAGAATTCTATCATGGTTAGACTGTCAAAACAATTAAAACTGGGGTTTATTGTGTTTATGTACTTTGTGTACATTTTCAGTTCATTTTGACTGTTATAAAGAGAAATCCTACAGTAACATCCAAATTTTTTTCTCTAGAAGATACCACATTTTCATCCTGTATCAACCTGTTATTCTTAATGTGGACCTGATTTGCAGCCTATTCATGGTAATAAAGCTCACTATGACATGTTTGTTTTGTGAACATTAATGCATTAAACAAAGGCATTAAAGAACAGAATGAAAGCTTTTACTAGAATTGAATTTTCCCATGGGCTGCACAGTGGCGTAGTGGTTAGCACTTTCGCCTTGCAGCGAGAAGATCCCTGGTTCGCGTCCCGGCTTTCCCGGGATCTTTCTGCATGGAGTTTGCATGTTCTCCCTGTGCATGCGTGGGTTCTCTCCGGGTACTCCGGCTTCCTCCCACAGTCCAAAAATATGCTGAGGTTAATTGATTATTCTAAATTGCCCGTAGGTGTGAATGTGAGAGTGCTTGTTTGTCTTTGTATGTGGTCCTGCGACAGACTGGCGACCTGTCCAGGGTGTCCCCTGCCTTCGCCCGAGTCAGCTGGGATAGACTCCAGCCCCCCCCGCGACCCTAGTGAGGATTAAGCGGTGTATAGATAATGGATGGATGGATGGATGAATTTTCCCATGTGGGTTGTGATGGTGTAAGATGAGATCATGAACCCAGTAGCTTCCTGTGACTTCATATTCATCATTTTGGTTAATGTTAAAACAAACCGTACCACAACTAAAATGCAACAGTGTATCATTTTTTACAGATTCCCCTCCTGATCCATTGGTTTTAATAATAATAATAATAATAAATTTTATTTATAAAGCGCTTTTCCAAAAACTCAAAGACGCTGTACATAAAATACAATAAGATAAAACAAAACTGTTAATTAAAATTTTTAACATGCCGCCAGAGGTTAAAAACAATCCAGAAACTGCAGTGGTTTGATTTATTTGCTGAAATTTACAAAGTTCATTGTGCTGCACGTCTGCACTTCACTTTAAGTATTAAATAGCGGCATGTCTCCCCTGTGTGTTTGAGGCACCTTGAATGCCCTTAACCAGCACTAATAGGAGATAATGATTGGTGCTCAACAAAAAGAGAGATTCATTTTGAATTATTAACAAGTTAACTTTGTAGTGGAGGCGCTTTATCCCTGAGGACAAACAGCCCAAATGTTTGCAAAATATAATTAAGCCGAGGCATCTTTAAATGTCATTGCTGCCTGTGCCATGTTTCAAATTGTTCTGCATCAACAGAATTTAACGAGATGGCTAAGGAATCCATTTCCTGCAAGCATGTGATAAGCCACACATACAGTGGAGCACTTTCATTGATTGCCAAAATAAAGCATTTTGTATGCAAATGGGGGAATGGAGTGGCTAAGCTGATTCAGCCTCATGGACACCAAATAATGGTCTTTACAATTAATACTTTTACATGCTATCCATTGAAAATTTCATCTTCCATTTAGTGGCTCTAAAACATTTACACATGCCCAGAAAAGAAGGGGAAAACGCACTGTGTTCCAATGGATTAATATGAAAGCCAACAAACAAATAAAGCCATGCATCCCCCCCCCCCCCCCCCCCTCCCCCCCAGAGTATTGGTCCCTTTCCTGTCGTCTCATGCTCCTGCACATTTTGGATTAACAGATAATCTTTGAACATGAAGGAAGGTCTGCTAACCCCAAGGGGGTGAGATGTAGTGAGTGAAAGAGAGCACATGATTGGAGGCAGTGCTGCATTGTTTGAACGTAATGTGCTTGTCTTGTTCTTGTAAACATGTGGCTGTTTTTGTAGTGGCGATACGGCCGTAAATACCCCTCCGCCGCTCTCGCAGGTTGTGTTACAGGGGACCCACAGGTCTGAATAGATAAAGGGCAGCGGGTAACATGGGTGTCAAATGGAGAAAAAAAAGACAAAAACCTTTTAACTGTAGGTTCAAGAGAATTTCTGGGACCGGCAAACCACTTGTAGTCAGTTAGTGTATCCGTGGAGCTTGCTGTTAACCTTCAAGGTCTCATCTGTTTAACAAAAAGAAAATCCACTGAACAAAACAACATGAAAAAAGTACAGTTGGATAAACTTCTCCCTGCCTTGATCAGGGGATTTTTGACCAGTTTGTTTCCTGTGTTGTATTTTATATTGGGTCATTTAGTGCTTTATCCTGAATAATGGAGGTAGTATTGTGTCCTGTACTGACCTCTGTCCTTTGTGTTGTGTCCTGCTCACTGCTGTGTAACATGTAAGGCACCACCCATTATTTATTATTGATCACCAGTGCCACATTTTCAAACATTCATCCATTAAAATTCTTTTACATTAACATTACTTGAACATTTAGAAAACAATAATCCAACTCAGATTTGTAACAGCTGTGTTACAAACCAAAGCTACAATCAAAGAGTCAAAGCTGCTAAAAAAACCCCCACATTTTTTGTGGTTTGTATGTTCCTTTGAAATGTAAAAAAAAAACACCACAGTGAACACTATTACTGCTGTTTTCGATGTATGTTCTTTTGCCTTTTTAAAATAATGTTTAGTATCTGTGCTGATTAATTCAGCTAAATTCTATTAATGTATTTCAGTGCATAGATGTAACCTTTCTTAAAACGGTCAAATCGTATCACTTAATGACTGCTTTTAAAACTCTAAGACCTCATCTGCTGTCCCTCTTCATCTCCATTGCACTCGTGGCCTTCACCTCTGCAGCATGCCATTCTCAAAATATGAACCCTTTTTCATTTCAGAGCCAAGGACAGCAGCAAAAACTGTTGACAGCAGTGTTTGAAGTAAATGGGAAAGCTGAGCCCTTCCAGAGTTACTGAAAGGCGGCGAGAGTGCAAGATGGGCAAGAAGTACGATGATGATGGGACTGACCTTCTCATCAGGTGAGTGTGAGAAGGCCTGAGGACAGAATCCCCTCTCTGCTGCCCAGGCTGGAATTTTGTGCTGGAGAAGTGTTTAACTTTCTCAAATCCCAATTGCACTCAGTGGGGAGTGTCCTCTTTCCTCTGCCCACAGGTTTTAGCGACTGCCCTTACGCCTGGGCCCCCGAGGAGGGGGCTGGGCAGCTGAAGGCAGGGGGGGATCAATAGGATGGCCGCTTGTCTGTTTAACAGAGCTAAAGTAAAGCTAAGAGAGAGGGAGTCGGGTGAGATAGTGAAGGCTATAGATATCAGAGCGGGAATTATCCATGACACCTGGGCTCTCAAGCTGCAACCTTTAAGCACATGATTTAGGATCACCTCTATTTGTGGGATAGCCCCAGCACATTCAGCACATTCAGTCCGAGCCATTGTGCTCTGTTGACTCTCACAGCTGAAAGCCATTGTCACTTATTTGTTTGGAGATGCTTTCATTGTTTTCAACCCGCCCCGCATACACTGTTTTAAGACAGGCAGATTTTCTTCTGTTTAGTTCTCTCTTTATTTTCATTTTGTTGTCAAGAAAACATTGGAAATCTCATTTAAGTCATCCTGCTGATCCGTGTAGCTTTCTGCACTGTTAAATTGATGCAAAGCCATTCTTTTTTTCAAGCAATATCGTAAATAGTAATCTCCCGTCGCTGTAAGAATGGTGTCAATAAATGGACATGTTAAGAATAAAATGCAATAGCCTTTTTCTAAAAAAAAATTTACAGGCTTTGCTTCAGACAGATACCAACAAACTCTCAGCTTTCATGCTTTGCCTTACTTTTCAAAAGGGGATAACCCTGGATGAAACTGAAAATGTTGGCTTTCAGAAGGTTGACATTTAACTATTGTAGATATTATGATGGATACAAGAGATGGAGCACGTTAATGGAAAATGACGATGTCACGGTTCATCTTCCGAATTCAGGCAACATTAATCTAACAGCGTTATGGAAAATGCTGATAAAAAATAAATGCAGTGAATATTCGTAACAAGTGGCATCAATTTCGGTTTTGACTGTCAGTGAATGAAGATTTCTTAGCAGATTGCATTATTTACTTTGCTCACAAAATCACAGAGCTGTAAAATCCTTGCTAGCATATTTCTTGGTGTTCTTGATTTCTGAGAGAGATCCCAACAAAGGCAATGTAAATGTCATAGGTTTGAAAAGCCCCATAGTGACAGCTTAGCTTTCATCATACCTACATTAATTAAACTTTGCCTTACCATAGACTTTGACAGTCATTTGTGTATGCATGAGTGCTTCTGTCTCGGCCTGCTTTCAGATGATAGGCTGATGCCGTATGTTGGTGAAAATAGCTTGAAGTGATCTGAATCTTTGAGAAGATGACAGAGGAAGGGACCTACCAAGTTTTTAGATCCTGGGAATTTAATTAAGTAAAGAGCATCAGATTGAGTGGCTAAGAGATGCACAGATAAAGACGTTTTTAAAGGATGAAATGCCTATCAAGTAATGAAATATTGGGATTTGCATTAATTTTCATACTGTCAATTAGTATATGAACTTAAAACTGTAGGCTTCACTATGGTCCAGATTTGTAAGCTTGATAGCATCATTTTCAAATTCTGTTTACTATATATCAGCTGAAATTTCTTTTTGAAGACATATTTGAGAAAGAGATTAAAAAATATATTTTGGAAGAATTGTAACCAAAATACTGCAATGACATTACGGTAGCTGTTGAAATATGAAACCTACATTTCAGTGTGATTCAGAGTGGGAACCTTCCAGAGCAGAGATGCAAACAGGCTTTTGCTCGGACATCTCTTCATCCCATGTACTTGTTGAATAATACATCTGTCTCATGCACAAGGTAACAACAACGAGAGGGCTTGTGTTTACCGAGATGAAACTCCCTATCCTCCACTATGCCCGAGAGAGTTTAGCCTTGATGCATTTTACACCAGCCCAAAAACCTGCGTTGACAAGTTATCTGTGACCTGTGGTGAGAGCGGGAGTGGCTGCGGTGAAAATCAATCTTCCCCTCTCCTCTCGCCTTGAATACCAGCAGAGCAAACAAACAGGCCTAAACAATACGATATATACCACATATCAATTACACTAAATGCCTCAGTATCTATACTTCACTGTCCCAGGCACACACCGGTTACAAGGCACACACGCTGCTGTAAGACGATAATGGTGCTGCATTGTTCCTCACCATCTGGAGGACTGATAAGGCCTGCCTGTGCATAGTTGATAATGAGAACAGGCAGAGGAAAAACTGAGTGTTAAACATTTCCTTGGCCCATGAAAAAGGTTCCATTAAGTCCACTGACCCCAATTGAATATTAATGAGCTAATTAACGGATTTATTGTTATGCGCAATTTCTGGAGGGGCAATTTTTTTCAAGTGCTATTATTTTTTCTAATTATTTTCTGTACTTTTTATAATTGAATCTTTGTAGCTGCCAGCATCCTGTTTGTGCCCTGGCAACAAGAAAAAAGCAGTTGGCATCTGTTTTTCCTTCTTTTAGCTCGCTGTAGCTGTACAACAAAAACAAAACAATGTCCCTTTCGATACAAGTGTGTGCAACATCAGGACCACTCCCCACGCCTCTAGAAACGCAACACGGGTCGCAAAATGTTCCTCTTTAAGTGCACCTTCTTGCATCCGTGTTTTAGAAATTGACAGGGTAAGTGATGTTCAGGTGTTGGATTACAGAAGTGCAATTACTTGGTTTACTGCAGGCTGCATTGCATGCAGGACTTGACAAAGGTTTAAATGGGCAATGACAGCTGGACTTGATAGATAGCATAATCAGCTGATGTAGAGGATGCACTGAAGCAGTCCTCAGTGGACAGCTGCCGAGTACAGCCAGCTTCTGAGAGAGACGGTAACCTTGGGAGGAATGAATACTGATCATTTGTTTAATGGAAACATGGACTGCACCTTCAAGATCCACCAATAGTAAATTGTGCTCTTAATTGTGTGATTGCTATTGAAAATTGTGATTGTAATCGCTCCATTCAGGATTTGCTTTATTTGATTTTACAATGCCCTCAGAAATTCACCTTAAATGCTTTGAATGTTTAGTATTTCCAAATATTGAGCTTGAGTCGGTGCCTCTAAGCTCCTCCCTTTGGAGAGACCGAGGATGTTCTGTAGGGACTACATCTCCCAGCTTTCCTGCAAATGCCTGCAGATCAATGTGGAGCAAAAGAACGAGTGAGGTGCTCTGGTTTGTGCTACTGTCATCCATATGCTGTTGGGTTTTCATGACTCTCTTGTTAAGCTTACAACAGTAGACTGACATTGATGAGTAGCAAACATTAGATGTCCATTTCCTACCTGTTTATGAAATTATAAACATCAAGTGTAAAAAATTCTGCCATCAAATGGGAGTTATCCGAGAGCAGAATTAAGTACCTCTGTTTGAAAGCGATGAATAAGAAGCAGCAGGGGCCAGTCTGATAACCTTTTCGATAACACTAATGTAATTATTATTACATTTTGCAGTCTGCATGTTTGCCTAATTTTGTTTATGGCTGAAACTCAATTCTAGCTTAATAAAACCATCAATTTCTTTTGGTTACTTCACCAATATAACTTAGAGTAATGAACTCATTTTGCTGTTGTATGGAAATTCTGCCTCATTACAATAATTTTGCCTGATTCACTCCGCAGCCAATATTAAGAGTAAGGCCCTACAGTCATAGACTGGGTTATTATGCTATACATCACAAAGTGCATTAGGCTCATAAAACCTGTCAACAGCAAGGTTGGAAAGTTTGTGTGCAGCCCAGCAGGTTAATATATTTCCTTCAAAGACTGACTGGAAGTGTCCAACATATATTGCTGCTTTGCAGAAACCAATTTTCTGTTACTTGGGAATTCCAGATTCAGAACCCATCCCCCTCTTTACACACGTTGCTTTTCCTAAATCATTTCCCTTCAAATCAGATGTGTTGTCTGTCATGATTTCTTTACAGATTGTGGATTTGATCTGTTTGTAAAGTTGAAATCTACCTTTAGATTCACTGGCCAGTTAAAGGAGTGTAGTCCTTTTGCAAGTGGAGATTTTTTTCCCCGAAACATAGAGAAAGCAAGTGAAGTTAAATCAAGTCCAGACACAGCAATGTTTTGTCTTCATAAGGCAAACACTATGGTTCATTCAACCTCCCAGGGTCCCTGAAAAAGCCTCGGTATCCTGCAGCTGGATGCTATATTGACAATTTTAGCCTTTTCGTGAGTTATTTTCCACACCAGAACCCAGTGTATGTTTTGGAACACTTGTTATACATTTAAAAATGTGATGTTTCAAGCTGCAATGTCTTGAACACCAACATTATGGAGGCTCGTGAGATTTAAATAACCGCATGCCGCCGCAACTTTTCAATAGCATTTCATTATCATTTTAACTACATCATTTTAGTGACGAAGCAACTCAGTATTGCAGTTTTTGAACTTGTGTAGGAAATATGCGTTCTATTTGCCTATATCTCACTTCCCTTGATGGAAGCCATGATTACCCACATAGCTGGCAAGTGAGTTGTACTCACACTTATAAAGAACCAAAGTGGGGACAAAGATCAAACAACAGTGCATGGTAATTGTTTTGCAAACTGCATGTCAGCGTGAATGTGCGGCGCTGAAAGAGCGTTCTTTGCACAGCACTTTAAGGCATCAAATGCAGTTCTGAAATAGCTCGATGTTTTTCTTGAAGAGGTAATCTTTTGTAACAATCAATTACGATACATTTCCCCCTTTGTCTAGGCACTAATAGCTCTTGTCTGTGCACATGGTGAGGCACGTCTAGTAAATATACACTGTTTTCCTTTTAAATGTCTTATAATATGCATGGGGAACACAGAAACACACTATGACAGAGGGATTGAGCATTAAAGCTGGAGAAACAATTCAGCTGAGTTTCTCAGTCAAAGAAATGAGAATGGAGCAGTTTGTGGCTTTCCTCCCATTAGCCAGATTGAATTACTGTGTTTTACTTTTAAGGGCCATCTGTTCTGGTTTAATTCATATTTTTTGCTGTTTGCAGACTTTGTAGGACAGAGCTCCGTCGTACACTCCCTCTATTCAGTTCTGTGGTCATACGCCTGCAATGACAACGTGTACCGTATGTTCGCGACCATAAGGCGCACCGGATTATAGAGCGCGTGCATGGTAAAACATACCTGTACTAGCTTAAAACATGCATGCTAGCGTGTGTTTTAAAAAAGGTAGCGGAAGCAAAACTGAGTTCAGTTGTACTTTATTGAAGTATTTAGCAATGTTTTCACGTTGTTTTTTTGATCAATCCTCATTCACAAATCCATCAAAGTCCTCATCTTCTGTATCCGAAATGAACAGCTGGGCTAGTTCTCCATGGAACACGCCAGGTTCCCGCTCGTCATTGTCAGAGTCAGTCTCGTTGCCGTGCGGCTCCTCATAAATGATGCCGGCTTTTGCGAGAGCTCGAACAACAGTGCAAGCAGACACGTTAGCCCAAGCATCCGCAATCCATTCACAAATTGTGGCGTAACTCGCCCGGCGCTGCCTCCCAGTCTTAGTAAAACTGTGTTCGCCATCCGTCATCCATCGCTCCCACGCCGTTCGCAACTTCACTTTGAACGCCCTGTTTACACCGATGTCCAGCGGTTGGAGTTCCTTCGTCAAGCCTCCCGGAATGATAGCAAGCTCCGAGTTCATTTGCTGCACTTGGTTTTTCACAGCGGCTGTGAGATGGACGCGCATGGAGTCACAGATCAACAGGGACGGTGACGCCAAACCCATGTTGTTTTGCATAATGCAAATACCGGCACTATATACCAACTGGGGGCGTGCCTTTAGCGTCTTCTTTCACGCCCACACTTCCCCCTTTAACGTTCTCATACTGTCCTCTGCTATGTCCTCCTTTTCTCTATATAAGCAGCGTGTCAGCAGGAAATGCTCTCAGTCAGTCAAGCGGAGCTCATCAAAGTCATACAACAACATTTACACATTTTGGAACTCGGTGCACACATAAGGCTTTATAAGGCGCTCCGTCCATTTTGGAGAAAAATGTAAGACTTTTAAGTGCGCCTTATGGTCGCGAAAATACGGTAGGATCCTTCTAAAGGTCGCCAACTACAGGACAGCCAACACATGCGCCATGCAGCATGTGACATAAGAAAGTATGTCCTATTTTCCTTTCAGATTCTGAAGGATAAAGATGCATAGATGCTGTATAGAGAAAGAGACAGCATTGTGGTAAGACGGATAAAGAGATATAGTTCACTCAAAGGCTGCAGTGTAAGAAGCCTCATATTGAATTGCAATGTGAAAAGATTATTGAAATGCCAGAGAGTATCTGAATGAGCCGAGAGACCTGACACTGCTTTATCATCGGTTACTTACAACCCTACAGATTGACTTTTTTTTTTTTTTGGTCATCCACACTTGCACAAGCAAAAGAGTTCTCACTTGCACATTGAGGGAAAAAACTCACACCAAACATGATATTTGAGCTGACAAAATGTATTGATATTACTCAGATACACTAAAAGGAAGTTTGTCAACAGTCTTCCTGGCCCTTTGTCCTTCCTGCATCCATTTCCTCACACTTGGCAGAGCATCAAAGGACTTCAGTGGTGGGTCTTCAGCAGACTCTGACATCATTCTTGATTCTCCATAGAGCAGAAAAGCCCCTCATGCTGGAGCTGAGTTTGGGAGGATGAGCTTCACCTTCACAAGGTTTAGCTTGCCCTAAAATAAACAGAAACAAAATGGTGAAAGATGTAATTTTTTTTTCAGTTACTTGAGGCTGTAAATAGTTTTATGGTAAGTACAAATAAAAGTAATAAATCTTTCTTTATGTGCCACATTCATGGATTAGAGTGGTATTGTTCCTTTGCCAAACTCAGTCCTCACACCCAGTCAATCACAAAAGAGACTTTCAAAGAAATATAATGATGCAAAAGTGTCACACTGATGTTTTGTCACTGTCTGTCCTGAAATAGTGCAATGCCAATAGATAAAGATAATATACTCAAAGAATTGACATTTTGTAGTCATTGCCAGCTATATGGAAGAAGTAAGTACACCCCAACATTCATCACACTTTCAAATCCATAAATAAATTAGAATTAGTAGTTCTAGTTTTGGTACCAATAATTGCAACCTCCTGTTATTCCAATCTTCAGACCTAAGGCCTTCAGACAAAAACAGTTGTGGGTGCCTATGAGCCTGGCAAAGGATTTAAAAAGATCTTCAGATAGTTGAAAATAATGTACTGAAACACAATGCAAAGGCTGGCTTCTCCTAATATGTCCCAAAAGCCCCCAAAATTCTTTGGATATACTTTTTCATGACTGTATAGCAAATTAGCCTTATTGGTCTACCCCCTCATCTCCCCTCTCACTCCAACCAGTCGAGGCAGATGGCTGCCTTCCCTGAGCCTGGTTCTGTTGGAGGGTTTTTTCGTTCTTCTCGTTAAACATTCTTTTTTTTTTTTTTTTTTTTTTTACCCCTATTTTGATTCCTTCCCACTGTTGCAACTGCTTGCTTAAAGGGAGTCGAAAGGAAATTTTGGATTGTTGGGTTCTCTGTTTAAAACTCGTTAGGTCTTTACCTTATTGTGTTAAATGCTATGAGATGACATATGTTGTGAAAATGTACACTGCTGTGTACAGACCAGGATCACTGTCTGTTTCATTCTTTCTGGACAGTCAGGGTCCTGGACACATGTGGTAGTCATCGTGTATTTTGCTCTTTTGGCTTGACAACTTGTGCTTAACTCTGATTCAAGGTTCTTGAGCTGCTTTTTAAACTTGGGACTAGAGGTACAGTTTCCAGATCAAATTCAGTGTTTTGTAGACCCAACCAGCCTTACTCTTGCTCTCATTTTCCACACACAACATCCAGGGATAGTAACCATTGCTGTTCAAAATCATAATCTCATACAGTTGTTGTATCCTATTGATTGGGATTTTATTTAAAGATCAGTTCAGTCATTAGAAAGTATAGCAGTACACTTAGAATTACTTACTAGTGAATCATGGTGGGTAACACGTGTTCTCCTGCTACCCCTGAATATGGACAGCGACCTCTCTCCTGCTTCCAAGATTAACTGCTGCACCATCTGCTGTCATTGCCACTGTTTTCTCCAAACCCTCCTGGCACTGATCACCCAGCTTTTGTTGCATCATAGAGTCCCAGAAGAACAATGATTCAGTTTTTAGTGTTACCCTGGGAATTCTTGAAATCTATGGGGGGGAAAAAAACTTAAATTTCTCTTTTTGAAAACCTAATGACTGGAAAAGCTACATTCTACAGAACACCACAGGCTATATGGTGCAAAATGACAAATAGCCTTCAGCATGTGCATGTTTCACTTTGATGTGCTCTACTGATATGTTTCTTATTTTTCTGAAATGTAGAATCACTAAGATACCACATTCTTTAGTAGTGACGTCTTTATCACCATCTGCTATGATGGCAGAATCTATTACTTTCTCTGACTGTCCACTGACTTAGGTCCATATTTCTTTATTAGGCTTGGGATTGGCTCAGATTTTGTCCACAGCTCATATTATTTTCCCATCATATATACAGTTTTGAATTCAACTGCTTTTGAGATGTTACTAAACTGATGAACTTGCTCTGCGGTGCCATGCATGTATCTCTAAATTTGCAGTGTTGCTAGTTCTCCCTCTATTTCACAAGGGAACTTTGCATGAAAGTTTCTGACTCGATTCTGAAATTCATGTGACCTTCAAAGTCCACACCACTGTGCTTACTACAGATACAGCGAATAAATGTTTTTTATATCCCCCATTTCTTCTCTTTTTACCTTTTGTAGCTAGGGAACCTCATTGAATCATTGATCCTGGTATTTGAATTTCTTCTGCAACTTTTAGTTGAGTGAGACCGCTTTGGATCAGCATTAACACCTGCCTTGAAACTCTGCTATCTGGACATGTTCGTCATCGTGGATTTGGTAAAAAGGCTTTGGTGCTCCAAACTTAGGCCAATCATAGCTGAGAAGAACAAACTCAGTCACTAGTGTAACCAAAAAATTTCGCATTCATACAAAAATTTCTCTTGCATATGCAGCAAAATGCTTATATTATGGAGGCCATAGAGCAGTGGTAAAGGGAAGCAGCATTCTGCAACGTTGGCAAGCTGAGTTAGATGTAAATAAATAATAAGAAAGGATTGTTGATCAACTTGAGGTTTGGCTCATTTAGATCCATTTAAAGGTTTGTGTCGGATGGTGTCAGTGATGTACTGTTCTTTATTACATATGTGGAAGTTTACACTTGAGCAACCATGGCCTTTGCCATAGTAGGTCATATTTGTTGCCACAATTTGATTAGTTTTTGTCCACAAGCAGTCAAACAGGGTTATTTCTAATTATATACAAGTTGGATATTTTATTTCCCCTAACTTATTTCTTACTTATGACGCTACAGCTAACTAAATCTATGCAAGGCTAATTCCATTTCTTTAATTATGTCAATCTTTAATGGTTTATCAACTGCTAATGAAAAAAAGACAAGCTTGAAATGCTACAAAGTTGGTTAGAGACCGTTATCAGCAGACCAGTGTTTTAGGTATTGCTGGCTTGATTCACTAGCTACTGTGGATAAATTCACTAGCCACAAATTTCTGGTCAGCAGGCCACATAAATGATTGTTGTAAATAAATGAGGATCTGGTTTTAAGCAATGTTTCTTTGACATAAAGAGCCCAATGTTTTAAAAATTAAAAAATGCAGTCATCATTATCATTATGAACTACACTAGTGTCATACAACAACAGAAAGCTTAATGGTGTAAGGGATGACAAATGGCCAGTTATCAGTAAGTCTTGTACAGCGACAATATCGACCATAAAAACCCTACTGAGCCCTGGTTGAAATAGTTCTGACTTTCCTATTTCAAATGTTGCACATACAAATGCATTTAGTACTTCTGCTCTTTACATCAAATGGGCTTCACTGTATGTTGGAGATACATGTTAATTTAGCTTAACATTTTTAATGTAATTAGTGCTCCCAGGCATTCTCTGCCATGTTCCATGCTTTTTTCTTTGAAGATGAAATGCTGACACATATTGAGGCCCGGAAGAGCCTCTAAAATGTTCGTGATCCACTGTGCTGTTGCAAAGATGGAGGTGCATAGCTTTAGGGGACAAACCATTTCCCTACCAGCAGAAAGACTCTCCGGAACAACCTCTTCACAGCCCAGCAAGCCTTGCACTGTCACTGAGTCCCACGATTGAATTGAATGGTCCACAGATTACTCAATTATTTCTATATACCAGCCTTCCATGGCAGACTAAAGGCCTATTATTGGAGGGACTGAGACCATAGGAACTTATTACATGTGTGACCTTTTAAAGCCTTTCACCGTGATGGATCTCAGGTGAGAATTTACTGGAATCAATTTTTATCTGAAAGCTCGATGCTTGCTCACCAGCCCAGCCCTGTGTGAAACATTCACTTTATAAAAAAACAAAAAAGAGGGAAAGAGAAAGACAGGCCCTTGACTACTGGAAATGGGCAACATTTTAAAGAACCCCAAATGCCTTTGTGTCCTTTCCTCCCATATTAAAGAGACTTTGAAATAGAGGGCTGGAGGAAGTGCTGGAGTATTGTGCTTAATCAAGGTAGAAATACAAAGACAGAGCCAGTTCCCCAAAGGTTCACATCAAAAGGTGCATCCCACTTTGTGAGCTATTTAATCAGTTAAAACACAGATGGCAGGCTGCCGCAATTAATTAATCATATATGAGGCATCCTGTACCTGCTAGCAGAAAGTATGTCAGTGCTACAGAGATCTCATTTGGATTTCATTGTAACTGTGTGCCACCAGAATAATTGCAGAATATGAATAGGATGAGTTTTGGAAGTAATACTGGACTTAATGTGCAGAATATGCAGGGTAATGATTGGTTACTAATATTGGCAGAAATTTCAGGAAGTGTCTGTTGACTGTGACGCTGCTTGACTTTCTTCAGTGCAGTGTATAACACACACTCCTGCAGGGATACACATGGAGACACAGCAGATCAGTGTATGTACCGGCTGGTGATTTCTAGTTCTGCTGTACAGTGACACGGCGCAGAAGAGAGAGAAAGAAAATTGGACAACCTCCGTACTTTGAAATCCTCAGTGTGGTGTATATTTTTCAACAGTGGGTCGCATAAGCCAACACATATCAAATGAATGATCAGACTTCTGAGGAATTTCTAAACAAATTACCCTCCTTGAAAAAATGAAATGGTTTCTACTTCCCTTTTACAACATCAAACTACCTTCAAATCTTCGTCATGAAACCAACATTTATTCCTGTGACTTCATATCAGGACATGTTTTGGTAGAGTTGGTTTTAGGCAGCATTTATGTTTTAGATGGAAGCATTAAAATTTTCTGCCATTAACCATAAATCCGTGATGATGAATGACAAGGAGTAACAAAATATGACTAATAAAAAAGAAGCACAGTGATTGGCCCAAAATATAGCACTGTCGCTGACAGCATGTACAAGAGGATATTAGGATCATCTGTTTTAAATGGAAGAACCAAACTATTCAAGTGTCTGCAATAAAAGCCTTAATTTGAGTGTAAATGAAAAAGCCTGGTATGTACCCATAGAACTTTACAACAAAATGGAATCTGTCAAACTATAAAGTTGTAGGAAGTCACTAAAAATTGAATTGAAAATGTGTTTAATATGGTCGATCTTGGAAATACAAATATGCTTAATACTTTATGACTTTATGGTCACGACACAGCATTTATCTGCCAGATTTATTATACTGTAGATATCAGACGGGGCTTGATAGTATACAACATGCGATCAAAAAGTTGTGAGACTGTGCCTATAAAAAACAAAATGAAATTAAAAATTAAAGTTTGTTGCTGGCCCCTTCAAAATACTCTTCTCGTGCAGTGATGCACAAGTGCACCATCTGTGACGCTCTCCTATTGTCCTCCAGCTCGTCTCCACCTTCAACTTCATTTTGGTGAAAGAGGAAAACATTGCAAGGAAGTAGTAGGGTTAGTGCACAGTGATGATGGTATGTGCCACAGTTCAGGTTGTTTGCACTGCATGTTCTCCCTCGGGATGTTACAGTGTGGGTTGAATTCATGGTGCACAACCCCGTGAATGCTCAGTAAAACAACAAGCATGCTCTTGGTTGCACTGCTGACCTGACAAGTCTTGAACTCTGTGTGCTCTTCCACTGAAAACTGCTGTTTGGTCCCTGGGCTTTACCCATAAACTCTTGTCACCAGTGAGGATTCTCGACATGAAGGTTTAGTCAGTTTGAAACAGAATCAGATGTTTCGTCTCTGTGCAGATTTGAAGTCCATGGTGAACCTGCAAATATGCACCTGCAAATGGACAGAACGAGGCTTGAAGATAGACTTCCAAATGTGGTTGAAGCTCTGCATCGCTGCACAAGAAGGCTACTTTGAAGGGGATGGTCAGTCAAGTTTAAATCGGGTTTTCGCTTTATTTTATGGCGCAGTCTCAGTAGTTCTTTATCACAGCTCTTAGACTGGTTCAGAGAATAAAAATTCAAAGCCCTCATGTAATGAAAAGTATACTTACAAAGTTTAGCAGTTGCAGTCTAATCTTTTGTGTAACCGTTGCATAAAAATTCATGGCTAAAACTTTGTGGGATTTTTGGCTGAATACAACTTATTGTAGGACAGGACATGACACGTCTTCAGGTTGTGGCACCTTGTCTACACAGAAGTTGCAGCAGAGTAGCAACTTTAGCTTCACTCCTCTATTTGGATCTGCACAGGATGTGTTGAGGCACAATATTGAGTGTAGGTCGCCAGTGTTTTGGCAGCACTCAGTCACTGTATAAAAATACCCTTTAGGTCATATGACTGCACCTGTAGAGTTAATGAAATACAAGCCATTATGCAGCCTATGTAGTCAGCTGAATTATTTAACATAGAAGCCTGTTCATTCCATCACGTGTGTGGTGCAGGCAACTGACAAATGCCTCTGAAATGCTTTTTTGCATGCTGTGATAGACATTGAATGAGTCACCCACAAGATGTTTTGTCGCCCACAATAGTGTTTCTGATTTGAGTATTTTGCGATAAAAATGTGGTGTTGAGACAAAAAAAATGAAAGGATTCTTTGAAGTTGGATGGTTTTTTTTGTCCCAATATTGTGAGAACTGGAAAAAAAATTGCTGTGTTTGAGATTGATGTTAGGGGATTGGTTGAATTTCAGAGTGCTGTGTTTTCTGTCATAGCTTGTGGTAAAATGCATTCACAAAGCTTAAATAAGATGAAGTGAAAACCAAAAGGTTTCTGAATGCTGACAACAAAGATTGAAAAAACCACTGGGGTGAGGGCAGGCTTATACTGTGTTAGCTTTAAGTTAACTGCGGTCTACAAAAGCGCTTTGTGTCAGTGTAGGACATTGTACATAATGATGGAACTGGGAAAAGGACCACTGAGCACATGGTCTGTGCATTTTGCATTTGTAAAGTAGTGTTATATCTTATCTTATATTCCAGTTGTAGAGTGAACGAGCAGTTTACTTGCTAACAGAACACAAAACTGATACATTCAGTGATTCAGTGCTTACCTACAGTACAAACTACTCCCCAGTTTCCCTTTTCTACTCTCACTCTCTGTCACTCATATATACAAATACACAGCCCAGTAAAGCTAGTAGACTTCCTAATCTCTCTGAATCGTTTGGACATTTTTCACATTAATAGTTTTCCTCCGTTCCCATGGTGTCTATCCTCAGGAGTATAAGGAGACATAATCAAAATAGAGATAATAAAAATAATATACTGTATACATCGTGTCTGGATCATCCATACTCAACAAGGTGCTGCTCGCTCTCACTATTCGTTATGAGAGAGGAAAATTGCACATGTAATAAAATCCAATTTCATATTTTATTCTGAGAACTACAATAAACACAAAACAAGCAGTAAATAAGCTTTTCAAAAAGCTGATTACCAAAGCAATTTATTGCCAAGTCCAGGACTGTGTTAAAGCAGAGCGGCGCTGGAAAGTGGAGGGGCCCACATTCCAAATCTTCTCTCCCTCAAGCTCTTTGCTTGCCATTTTATTAGCTGGGCTGCTTGGTGAGGAGCCAATCTGATCAACTTATTTTACTATACAATGCCCCAGCTCCTGCTGAAAGCAGTTAAAAAAGGCTTGTGATTGAGGTCATCCTTGCATCCATCACAGCGGTAAACACTGCTACGTCTATTACTAAGGCCATTTTCAGTGTTGGGGTTAGCTTTTGTACAACAGAGGGAGAAAGCTCAATAGCCAGAACAGTAATGCCATTTTAATGTTTACAGAGTCCATGTATCAGAAGTATAATTGTTTATTCATGATCGGGCCCACATGCTCCAGAGCTGTGGTTTGTTATCAGGATTTATATGTTGCTAAAGGGAATAAGTACAGTGTATAAATGAAGGCCTGTTTGCTTGTTTTCACTTACACAGAAATGTACTAATGATACAATGTTCCAGTTATCAGACACGCATCAAGTATTTTCTGAAACTGTTTTCTCAGATTACTATTTTACTCTCCCTATTTTAGCTCTGCTTTTGTTCTGCTAAAAAATAGTAAATAATAATACAAAAAATGTCATAGTTTTTTTTTTTTTATGCAGCACTGCATTGTAGATATCTTAAATTAGCTCCAACTTTAGGTAGGGATGATTGGGGAATGAGCAAAAAAAGTAAAAAGTCTGCATAATATTTTTGAATATAAATTGAGGCTGTGATGGCACAGGAGAAAATGCTATGTGGGGATTATTCACAGTTATATAATGTTAGGAAGAAAACCAGGCGCTTCTCATTTTGGTCACTTATCCCTCATTGTAAAGGTCTGTATATTTCATTGCTGGTGCAGCAGCTTAGGGGATACATTTCAAAGCAGCAAATAAAAATTGGCTAAACTTCCAAAATTAGCACTTCAAAGTCAAACATGATTTGCAGCGAGGGAAGGGGTGGAAGCAGTGTGACTGTGAAAGTGTGTTCGTAAAAGCTAACTGTGTGTGTGCGTGTGTGTGCGTGTGTGTGTGCGTGTGTGTGTGCGTGTGTGTGTGCGTGTGTGTGTGTGTGTGTGTGTGTGTGTGTGTGTGTGTGGAGCTGATGTGCAGAGTTCAACATTAGGCCTTAGAACCAATTTCTAGGCAAATTGGTTTCATTTAAGAATGAGATCACAGAGTAAGCAAACCTCTTTCAGGGCAAGTTCATGCATCTGTAGCCATTTATTTCAGTTTTATATGCATTGCTTGGCGCAGGCTGTTTGTAGGTAGAATATGCATAATCTTAGCCATGGGCACCATGCTATAGTTAACATGTTCACATTTACCTGTTATTACCATGAATTTAAATAGTTTCTTCCATTTTATTGCATTCTGTCACAAAGAGCCTCAGCAGTAATTTAGTATTTTGTTTTCTATATACCTTGCAGCACTGTTGTGGAATCAGTGCTAATCAAAGCCACATGTAACTAATTGCCCTCTGCAGTCTCTTGCGCGCAGCACAGGCAGGCCCATTAGGAATCAATGGGACATATGTTGGAGTTTTTGAGTGGTTGTGAAAATCCGCTTCTTCTTTTTCAAGGGGAATAATAATCACTTGACCACAGTTAGTATCTCTGCACATATTTTCACTTATGTATGATAACTGTGTTCATCAGATTTAAAAACAAATGCTGCAGCTCTGTGTCTGAAACATGGCATAATGGTTCCTGTAAGTTATAGAGTAGCCATTCAAATATTTTTTTTTTTTTATCACAAACATTACACAAGCTAACACTGATACTGTTCTATTTGAAAACTGGTTGACAGTCATTGTGAATGTCTAAGACCTGTTTTCTACTTATTAAAACGCAATCACAACATCGGTCTGTCACAAAACACAAAATTATTTAACCGTTTTTGATTATTTGTTTAGCTGTAGTTTGATAGAAACAATTTTGTTCTTCTAAGTCATATTGCATTGGCTAGCCAAATGTGGTCTCCTGGACAACGTAATTGCAACGCATTTAATGTTTCATGTAAAATGTCATAAATATGGAACTATTCAAGCTGCTGCTGTCAACTAGAAGCTTCTAGGATGGCGTAGTGGGAGCAGTTGTGTACATTAATGTAAAATAAGAAATTGTGCTTACTGCTGCAACATACATGCACAGTTACTTAGGGGTTGCAGCTTCAACTACTCCAAAGGTAGAACATGCCCTTCCAGTATAGGCATTATAACCCTGTGGTGTGTAGGTTTGCTTTAAAACTGCCAGTTACCGTATTTTCGCGACCATAAGGCGCACTTAAAAGTCTTAAATTTTCTCCAAAATGGACGGAGCGTCTTATAATGCGGTGCGCCTTATGTGTGCACCGAGTTCCAAAATGTGTAAACGTTACTGTCACTTTGATGAGCTCCGCTTGACTGACTGAAAACATTTCCTGCTGACACGCTGCTTATATAGAGAAAAGGAGGACGTGACAGAGGACAGTATGAGAACGTTAAAGGGGGACGTGTGAGCGTGAAAGAAGACGCTAAAGGCACGCCCCCAGTTGGTATATAGTGCCGGTATTTGCATTATGCAAAACAACATGGGTTTGGCGTCACCGTCCCTGTTGATCTGTGACTCCATGCGCGTCCATCTCACAGCCGCTGTGAAAAACCAAGTGCAGCAAATGAACTCGGAGCTTGCTATCATTCCGGGAGGCTTGACGAAGGAACTCCAACCGCTGGACATCGGTGTAAACAGGGCGTTCAAAGTGAAGTTGCGAACGGCGTGGGAGCGATGGATGACAGATGGCGAACACAGTTTTACTAAGACTGGGAGGCAGCGCCGGGCGAGTTACGCCACAATTTGTGAATGGATTGCGGATGCTTGGGCTAACGTGTCTGCTTGCACTGTTGTTCGAGCTCTCGCAAAAGCCGGCATCATTTATGAGGAGCCGCACGGCAACGAGACTGACTCTGACAATGACGAGCGGGAACCTGGCGTGTTCCATGGAGAACTAGCCCAGCTGTTCATTTCGGATACAGAAGATGAGGACTTTGATGGATTTGTGAATGAGGATTGATCAAAAAACAACGTGAAAACATTGCTAAATACTTCAATAAAGTACAACTGAACTCAGTTTAGCTTCCGCTGCCTTTTTTAAAACACACGCTAGCATGCATGTTTTAAGCTAGTACAGGTATGTTTTACCTGCACGCGCTCTATAATCCGGTGCGCCTTATGTATGTGTTAAATACAGAAATAGCACCCGGAACTGAGACTGCGCCTTTTAATACGGTGCGCCTTATGTATGTGTTAAATACAGAAATAGCACCCGGAACTGAGACTGCGCCTTTTAATACGGTGCGCCTTATGGTCGCGAAAATACGGTAGTCCTTATCTTTAGACATGATATAACAATGACAAGGACAAGCGTATGAGCCCTGCCCAGACCGTCAGTTTTCTTATTGCTCCCCCTTACTGTTTCTTTTTGTTGTTTGGTAGGCTCTAAAATGATGCAGGTTATTATTTGCACATTGCTGAATGAAATATTTCATTTTTGCAAATCGCTGTAAAATATAGTCTTAATGTGAGGGTGTAAGCAGTTGCTTGATTGCTAAATTCTTGGTGAAAAGCTTTACTCTTGTACTTTTAAACCTGCTTCAAGCCAAATTTTTACTGCGTGCACTCCCATCATACAGTTCATCCATCCATCCATCCATCCATTATCTATACACCTCTTAATCTTCATTAGGGAAGCTGGAGTACCTGGAGAAAACCCATGCATGTACAGGGAGAACATGCAAACTGCACACAGAAAGCTCCCAGGCCGGGACGTGAACTGACGGTCTTCTAGTTGTGAGACAGTGCTAACCTCCAAGCCAGTGTGCAGCCCTCCCATTGTGCTAGAATAATTATATGATGAAATTGTTCTGTATGTTTTTACTCTCTGTGCTGAATGCAGGGAAAAGAAGACATCAGTAGACAGACCTGTCAGGGACACACTCACCATGTGAGCCAACACACGGACAAGTTTTTCTTACTGTAATTTGGTGAAAATAATAATTTAAAAAAATGTCTGACTTATAAATCTTGACATGTCCCGATTATACTCTGAATTACTGTATGTTCATAGTGGACAGATTCTAAAATTGTGATTTATGTCTGGTGCCAGACATAGTGCATCCTGTATGTGCTGAAGCAAAGCTTAAACTAAGGGTGTGGAGGTTTTTGAGCTTGTGGCACATCTAAATTTGATTAGATCTTTTAGGATCAGAGCCTTCTCACACCTTATTACTATTTCTGTTTATGTTTTTTACATTGATATTTCTCTAAAATGAAACACATTTTTTAGTTCTATAACTGTAGTTTATTACCAGATTGTTCTTGCTAAATCAGACAATAGTTATGCTGTTCAAATACTGTAGAAACAGGCTGAAAACGTTGGCTTTGAATGCTACAAACTTGTCATACATGGTCTGGGGTTTTGTAGATCTGCTGACTCATGTTGTGTCAAGGCAATAAAGACTTCCATCTCTAAACAGAGGTCCTCTACCAGCCCAAGTACATTATTCTAATGCATCAGCACTTTTTGTATTAAGACAGAATGCCGTGTAAAGCAAATACATTTCCAATCTCCTCGCTCTCTGCCTCACCAAGAAAGTTGTTGGAATTTAAATGATTGTCCAAAACTGTTTTGCAGATAATGATTGGAATTTCCCATATGGCAGTAATGAGGCTGATTCCTAGCCAAGAGTTGGACACTGCACTAATTTAGAAAATACACTGGCAGGAGGTTATTTTTGAATATTACCTGTAGTAATCAAAATGCATAGCCTACTATCAG